>NC_047083.1:3558178-3895834 GCF_902459465.1 Asterias rubens
GATTTTGTTGCATTGTCTGTTTGTGTTAAATCAGTTTTCAAAATTTACCCAGTCAGTTTCCCTTGTGGTTTATATTGATATCTGAAACAAAAAGTCGCATCCCCTGTAGGTGATCCCCTGGCTGCCGCTTCCCAGGTTGTATCATAATTTGGGTGTGATCCTTGGCTACACGGAAGTTAACGGTTGTATGGCTTCTGACTGGCACCCCCCGAACAAAGACATTGACAAAATAGGGACACCGTCAATATAGGGCTAGATAGCTCAGTTGGTAGAGCGCCAGGCATTAATCCGGAGGTCGTTGGTTCGAATCCCACTCTAGTCAATTCTTGTTTCAACCCCAAAAATAAGTTTTTAAGTGTCTGGCATTTAATACAATGTTTCCTTTTGTACATATAGGCGGAGTTGTTTGACGCCCCAACTGAGCAGAAGGAAGCCAACGCTAAGTTGTCGATCCCAAGAGTCCTACAGCAAGAGGTTTGTGTCTAAAACGTGCAGAAATATTTTATGCAGAAACCTTTCTCAGATTAAAAGCAGTGGACACTATTGGTAATTACTCAAAATAATTATTAGCTAAAAACTTACTTGGTAACGAGTAATGGGGAGAGGTCGATAGTATAAAACGTTCCCTCTGAAGAAACAGCTCCCTCTGATTTCAAGACTTCAGATTTAGAATTTGAGGTCCTGAAATCAAGAATCTGAAAGCAAACAAATTTGTGTGATCGTGGTGCGATTAAGGGTGTTTTTTTCTTTCATTAATATCTCGCAACTTCAACGACTGATTGAGCTCTAATTTTCACAGGTTTGTTATTTTATGCATATGTTGAGTGGGTACACCAACGATGAAGACTGGTCTTTGACAATTACCAATAGTGTCCAGTGGCTTTAAACTTTTTTGAACCTCTGTAAAACAACATTTATTAATAGTAGTGGCTTGTTATTAGGCCGAGTAAAAAAAAAACATGTTTCACGTCCGGGTTTTTCAAAAAAAGGAGGAAGAGGGGCTTTTTATTTTTTATTTTTTATTTCAAGATGGCCGCCATTCTTTGTTAAAATGTCAAATATCCAATGTTTTTTCTACTGCTGAAATACACAAAACATAAATGAATCAATTTAGTCGAGGCATTCAGACAAGACATTCAGATTGTTTTTGCTGAGATCATTTAAAATAACCCTATTTAAAAAAAAATAAAAAAATAATGTGCATAAAAAAATAAAATAAAAAAGGAGGCGGCCTGTAAAAAGGAAGCGGGCGGGGACGCGAACATGTTTTTTTTTTTTACTTGGCCTTATAGCGAGCATTATCTGTCATTATTAGTGATGCTCCCGCCGTCAATTTCACATAACTCTTTCTAACTTAGGATTAATCTTATGACTTAGGGCGAGTCCCAACCATGCATATGTACTGTAGCATGCAGACCTTAAGATTAATCCTAAGTTAGTCCTACCGGGCTGTATGCTTCGTTTTTTGATAGAGCAAGGGCACCAAGGCATTTTCTTCTTGGTAAAGGGCACCCTATGAAGAAATTGCAAATTTGTACTGGAGCATTTCTAGGGCACCAAGGCAATGACCAGGGGACATGGAGGCAATCGCCTTCGTTGCCTCCGTGAAGTATCAGGCCTGGACTCGAGATAATACGAGTCCTAACTCTTTGTGAAATCAACGGCTGGTGCTGTAACCATACAGTATTTTCAGCAAGGCATGTAGAACTTTGTTTGAATTATTATGAGACCTAATCCTTAGCACCATTTAATGGTTTACAAGTTGCTATGGTGTAAAACATCACATCAGGGACACAACATCCCGCAGCGTCCCATCACTTCTGAAAGCCCATTTAATTCAGGAGGCCTACCATCAATGACTTATTAATTTCATCTGGGCCTCATCAACACCTTGGGGCTAACCTTTGATTTAGGCGATCTAGCAAACAAGTGACATAACATTACAATTCCATGGTGAACAAGCATGCGCAGTGAGAATTTGTCTGCTTATTTGAGAAATCATGGTGAAATATGCTTGATGCTTACAAATGCATATTTTTGTGCTACATTAAGCACAAAATTTGCTTACCGGTAAACAGCTTGATGAAATTTTGCCCAGCTCTTGTAAAATAAGTTGTTGGCCAGTAAACATGTTGAGGTATATAGTGTTGACTCTCACCCCCATTATGCTTTGCATGGATTGTTCCATCTTGGTTTATCTGATAGTGTTTGGACTATTCCATTACAGGGTCGAGGGGTGGACTACCTGATCTTATGGCTTGACTGTGACAAAGAAGGGGAGAATATTTGCTTTGAGGTTGTAGACTGTGTTCAGCCCTTCATGAATAAAACCTCAATGAGCCAACAGGTAAGATGCTTGAAGCAAACGTCTGGTCTTACAAATCACTAAGCAGAACAAAAAAATGCTTAGGCATTATCGACACCTCTGAGCTTCCATATGGAGCAAAATGCACCAGTTTGTAAACGTTTGTGTGTTTTTAGTAGATGGTAAATTTGCATTGGGCATAGTGGGGATAAAGAATATTGTTTTGTTCACCCAAACACCATCTACATGTACACACCAATGTGTATCATAACAACCTCTAGCTATTGGGCAATCTCGGTCGTCTAGTAGTAAGACATTTGCGCTAGAATGACAAAGGTCATGGGTTTGAATCCCACCCTAGTAATATTCATTGGATTTTGTTCACAGGACTCTGGAAAGTACACGTACTACAGTGCTTCTGAATGTAATTGTATCTTGTCGCACTTACAGGATCAATACCTTTTTAGTAGATCAAGTTTTTGGCCTTGACATGAATCCGTAATTACTTTGAATTTTTGTTTGTTTGTTTTACAACAGACTGTATTCCGAGCTCGTTTTAGTGCCATCACCGATACTGACGTTAGGGGAGCAATGGACAGACTTGTCGAACCAAACAAGAACGAGGCGTTGTCCGTCGACGCCAGGCAGGAATTGGACCTTCGGATTGGTTGCGCCTTCACCAGATACCAAACCAAATTCTTCCAGGTATGGACTTATTAATTTTCTAGAATGAAGAGATTCTTTGAGATAAAATAAATTGTGATTAAGACTGTGGGACTAGTGTCGAAGTTCAGACTGTTAATTGCTTAGTCGAATTGCGACCACCATTTGTCAACTAGCTGGTTACGTGTGCTGCTGCCGCCACAACTGCTATAAATATGCCGCAATGCATCTTTGGAAATAATAGTTAGTTGCGACTGTTTGAGGCATGACTTTGTTTTCTCTTACACGTTTTTTTTAAAGTATCAAATAGCCTGACATTTTAGGCCCAAAACGCAAATAAAAAGCGAGCACTGAAGAAGTTCAAAAAATGCCTTTTAGACACTAGCAAGGTCAAAATGCAAAACCTTTAAATATTTTGTGGCAGTTGATTGGGTTGACAGCCCAATCAGTTAAGAGTAGCCCTCAATTTGAAGCGGCGGTCCGGCCTTGTCTGCCTTTCAAAGACCCACACAAAAGTTTACACAGATCCAACCTATCAGCACCCCTAACCCTAACCCTAACCCTCCTCCTTTTCAAAAAAAGAAGGAGACTTTGATGAGTGTACATGCCTTTAACATCTACATGTACCTTTATCGCAATAGATGAAATTTCCAGTGATCTAAGGCGATTTCTCAATTTAAAGCAATCGCACAACATCAGTAAACAGTGTTGTCCAAATGCCCACATTTGTGTTTCACAACTTAAATAAATGTTTATTGGTTGATATAAAATAACAAACTTGTAACAGATTTAGGCTCAATCGGTCATCGGAATTGGGAGAAAATAACGGTAAAACACACCCTTGTTTCCGCATGTATTGGCCGTGTTATGACATGTGTTTAAAATAAATCTGTTATTCTCGATATCGAGCATTGATAATTGTTTTCTCAAAAAGTAAAGCATTTCATGTAATAATATTTCAAGGGAAGTCTTTCACCATTACCTTCTGTAAACCCTGTAAGTTATTTGCAAATCTGTGAACTTTTAATTTTTGTTCTGTTCAGAAAGTGTTCAATGGCTAAAAAGATTGCCACAAATGCCTTGAGGAGAGGCTAGTTTCAACACAGCGGTAATGTCACTCAATCTTTATTTCTTTGATCCTCAGGGTAAATACGGAGATTTAGACAGTACTCTTATCTCATTCGGTCCGTGCCAAACTCCTACCTTGGGTCTGTGCGTCAATCGTCATGATAAAATACAGGAGTTCAAGCCAGAGCCGTTCTGGATCATTCATACCGAGGTAGGGTACAAGACTTTCATTACAGAGTTTTAATTTTTTCGACGACAGATGGTTCTGCGACGGTTAGTAGTTTTCAGCCAAACATTGTCGTTTCAGCTTAGCACAGACTCATCCCAAGTTCTGTCGTAGAAATTGAGGGACCACTGCCTCAACCCTGAGGCATGCGCAGACGACGCCAAATGTCATCTTTACCGTCGCAGAACCATCACGAAAAACGAGAACTCCCTATTATAAGTAGGATTTGAAAATTTGCACAGTGGGAGTTTAATCAGGTGAGGTTTGTGGAAGCACCATATTAAAAAAGTAAATCTTCACACAACAGTCCCGAAAATGTGTTTCTTGTCCCCTGATATGAAGTTCGCCAGAATGTTTCTTTTCTTAAAGATCGTTTTGATTTGATTATGTTCAGGTTGCCCATCCAAGTGGTAGGAATCTGACTCTGGATTGGGACAGAGTTAGGATGTTTGATCGAGATATCGCACAGATGTTCCTGAACCTGGTCAAGGGACAAAAAGACGCAAAGTAAGATTTTTAAAAATTAATTAGAAACACTTTGATGTTGGGGATGTTTAAAGCTTTGCTTGGTGTGAAGGATGAGAATAAAGGCCTTTTCACACCGTCCAAAATCTCAAGGGTCGGAACCGGTTTCCGAACGTGAGATTTTGTTCAACCCGTTTGACACTGTAAAAATTTCAATCTGCCTCCATTCCGGGTAGCATGCTCTAGCCGGATAGAAATCAACCCTGGCAGGGACTAGGGTTGAAAATCTCAATCCGTATCGAAATTGCATTTTCGGCGTGAACCGTTAGCCGGTTCATGCAAAGACCAGTGTGAATGTTGCTTATCTCTGATCCGTGTCCAAAAAAAAAGAAGAAGGCTGAACAGGAGAGGACCGGGGGGGTGGAGATCACAAAGAGTTAGGACTAGTCTTATCTTGAGTTAGGAGCAGTTACTAACTAAGGACTATCCATGCAATGTGTATATCTCCTAGGACTAGTCCTAAGTTAGGACTAGTCCTAAGTTAGGACTAGTCCTAACTCTTTGTGAAATCGACCCCTGGGTAGGTTTCAACGCGGTTCGAAATGGAGGTAGTGTGAAAAGGCCTTAAACTATAAATAACTAGTAAACTTGCGTTTACAACCATGTAATAATTCTCTTTTTAGGGGGGGGGGGTTGGCTCTGAGGGAGTGTTGGCTCTGAAAAGAGCTGGTTTGGTCTTGACTCCTGAAGACAAGAAGAGTTACTGTTCGAAACGTCAATACCAAACTGGCTCTTTTCAGTGCCAGACTCCCTCAAACGAGAACTGTAGCATGTTAGTTACAGTTTATTCTAACTTTGAGTTTGAAAAGATGTGTTTTTAAATGAGTCTTGGATGAGCTGATCGAGGATGAGTCACAGATGTGAAGAGGGAGCTTGTTCCAGCAGGTTGGTGCAGCCTCTGAGAATGCTCTATCACCATAGCGGGTATTCAGGCGTGGGCCATTGGAGACTTGAAGATGATTGTTGATCGAAGGCTCATGGATGAAGAAGGCAGCTTTCGTGAGATGAGACTAGTGATGTATGTGAGAGGATCAAATTCATCTGAGAAATTTATCATGTGTTATGTTGTTCTTTAAAACACTTCTTTTCTACGAGAAAATCTTAACAACCCTTAAACACTCTGTCTATTTCAGGGTAACTGGTGTCACACAAAAGGAGAAGGTTAAACAGCGCCCTCAAGCACTGAACACGGTAGAGTTGATGCGTGTTGCGAGCGCCTCGTTAGGTATGAGTCCCCATCACGCAATGCAGATTGCCGAGAGGTTGTATATTCAAGGTTACATCAGCTATCCACGTACTGAAACAACGCACTACCCGGAAAACTTTGATCTCAGGTAAGTGTTGATGAAGGCAATTTTATTTAAAAACATCTGTTACTTCTCGTCTTGACAATGGCAATGAACTTCTCTACAGTCTTCCTAACAACCAGATTTCCCGACTTCAACGCCTCCAAAATAACACTGCCCGCATTGTGACATTGTCTAGAAAAATCCTGTTCTATCACTTGCATTCTGAAACAAATTCAATCATTTTAGTGAGAACTTACTTCTTTCTCAAAAAACTACATTACTTCAGAGAGAGCAATTTCTCACAATGTTTTATACTATCAACAGCTTTCCATTGCTCGTTACCAAGTAAGTTTTTATGCTAACAATTGTTTTGAGTAATTACCAATAGTGTCCAGTGCCTTTAAAGCCAGTCACTGAAATGTTCATTGAAGGGTATGAGATGGTGATAGCTTTGAAAGGTCTTAACTTTGATATTTTTCAGCGGAACTCTTAAACAGCAACTCTCTGGCCCATGGAACTCTGAGATCAGGGATCTACTCAACAAAGGTATCAATCGACCGAGGAAAGGGAACGACGCAGGGGACCATCCTCCCATAACACCTATGAGAAGCGCAACCGAGAGCGAGATCGGAGGGGAGGCGTGGAGACTGTACGAATATATCGTCTTACATTTTATTGCTACGGTAAGTAGTGTCACAAGCATGACAAGAGGGCTCTGTATTCTATGTGATATTTAGTTCAAGACACTGGACACCTTTAATAATTGTCAAAGACCAGTCTTCTCACTTGGTGTATCTCATTATATGCACAAAATAACAAACCTTTACAAATTTTAACTCAATTGGTCATCAAAGTTGCGAGATGATAATGGAAGAAAAAACACCCTTGTCACACGAAGTTGTGTGCTTTCAGATGCTTGATTTCGAGACGTCACGTGTGAGGTCTTGAAATCAATTCAAATATTATACTTAGAAACTACTTCTTTCTCGAAATCTACATTACTTCACAGAGGGAGCCGTTTCTCACAATGTTTTATACTACCAACAGCTCTCCATTATTCATTACCAAGTAAGGTTTTATGCTAACAATTATTTGGAGTAATTACCAATAGTGTCCAGTGCCTATAAGTATACGAAACGGAGCAGAAACTTAATACTTCAGGCGTTGTCCTACATCATTATTTGTTATTTAGATCAGTTATGACTGCAAGTATCTCCAGAAGACCATTACTTTCCTGATCAACGAAGAGAAGTTTTCTTGTACGGGGAAGACGGTTATCGATCCTGGATATACGACGTTCATGAAATGGCAAGCAATGAACACGATGGAGACACTTCCTGTGGTTCAAACAGGAGATGTTTGCACCCTCAACGAGGTAACTTATTATTAAGTAGGATTTGAAACTTTGCATGGTGGAAATTTGATATGGCAAGGTTTGAGGTAACACCATGTAATGACTATCTCTAAAGAATTGGGGTGGTTTTGAAAGAACCGTTGGTTTCAACTTGACGTTTCGATCAGTATGCTCTGATCGTCTTCTGGAGAAAGCTGGACTCTGATGATGCTGCATGCTGCTTAAGTATTGTGGAGGCAGATTAGCTTGGTGATGCACGAAGGCGGGAAATAGAGGCGGGAAATGGAGCTCGGTGATGCGTGGTGAAACTGGATCCTGCTCTGGAGCCTTGGGGTAGTGTGTGTTATTGTTTTTTATTATTATTATTATTATTTTTATTTTTTTTATTTTTTTTTAGCCAAATAGCCGCTTCAAGGTGAGGGCTACACTTAAAAGTTTTGGGTACTCCTTGTGCGAGCAAAAAATGCTTTTCGTCTTATGAGTCGAAAATTGTATTAGAAACATCAATGACTCGTTTCTCAAAAACTACAGCACCTCAGCAAATATTTTTTTAAAGGAAGCCTTCTTTCATCATTATCTTAGTGCCGTACAAAGTACGCAAAAAAGCTTTCAACCAAATTAAGATGTCTTTCACGCTTATTTCAGGCTAAGCTCGTGGAGCGACAGACTAGTCCACCAGACTACCTTACAGAGAGTGAATTGATTACATTGATGGAGAAACATGGTATAGGGACCGACGCCAGCATACCGGTACACATTGAGAACATCTGCCAACGTAACTACGTTAAGGTG
This sequence comes from Asterias rubens, assembly GCF_902459465.1. Taxonomy (NCBI): domain Eukaryota; kingdom Metazoa; phylum Echinodermata; class Asteroidea; order Forcipulatida; family Asteriidae; genus Asterias; species Asterias rubens. The sequence goes on from NC_047083.1 coordinate 3,566,401, forward strand.
GAGAGTGGACGACGACTGGTACCCACCAGGCTGGGTATTGTGCTCATTCATGGATACCAAAAGGTAACCTATCAAATAAAATAAAAACAAGTGTAGCGTCCCCACCCACTTCTTTTTAAAGGTCGCCCCTAACCTCTACCCTCTACCTTTGCAGGTACCCGTTTATACCCATGGGTAATAAATAATAATAATAATAATAAGACTTGTAATGCGCACATATCCACCCTGCTGGGTGTTCAAGGCGCAGTAAAACCAAAAACAAAACAAAAACAAAGAAAAACAGACACAACAAAATTAATCCTTGAAAACCTGTGACATAAGATAAGTTTTAAAAAGAGATTTGAATTTTGTGGTACAAAGACAAGATCTAAGATTAAGTGGTTGAGAGTTCCAGATGCGTGGCGCAGCTGAAGAAAAAGACCTGTCACCCCATGGGTGAAAGAGAAGCAATTGTAGTAAAGTAACTTGCTCAAGGACACAAGTGTCACGACCTGGACCCAAACCCACACTCCGAACCATCGGAACTTGAGTAGGATTTGAAACTCTGCATTGTAGAAATAGGATATAGTAAGGTTTGCGATAAAATCATGTAACGATGATCTCTAAATGAGTTGGGGTGGCTCTGAAAATAACCTTTGGTTTCAACTCGACATTTCGATCAGTATGCTCTGATCTCCTTCTGTTTCTCATCAGAACTTGAATTCGATGCTCTGCTCTAAACCACTCAGCCATGACACCCTAAATGTATTGACGTATTTGATTTTTTTAGATCGATGCGGACTTGTCTTTGCCGACGATGCGCTCGAACGTTGAAGAGCAGCTAAACCTGATAGCTCACGGGAAGATCGACTACCACGTGGTGCTACGCCACACTCTGGACATCTTCACTAGGAAGTTTCAGTATTTTGTGGAGCAGATTCAGGGAATGGATGAACTGTTTGAGGTGTCGTTCTCTCCGTTGGCCGCTACCGGAAAGCCACTTTCAAGGTACAGATGATGTCCTTTTGCAACCCCCTTCCCACTCACCCCACCACCCCCCCCCCCCCCCACAACCAATATACCCATATACACCCAGGGAAGCTAAACGAATGCACCCAATGACTGCAACATCCAGATTATGATTATTATTATCATTATGATTTATGTTTTTTTCTATCCTACAGATGTGGTAAGTGTCATCGGTTCATGAAGTACATCTCGGCCAAGCCTTGTCGTCTCCATTGCGCACAATGTGAGGAAACTTACACTCTACCCCAGAATGGAACCATCAAGCTTTACAAGGAGATCACGTGCCCACTTGATGACTTTGAGCTTGTAATGTGGTCTTCAGGACCAAAAGGAAAGGTAAGAAATACAGTTCCGACTCAAGCCCCAGAAATAAAACACCCTCAAAATTAAAGGCAGTGGACACTATTGGTAGTTACTCAAAATAATTATCAGCATACAAAAATTACTCGGTAACTAGTAATGGGGAACTGTTGATAGTACAACACATTGTGAGAAACGGCTCCCTCTGTTGTAATGTAGTTTTTTAGAAAGAAGTAATTTTCCACGAATTTGATTTTGAGACCTCCGACTTAGATTTTGAGGTCTCGAAATCAAGCATCTGAAAGCACGCAACTTCGATGACCAATTGAGCTCAAATTTTCACAGGTTTGTTATTTTATGCATACGTTGAGATACAGCAAGTGAGAAGACTGGTCTTTGACAGTTACCAATAGTGTCCAATAACCTTTAAAGACCAAAATCAAAATGAGTTGAACAAGCACTTACTTCCTCCCAATATTCAATTCAATTCACTATATTATCCCAGATGGGAAATTCATTTTGGCCTTCTTATACAACAAATTCACAAAACTTACATACTGGTACTTTTATTTTTTACCACAATTTTTGTTTTGTTATGTATACAAGTGCGCAAATATCTATTCCTGAAGTAACCAAACTGTTTTATTTCTGTATCTTTCGCCCATTCCAGAGTTACCCAGTCTGCCCGTATTGCTTCAGCAACCCCCCGTTCCCTGAGATGAGGAAAGGGATGGGGTGCAACGAATGCACTCATCCAACCTGTTCCCATTCAATCATCAAACTGGGCGTGGCTCAGTGCATTGAGTGTGAGAACGGAGTCATGGTACTAGATCCCTCATCAGCGCCAAAGTGGAGACTCGCTTGCAATAAGTAAGTTTGTTTTTTTGTTACTTGTTTTTAGGATGTTTTTTTCAAAACTCCTTTTAAGACTTACGATTTCCTTTACATAATAATAATAATAATAATAATAATAATAATAATAATAATAATTACAACATTTATAGAGCGCTAAATATGGATGTTTCTAAGCGCTATAACCAGATTGACAAAACAGATGGGTTTTAAGTTGAGATTTGAAAGTGTCCAATGAAGGAGCTGCTTGAATGTGGGTGGGTGGCTTGTTGCAAAGTGTTGGAGCTATGACTGAAAAGGCCCGATCGCCATAGCGTTTCATGGTGCGGGGTCCCGGGGAAAGCCGGAAATGAGCTATTGAAGAAGAGCGAAGGTGAAGAAGACTGAAGGGCTATGAGGTCTTGGAGATATACCGGAGCCAAATTATGAACAGCTTTATACACAAGAAGAAGAATTTTGAAGTGGATGCGTTGGTGAATTGGAAGCCAATGAAGAGAGCGAATGATGGGCGTTATGTGTTCTGATTTTTTTGTAAGGGTGACTAATCTAAAGCAATGCTCACAGAATTTGAGAAAGTACTGAGTAAACATTGCTTAAAAGCACTGGCCATGTTTGGTAACAGTCAAAGACCAGTATTCTCGGTTGGCATGGTTGGTGTATCCAAACATTATGCATAAAATAACGAAACTGTGACAATCTGGGCTCAACTAGCACAAAGTTGCTCGAAACATAATGAAAGAAAAAACACCCTTTTTACAACAATATGTGTGCTTGCAGAAGTCAACCATTTAGTGAGAAATTACCTCTTTCTCGAATATGTTACTTCAGAGGGAGCCGTTTTCACAGTGTGTTTTTTTGCATACTATCAACAGCTCTCTGTTGCTTGATACCAAGCAAGTTTTTATGGTAATATATATTTTTCATAGAAATTACCAAACTTGTCCAATGCACATCGTATGGGTAAAAACAAATTATATTCTATATCCCTGATGCAAAAAGTAACATCTGTTTAATCGATAACTGCTGCTCGGAACTTGAACTGCCTCCAGTCATCGGGCTCGCTCGTTGGTCTAGTTGTAAGACATCTTCTCTAGCAATGCAAAGGTGTTGGGTTCAAATCCCACCCAAGTGATTTGTGGATTTTTTTTTTTTTTTTTTCACAGAATTTGTGAAAGTAAGTAAGTTTTTATGCTAAAATTAATTTCAAGTGATTACGAAATTTGTCAAGTACCTTAAGGTGTGCGGGTAAAAAAATATTGTATTCTTTATCCCTGATGCAACAAATTTTAATCGGAAAAGGTCTCACACAGCATTAAGTTGACAAAAATCAGTCTTTGTACCACACCTTAAAAAAAAAAAAAGCCCGATGAACATTTCCGATAAATTGTTTTGCTCCTTTTTTGTTTCAGGTGCAATGTGATCATGAATATATTTGAAGATGCTCATCGAATAACAGTTGACAAGAACCGTTGTGAGACGTGCGAAGCATCAATACTCAACGTCGACTTCAATAAGGTAAGGGAGCTGCCATGCTTCTCTTGTTCCTGTAATTATTGACCTGGCAATCAGTCCGATAATATAATAATAATAATAAAACCGGAGTCTAATATACATGCAGCGCACGTATCGACCAGACAAGGTACTCAAACTTATACAAACTTTCAGAAAGACAGGTTATTGCAGTGATGGATTCTGAGACCCAATTATTTAGCACCTTATAAGGGTTTACAAGGTGCTACGGCGCATACAGCAGCCACAGCCAGGAACACCGGGGTGGACCCCCTTCTCTTTTTCGATAAGTGCACTGGGTTCTTTTACATGCTTTACACAACACATGGGACCAACGGCTTTACGTCCCATCTGAAGGACGAAGCAATGGTTAAGTGTATTGCTTAAAAGGACACAAGTGTCATGGCTGGGGATTCGAACCAACACTCTGCTGATCAGAAACACCAGAGTTTGAATTTGTTGCTCTTTACTGCTTGGCCACGAAACTTCAATATGCTCTTCTTGCTGCATGCACATCTTCCCGCTGTCCCTATTTTCTAGAGACTGTCCCTATTTTCTAGAGACTGTCCCTATTTTGGAGAACTCCAATGTCAAAAACAGCGACAGTCCCTATTTCTGAATATCTTGTAATATTAAATGCAACTGAAAGGCAGTGGACACTATTGATAATCACTCAAAATAAGTATTAGCATAAAACCTTACTTGGTAACGAGTAATGGGGAGAGGCTGACAGTATAACACAGGCCTGATACTTCACGGAGGCAACGAAGGCGATTGCCTCCGTGTCCCCTGGTCATTGCCTTGGTGCCCGTGAAATGCTCCAGTACAAATTTGCAATTTCATCATAGGGAGCCCTTTACACAGAAGAAAATGCCTTGGTGCCCTTGCCCTTTCAAAAACGAAGCATACAGCCCTGATAACACATTGTGAGAAAGGGCTCCCTCTGAAGTAGCGTAGTTTTTGTGAAAGAATTCATTTTCCGCAAATTTGATTTAGAGACCTCAGAATTAGATTTTGAAGTCTCAAAACTAAGCATCTGAAAGCACACAACTTCGTGTGACAAGGGTGTTTTTCCTTTCATAGTTATCTCGCAACTTCGAAGACCAATCGAGCTCAAATTTTCACAGGTTTAGTATTCTATGCATATGTTGAGATACACCAAGTGAGAAGACTGGTCATTGACAATTACCAATAGTGTCCAGTGTCTTTAAATGCAACTTAAAAATATGATGTGAATTTGGTAACGAAACTGTCCTTCATAAAAACTTATAGCCATGATCTTAATTTTCTGGATGTAACAAATGCCTGAATTCATTAAAATATTTTGTTAGGTGCCCATCTGGGCCCAATTTCATAGAGCTGCTAGGCACACAAATTTGCTTAGCATGAAATAAAAACAGGATTACCAACCAAATTTCCATTTGTTGCAAATTACTTTGCTTATCCTGAAAATCACACGGAAATTTGGTTGGTAATCCTGTTTTTATCGACAAAAAAGTTTCATGCGAAAGGCAAATTTTGTGCTTAGCAGCTCTATGAAATTGGGCCCTGACTATAATGTTCCTATTTCTGACTTGGCAATGTTTGAAGGTACATGTATGTGCGTGTAAGTGTAGGTTTTTCTTAACATTTTCGTAAGCACATTGTCTCCTGACGATGACTAGAGCAACCTAGTCGAAACGTTGAGACCAACCAAGAATTGACCCGCGGTAGTACAGTTAATTACGATCATAATTATAAGCTGAACTGAGAAGTCTCCCAAACACCAGAACAATCTACTATGGTAGTAGAATTAAGCAAGACAGTTCTCTAAGAACAAACTCTACCTGGCAAGTAGATACACACATGGTGTTACTGCAAACCAAATATAAAGCAAGACAGTTCTCTAAAGAGCAAATTCTACCTGGCAAGTAGATAATGGGATAAACCCACCCTTGTTTTACGCCGATTTTGCCGTGTCATGAACATGTATTTAAAACAAATCTGTAGTTCTCAATATCGAGAATTGATAATTGTTTTAATGTTTTCTCAAAAAGTAAAGCATTTCATGGAATAATATTTCAAGAGAAGTCCTTCACCATTACCTTCTGTAAACCATGTAGGTTATTTGTAAAACTGTGAACTTTTTTTTTTCTGTTCCGAAAAAAGTGTCCAATGGCTTTAAAAGGCACTGGACACGTTTGGTAACTGTCAAAGACCAGTATTCCCTCTTGGTGTATCCGAACATAATAAATAACAAATATATGAAAATTCGGACTTGATTGGTCATCAAAGTCGCAAGAGAAATAAGATGCCTCATAAGATAAGATGCCTCATAAAAAGCTTAAGGCTTGAAGTATTTTAATATTTGAGTGAGAAGTTACCACTTTCTGAAATTTAAGAAGGATCCGTTTGTCACAATGTTTTGCTGACATCAACAGCTCTCTATTATTCATTACCAAGTAAGTTGTTCTATGCTAACAATTATTTGTAGTATTCACCATTAGTGTCTAGTGAATTTAAAAAACAAAACTAAACACCTACACAAATGAGACAAGCGGAAATTTAATCCAGCATCTGCCATTACATCACTCATTCCCTCGTTACAATTTAGACAACGCATCAAATATAACTCAATATGCCCTGTGCACCTGGAGGGTGTGTTGGATTCTCACAGATTTCTGAAAAAAATATAAATTTAATTACGATTGATTAAGGAAACTTGGCTACCTAAAGCAATCACATTTGAACATGGTGGAGTTGCTCTAGTGAGGGTGATGTAGTTAATTGTTTCACAGGTGTGTTTCTGTCAGACTCGTTCAAGTGTTGGGTAATGTGATGGGTTGTTTCCGTTGATGTTCGATCCCCAAAGCTGTCCAGTGGATGTGCAAGTTTTGTTTTATGTTGGGTTTTTAAAGCCATTGGACACTTTCGGTGAACAGTGATGTCCAAAGGCCCACACTTCGTGTACCACAACTTATATATAAAATAACAAACCTGTGAAAGTTTAGGCTCAATCGGTCATCAGAGTCGGGAGAAAATAGTGGGAAAACCCACTCTTGTCTCTGCACGTTTCGCCGTGTCATGACATGTGTTGAAAATAAATCCGTAATTCTCGACAACGAGAATTGACAAGTTGTTTTAATGTTTTCTCAAAAAGTAAAGCATTTCATGGAATAATATTTCAAGAGAAGTCTTTCACCATGACCTTCTGTAAACCCTGTAAGTTATTTGTAAATCTGTGAACTTTTATTTGTTTTTCTGTTCCGAAAGTGTATAATGGCTTTAAGTAAAAGGTTTCAGCGGTGTGGTGTAAAGACAATAGTGCCTAATATAATAGACTGTAAACGTTTTGGGTACGTTTTACTGGCTAAAATAGCTTTTGTCTTCTGAGACCAAAATTATGGCATGGCTCAACAAAATAATAAGCACAGAGGACGGAGGGAAAATAGTTAAACTATTAGTAATCCAAAATAACAAGTATGAGGCTGTTAGATTAAAGACAATGGACACTATTGGTAATTGTCAAAGACCAGTCTTCTCACTGTGTGTATCTCAACATGCATAAAATAACAAACCTGTGCAGTTTTGAGCTCAATTGGTTGTCGAAGTTGCGAGATATTATTGAAAGAAAAATCACCCCTGTCACACGAAGTTGTGTGCTTTCAGACGCTTGATTTCGAGACCTCAATTTCTAAATATGAGGTCTCTAAATCAAATGCGTGGAAAATTACTTCTCTCTCGAAAACTGCATTACTTCAGAGGGAGCCATTTCTCACAATGTTTTATACTATCACCCTCTCCCCCATTACTCGTTACCAAGTAAGGTTTTGTGCTAATAATTATTTTGAGTAATTACCAGTAGTGTCCACTGCCTTTAAAGGATTCGGGTACTTTTTCAAAATTTCCACAGATTTACATTAAACTTACAGGGTTTGAAGATAATGATAGTGGAAAGCTTCCCTTTGAATATTACTAACTAAGGTTGTGTAGTTTTTGAGAAATGAGTAAAACAAGTCACAAAATAATTTTGGTCTCATGAGACCAACATTATTTTAGCATGTAAAATCCCCTTAACCTGTTATGATATTATACCCAAACCATAGCATAACTGGTTAATACTTTTTACAATCATGCTAAAACTGAGACACAAATTATTTCAAGGGAAGCTTTCTTCTATCATAATCTTCAAGGTGTGTAAGTTTAATGTAAATCTGTGGACATTTCGTTTTTTGTTAGGAAAAAGTACATATATACCCTTTAATTAAAGCCATTACACTTTCGGTAAACAGTATTGTCCAAGTCCCACACTTCGTGTATCACAACTTATACATTATATATAAAATAACAAACCTGTGAAAATTAAGGCTCAATCGGTCGCCGGAGTCGGGAAAAAATAACGGAAAAACCCACTCTTGTTTCCGCACGTTTCGCCGTGTCATGACATGTGTTTAAAATAAATCTGTAATTCTTGCTATCAATAATTGATATTGTTTGAATGTTTTCTCAAAAAGTAAAGCATTTCATGGAATAATATTTCAAGAGAAGTCTTTCACCATTACCTTCTGTAAACCCTGTAAGTAATTTGTAAATCTGTGAACTTTGTTTTTCTTTTCTGTACCGAAAGTGTATAATGGCTTTAAGCTTAAAAAAATGTTTTTGACAATAACCAAAAGTATACTCTGCCTTTAATGCCCCTTTAAGGCTCCTGTAACTTGATGTCTCTACTAACACAAAAAAATCCCTAATGCTTGTGGAAGACTGTGTTCACTATTTTGTAAACATTTTTGAATTGTCAATGTTCGATTCAACGATTTTTTTTTTTTTAGTATTCATGTGAGACAACATTGAATAGAAACAATTAAAGCTTCCGGGCCTCTCCCGCACATAAAAGCAAAGCGTCATAATTAAATTACCGATTATCTACATTTAAAATGCCCTCCAGCGACGCTAAATGAATTAGCAGTACTGCATTTTAAGTGTCTGATAATTGTTCTTGTAGTTTTGGGGGACGATAACTTAATAAAATGTCCTGAATGGATTGCAGAGAAGAAAAGGGTGCTGTCCTGCGAACTACACAAATATTGAAGCTTAAACATGTTTTATTTAAGAGTTGTCCTTGAACACCATTGAAAACATTTCTAATTTTAACCCTGACGAAGCATTTAAGCACGTTGTGATTAAATGAGCAGGGAGATAAGTTCCATCTTGATCCTCTTGTTATTGTTAATACCTTCTCGATAAACAAACTAAGAAACCTTCAGATTAGAAGCACTTAGTACTAATTGGCCAAGAGATGGCGTGTCGTGTCCGAGCAGATCAACGGACTCGAGCTCTGGTGTTTCTGTTTGAGAGCAGAGTGTGGGTTCAAGTCGCGGTCGTGACACTTGTGTTACCCCCATCACACCAACCTCTTTCTCACTGTGTTCTGAAAACTTTAGTCTCGGTGCAAGACGATAGTAATAGGCGCGACGAGCAGGGGTCGCGATAGTTTAGTGATAGTGTAAGTAGCAACGTCTTGCACCAAGACTACATTATTCAGAACTCGGTGGGAACGAGCCCGGTGTTATGGGGGTATTAGCAAGACACTTAACCATAATTGCTGCGTCCTTCAGATGGGGCGCAAAGCCGTATGTCCCATGTGTTGTGTAACGCACTTGAAGGAAACTAGTGCCTTTATCAAAAGAAAAAGAGAAGGGGGCGCCAAAATGGCTGCATATTGTGCCGCAGCACCTTGCTAACCACTAGATGTGATACATGTTTTTACACCAAACTGCTGCAAACTTTTAATTTTCAAAAACCAGATAAAAGCAAACATTGCACCCGTAGACCTGTACAGCTTTTGGGAACTTTCGAGGTGCCAATCTGAAGCCACACCACTTTCAACTGCCCTATTGCCAGGGATCACATGACAGGAAAGGTCCATTAAAGAAAGAGGCCAGAATAAAACATCCTTTTTATTTGACAACTAACACATGTTATCTCCATGTAATTCCTTGTCAAGAATTGGGTCTCAACATTCATCATTGCAATAACCTATCTTTCTGAAAGTTTGTATATACTCAGCGCCTTGTGTACCTTGTTTGGTAGATGCGTGTGCTATATAAGATTGTTGATATAACTATTATTATTTATTATAGTTTCTGAGTTTTTGTAGGAAACTCAGAAAATCCCGTATTGAGTTAAAAGGGACAACAAAAACTGTTACTTTTAATAATGTCTTTCTCTTTGGTGTTTATTTTGTCCTCCAGTCCAAGACACCGTTAGCAAACAACGAGACACATCACTCAGGATGCATGTTCTGTGATCCAGTACTTCTTCCGTTAATCGAAGCCAAACATGCCAGCATCCGCCGCGGAGGAAGGGGCGGGCGTGGTGGGAGGGGAAGGGGTAGAGGGAGGGGTAGGGGAAGAGGGCGTGGTCGAGGGGGGAAGGCACCTAAGGATAAGATGTCTCAGCTAGCTTCTTATTTTGTTTAGTTTGTAAAGGCATCAATAAATAAACCCCTAGTCAGTAAAGGACAAGGGCTTGTGTAGAGCGGAAGGGGTTGAGGGAGGGGTTGGGAAAGAAGGTGTGGTTGAGGGTTGAGATAAGATGTCTTAGTAGCTTCATATTTTTTTTAGTCTGTAAAGGCATCAATAAATAAACCCCTAGTCTGCAGTTCGAAAAGCTCCATTCACAAATTTCTGAGTTTGGCCATAAAAACTCGGTAAGTACACATAATTTTCAAGAAGTTGGTCTGTTTACGTTGAATTTATTGGGTTCTTGGAATTAATGGATGAGCAGTTTATCTACGTGGGGTAGTCATAGCAGCCCTGCTGGTGTGTGCATGATCCAATTAAAGGAACATTACAGAATTGGTTTTGCTAGCAAAAAAGTTGCTGGCAGTGTAAGCATTTTATGTAATCCACCATATATATAAACTGACAAAACTGTAGAAGTTTGAAATCGATTGGACGAAAAAAATGTGCTAACCAGAACCTTAGTGCTTTGTGAAGTTTAGTTTGTATTATTTATAGTAGCTATAGAAAGTGTTGAAATGTTTCATAAATCTAGCATTTTTCTTATTTTGTGCATTTTTGTAATGCATGTCTTTATTATAATAAATAAATAAAACCAGCTCTTCTATAGCTCATGTCCAAACACATGATCAATGCGCTTTACACACAAAACAATAGCAATTATAATACACTCGAATAAATAAGTTTTGAGGTTGTGTTTGAAAGCAAAAACTGTTGGAGAGGATCGTATGGTATGGTATGGTATTCACAATAAATTATTATTTATTTATCATAGTTCTTGACAATTTGATTATTGGGTCATACCTGCTTCCTCGTCTGTTTAAAAAACTGCCTTGTATTAAACGTTTAGAGGTTTTCAAATTTAAATATAAGTGAGTCAGTACAGGTCATATGAAATTATAAACAGTCATGAAAAAAAACAAAGTTTCTGAGGTGTATCCTGTCTCCTTCATTTTTTATTTATTTATTTTTTTTTGGTGGGGGGGGGGAAATTGTGATAGGATTACTTTGCAGGCAGTTGGTAATTGCTCAAAATAATTTTAAACTTAATACCATGCTTGTGTAACGAGTAATTGGGAGCTGTTGATAGTATAAAACATTGTGAGAAACGTCTCCCTCTAAAGTAACGTATTTTTTTGAGAAAGGGGAATTTTTTTCAGAAAAGGGAAATTGTTCACTCACAGTGTGGACTTCGGGCCTGAGTCATTTTAATAGGCGTCTGAAAGAACACAAATTAATTGTGAAACAACGGTGCTTTTTCTTGTATTATTCTCTTGCAACTTCGATGACCAATTGGGTCAACATTTCCAAAGATTTGTTATTATGTTGGCATACACCGAGTGAAAATACTGGTCTTTTACCAAAGGTGTCCAGTGCCTTGAGTTATGCGGGATTGGTGGGGAGGAAAGGCAGTGGACACTATTGGTAATTACTCAAAATAACTATTAGCATAAAAGCTTACTTGGTGACGAGTAATGGGGAGTGGTTAATGGTATAAAACCTTGGTAGAAACGGCTCTCCCTGAAGTGACATAGTTTTAGAGAAAGAAGTAGTTTTCCACGAATTTGGTTACGAGACCTCAAGTTTAGAATTTGAGGTGTATCTCAACATATGCACAAAATAACAATGTTTTATACTTTCAACCTCTGCCCATTACCGTTAATCAAATAAGGTTTTATGCTAATACAATATTGAGTAATTATTTTGAGTAGTTGCCAATAGTGTCCAATGCCCTTTAAGGACACGACCTCCACCCCGCCGTACTTTTGCTCATCTGCCCTAGTAATAATAATGTCAGAATGTGTCATCTCCGTCGGCAAGCAGTGACCAGTCTAAAACTCGGTCAGCAAATTCCACTCTAAATTCCATTTGCCTGATTTTAATACTAAAGATTTCCCGTTATGGTTGTTATTTCTTGGCCCTAGATTTCGTAATTGTGTTATTGAAGCATATATTTACCACATTGGATGGCGAGATGTGTTCAAGTGTGAGTTTTTATGTTTTACCAATGGCTTACTTCACTGCAAAAGTAATTTTAAAGGCTGTGGACACTATTGGTAATTGTCAAAGACTAGCCTTCATAGTTGGCGTATCTCAACATATGCATGAAATAACAAACCTGTGAAAATTTGAGCTTAATCGGTCATCGAACTTGCGAGATAATAATGAAAGAAAAAAACGTTGTGTACGTTTTAAATTTCGAGACCTCAAGTTCTAAATCTGAGGTCCCGAAATCAAATTCGTGGAAAACTACTTCTTGCTTGAAAACTATGGCACTTCAGAGGGAGCCGTTTCTCACAATGTTTTATACCATCAACCTCTCCCCATTACTCGTTACCAAGTAAGGTTTTATGCTAATATTTATCTTGAATAATTACCAATATATGTCCACTGCCTTTAAAAGCACGGGACATTGTTATGTAATTACTCAAAATAAGTGTTGGCATAAAAAATTACTTGATAACGAGCAATGTGGAGCATTGACAGTAAACAACATTGTGAGAAACGGCTCCCTGTGAAGTATCATAGTTTTTGAGAAAGGGTTTCTCACTTAATATTAAAAGACTCGGGCCTGAGGTCTTTCTATTGGGCATCTGAATTGCTGAACGCACACAAGTTTTGTGCGACAAGGGTGTTTTTCTTTCAATTATACCTGGAGACTTCTATGAACAATTTTGGGTCCAAATTCCCAGTTTAATTGTTTGCATTTGTTTGGATGCACCCAACAAAGTGAGAATAATGGTCTTCAACAATTTACATGTACCAAAGGTGTCCAGTGCCTTCAAGAAACCACCAGCGTTTAAAATGAACGCCCTGTTGCATAATCACAATAGCTTATTGAAAGTTTTGGTGCAACACACCATTGACTGCTCAACACCACAGTCGGTATACTTGCATCGCATGTGTGTAGAAATCTTGAGAACACAGCTCGCGTCTCCTAATTCTAGATCTGAACTGAAGTATTAGTCGGCAAAGCATCCAAAATGGAAATATCACACCAACTTTTTATGGAGAAAACAATGAAGATATAACAATTGTAGACCTGCTGGGAGGCAACCCCCTTTAATGTGAAAACCCATGCAGTCAGTCAGGGACTGAAAAACCCAATCCACATGCAAGGCTCCGGTCCGGGTGTCGAACCGGGGTCCACAGAGGTGAACGGCCGGGACAAAAACCACTAAGCCAAGCTGACTGCCAAGCTTGTTATGCCAGGCGCTCTCTTTTCTTGTTGTATGGTGTCTTGCTGTATGGTGTATTTCGAAGTATATAGCTGCAATCGTGAATGGAAGTGAACACGGTTCACCGAGCAACAAGCCCCATATAATACTGTAAGTGTTTAACCATAAATAAAACATGGAATTTTAAGCATTGCATGCATGGTGAGGTGATGAGGTCTCGAATTCAATTCAAATATTTTAGTGAAAAATTGTTTCTTTCTCACAAACTACGTTACTTCAGAGAGATCCGGAGCCGTTTCTTGCCATATTTCATACTATCAACAGCTCCCTACTCCTCGCTACTCAGTAAGTTTTTTTAAGCTAACAAATATTTTGAGTAATTACCATTAGTGTCCAGTGCCTTTAAATAAGGGAATCAATGTGTGGTGAAGAGGTTTTCAACTAGTGGTTTAATCCCAACGAGGCAAGGTTCTTGATAATTTTACCGAGACGAAGCCGAGGTAAGTTATAAAGAACCAGGCCTCGGCGGGTTTAAACTACTAGTTGAGAACCGATTCAACACACTTTGATTCCCATTCATAAATACCTTTTCGGTCAAAAACATCATCACTTTTTGGTCAAAAAGTAAAATAAATGCAAAACTATAATTGTTAAATGATTTCTTTCAACACAACACCCCTCCAGCTATGAAATGGTAAAGCCCTCCGCCGCCCTGGGGTAAACAACTCCTTATAAGGGAATTCTGTGCGCGTCGCGCGTATCGCGTGATGTGGCACAACTGTTTCAGCCGTTGCTCTCGACCAATAGGAATGAAGAAACTGTCTTATAAGAACAGGTGCAAGGTTGCGTGTCACGCCCATGAATTAACACTTTTTACCGGTCATAGACAAAGGTTTATACACACCAACGTGACGCGTTCTCCACCAATAGGAATAGCGAAACTGTCTGAGGTATTTATGAATATTGTCTATAATAGTCACCAAAACCAAAGTGCACGCCTACATTTTAAAAAGACCACTATTGGTTTACAAAACAGATACCAATTATTGTAATTTTGAATGTCTGTCACAATGTTTTTCTCCTAACTTGAGTTTGTATTGTGTTGGGAAATTTTGACAAAATAATGCCAAAACGATATCAGGCTGAAGAATATGACGTAGCCTACGTTTTGTAAAGCTATCCAGTTTGTATACTTTATAATAATGCAATTCGTAATTCATTGTTAGTTCTGCTAATGGGTGGAATGTTCTTGTTTTTTTCTTCCCGGAAATCTTTCCCACATGAAAGCTTACACTACAAATTCAGTATCGTCTTCTAAATCTGAAGTGTTTTGCTTTAAAGGCAGTGGACACTATCGGTAATCACTCAAAATAATTATTAGCATAAAACCTTACTCGGTTACGAGTAAAGGGGAGAGTTTGATAGTATAAAACATTGTGAGAAACAGCTCCCTCTGAAGTGACATAGTTTTCGAGAAAGAAGTAACCACGAATTTGATTTCGAGACCTCATATAGAATTTGAGGTCTCGAAATCAACCATCTAAAGGCACACAGCTTCGTGTGACAAGGCAACTTCGACGACCAATTGAGCTCAAATTTTCACAGGTTTGTTCTTTTATGCAAATATTGAGATACACCAAGTGAGAAGACTGGTCTTTGACAATTACTAATAGTGTCCAGTGTCTTTAATCCTGTTTTTCTTTTTTAAGGAATTGCAAACAATTAGTGGTCCATTAGTTGTTAAACGGTGAGTGAGGACTCCGTTTCTGTTCGGCCTTGTGGCTTGCTTTTAAGAGGCTGGGAATTGCGCCTTTGTTCGACGTCTTTGAGGGGGAGCAAATAGAGACTTTGTTTAATCGAAAAACAAAAAGAAGTGCTTTTTATAGATTGAGAAAAGAATAGCTTTGTATTTACCAACCTAATTATAATGATGCATTAAAGGTACGAAATGTATATTAGTTTTTTATGTTCAGGAGTTTTGCCATTAAAGCGTTTTGATACATTTTGTAGACCAAGTTTGTTTTGCCATGACACGACTCCCACTGTTAATGAAGAAGTTTGTTGTCATCGATTTAAGATAGTTATACAGCCTTCAGATTCGGGGGATTAATGCGAAACATTGTATCACGTCCAACAGCCATCATGTACAACAACATGTTTCATGTGTTTTGTGTATTGTCCGTGGGACATTCAAAAGTGTTTGTCTTTTGAACTTTCCTTTTCTTTACATAATTTTTTGTTCCCAAAAGACATGGCAAGGATTTGATAAAAAAAAAGAGCAGGCCAACTTCATTATGACGTAATCTGACGGAAAAAGCCAATCACAGCGACAGGGGGAAAAAAATATTGCAATGTCGTTTGGGAAAGAACAAAAATCGCGACCGGGGTCCCAGGGATTTCTGTCCTCCAAAAATTCTGTCCCCCCGTATGGGAAATTCACATGGGCTAGAGAGAGGTGATTCAAAAGAGGGCGCTACCAGAAGAATTTTGTACACAGTTTGCCATATTGGGGGGGGGGGGGGGGGGGAGGGGTCGGGTGCCGGTGGTCGCATGCAATTGTGTCCTCTATGCAGTTGTGTCCGCCCCCGTGCAAAACCGTCCTTGCAGTAAATTAAACGCCCTTGGTCGCCGACGGAACACTCGGCATCTTTTTACGAGCTACTAAGTGCATGTCATTAATGACATGGAAAATGTTCGGCCGTTGGGAATTCACTGCAATCATAAAATACCTGAATATTCATGATGCATGCAGTCATGTATCATGTACATGTCCACCGGACGGTTTTTGCATAGCCCGGACACGATTGCATATGCAAAAGTGTCCGGAGCGGACAGTATTGCATGGCGGACACAATTGCATCTGACAACGGCACCGTTTCATCCTCCGGGTTCTCGGGTTGTATGACCAGACCACATCTTCACTGCGTATGCCGCGGGCTCCCGGTCGTATAGATCTTCCGGCATCCTGCCTCATCGACTCCGCTGTAAAGAAATTATCCAAATCAAGCATGCAAATTATCTGATAATTTAAAACTCTGAGGGATACTAATATTACGGAGCTATCTTTTGTCCAACAGTTTGATGAAGCTTGATAAACAATTTGAAAGGCAATGGTGTTGAATACGAAGCAACCGATCATGTGTTTGTTTTTTAGTTTGCAGAATATATAGTTATTTGCTTTATGTGTGATATATCTACTTGACAGTATGTTCCTTGGAGAACTGTCTTGCTTTATGTTCTACTACCGCATAGCAGATTTTCGGACTTTGGGAGAATTCTCAGTTCTTAAAAGAACTGCCCTGTTTTCAAACCACTACTCATGGGTGGAACTGGTACTTTCGCTTAGTGGATCGAGGAGACTTCTGTTTACTACCCTACACCGCTGAGTGAGTGACTAGCTTGCTCTTGTCATCGTCCAATCAAAAAATGTTTAATTTGATCACAGTTCAGGTTAACACAATCGATGTTTTGTTAAATTTCGGCTGTCCATGCTAACCAGCGCGGTCTGTTTTTCAACAATGCAAAGTCTATAAAAATCTAGCAAGAGATAAGACAGCGCAAGTTTAAAGATCCTGGACACTATTGGTAAATGTCAAAGACCAGTCTTCTCACTCGGTGTATCTCGACATTATGCATAAAATAACAAACCCGTGAAAGTTTGAGCTCAATTGGTCGTCGAAGTTGCGAGATAACTAAGAAATAAACAATATTACCGAAAGTACCTGCCTTTAAATCACAATCATAAAGGCCTATCCACATCAATGTAATTTTCCAAATCCAGTATCTGCACTATAAGTGTATTAAAAGCGGTTGCCGATTTAGGGATGGGCGTAGCTGTCGTTTTTATAAAAAGTAGGCTGAAGCACTTAGGGAATAAACAAACTAGTCTGATACGTAGCCTCCAACCTTCACCTTAACCACTAAATGTTAACCACTGCAGAAGCTGGGACAACATCAGATATTATATTATCCCACAGAGAGTTCGGTATTTTTGAAATGCTTACGCAATCGGAAAGAACAGCATTGTCAAGTTACATTAAATTCTGAACTGCGACGATGTGTGCGAAACAGTGTCGCCGTTAAACGCGTCGTTTCCCCCAGGGCGAACGAATCCCGTGTTTTGATTTTTTTTTTTAATCAGCGTGGCTGGGATGTTTGGGAAACCACAATAATATTGTTGGTGCGGCAAATGAAAAGCTGATGCAATTTCATAAGATAAACATTTAAATTTGGGGATAAATTTACAATCAGGTAAATTGTTTGTCCGGTGGAGTGGGATAGGATTAACGCAATATGCAGTGGTTGTCCTTTTAGAGATGGGACCCCTGTCTGGTTGTGTAGTTAAAGAGAGTGGACACTATTGGTAATTGTCAAAGACTAGTCTTCACAGTTGGTGTACACAAACATTTGCATAAAATAACAAACCTGTGAAAACTGGAGCTCAATTGGTCGTCGAAGTCGCAAGATAATAATGAAAGAAAAAACACAAATTGTCACGCAAAGTTGTGTGCTTTCAGATGCTTGATTTCGTGACCTTAAACTCTAACTCTGAGGGTTTTTTTTTCCACTGAAAAAAATAACACATTACAGCTCCTCTACAAAATTCGATAACAAGATAAAAAATCTATATATAAATAATAGTAACGACGATAAAGGAAATTATCGCAATGTGCACTTTCCTGTCAATAAAACCAAGCAAACAAACATAGCGTAAAATCAACTTTCAAAGGTGCCGGTTTTCACAAGTACGAAATAAAAACATTTTAAGTGGTTGGGTACGCAAGCACGAACAAGTTTGTTTACATTTTGCTGATGCAATGGAGTGATTGTGACTTCTCGACGTTTTTATTTTTCCCTTTTTTTAGGAAGTGCATTCCAAAGTTCAGCCTCAGTTATTCTAAAATGAACCTATCCGATTGACAGCTCTAGTGAAAGTGCACCATCTGCTTTTGGGTAACAGAACTGGGTCAAGTTTCACATGGGAGCTGCTTGAACAAGAATGCTGAAAAATGATTAATGCTAAGCGAAGACTAAGCAAGATTTTAGTTGAAAATGGTACGTATGACTCAATATTTTCCTAATAAAAGTAATTTTTCTGGTAAGCATATATTTAATGTTGCTTTGCTAACTTCGTGAGCTTGACGCGAGTCGATTTGATGCACTGTTAACCCTCAGACAGCAGCCGAGGGCGGGTGGGCGGTAGAACCAGCTTTTATAGTTTTAATTCTGATGATTTTTCGTAACTACCCTTAAAGACACTGGACACTATTGGTGATTGTCAAAGACCAGTCTTCTCGCTTGGTGTATCTCAACATATGCATAAAATAACAATTAGCCTGATATGCAAATTTGAACTCAATCAGCCATCGAAGTTGTGAGATAATAATGAAAGAAAAAAAGCCCTTGTCACACGAAGTTGTGTGCTTTCAGATGCTTGATTTCGAGTCCTCAAAATCTAAATCTGAGGTCTCGAAATCAAAATTCGAGGAAATTACTTAAGAATACGTTGCTTCAGATGGAGCCGTTTCTCACAATGTTTTATGCTATCAATAGCTCTCCATTACTCGTTACCAAATAAGTTTATAAGCTAAAAAGTATTTTGAGTAATTACCAATACGTTTTGTGTTCAAAAGCAATAGTCAATCATACACATATTAATATCAGACAAGATATAAGATATGATACATTTTGTCCCCTCTCAGACATCAAATTTATTATGCCCGATAATATCATTAGAAACAAGCATTAATTTTGGTATATGTAATTATAAAACAAGAACTACGTCACTCCTGTACCAACATTAATTTTAAGTTCTGTGGTCATAAACAAACAACTCTCACGTCGATAAATATTTACATACTTAATTTAGATCCTTCAGTTTACTTTGGTTTTGTTAGGCAATTTTCAGCGTTTATATACCACAGGCATGTATGAGTCCGTTAGTGTGTCTTGTCACATAGATGTTGTACATAAAGCACACAAAAAGATTTAAAGGCACTGACACCTTTTGTAATACATGTATTGTCAAAGACCATTATTTCCACTGGGTGTATCACAACAGTATACATAAAGTAACAACTCGGTGAAAATTTGAACTCAGATCAATTGGTCATCGAAGTTGCAAGAAAATAGTAAAAGAAAAAAACACTCTTGTTGCACAAATTTGTCTGCTTTTAGATGCCGAATAAAACTTTCACAGATAAGTTATTTCATTTATGCTTGGATATACCAAGTGAGAACACTGGTCTTAGACAATTACCAAAGGTGTCGAGGGGACTTAGGAATAGTTCTATGGGATATTAGAGACTACCTGGTTCTAGGATGAGTTATAACTCGAGAGAAGACTAGTCTTAACTCTAAATGACATCCATCCCAATTCCTCAAGATGAAAGTTAGTGCTTTATGAAATCATGTTATGATCCTGATGTATAAAGCGTACCATAAGCAAGCTCCTGGATGTATCATGGTCATGCTCGAGTTAAGATGTCAATAAAGACATCTTCGTTCAACTACCTCATGCTCCCTTTTTGTTGTGCCAAGAACTCGCTATTCTACTTTTGCAGAGAGATCATTCTCTGTATATGGCCCCAACATGTGGAATAAGCTTCCTACACAGATCAGAAATGCCAGATCACTCACCTCATTCAAGACACTCCTTAAAGCTCACCTGTTCCAGCAGGCTTACTGACCATTCAACTGTGCCTCAGTGCCGTAGAATAAACTGATTTTGGCGCTCTACAAATGACCTTTGATTGATTGATTGAAAAAAAATCACTATCAACGCCATTTGTGGACGGATTCACCGCGTAATTCAAATATTCATCTTCGCCACAGTGTGAGAGGGGCAATACGAAGCGCTTCCTAAATTTCAACAAATGTTGTGAAGACGGTAATGTGCCGTCGTTTTAGTAAGCATTGGTAAGCCATTGGTAACGTCGGTAAAGCGTGCGTATCAAAACAATATTCGTAAAATTTTGGTAAGGAGAGGTCGAGGGTCGACCACAAAAATATTCACTATCCAATCGCAATTTTTTGGGCGAATTATTTGCGAATTTCAAATCATTATTCATATTCGCAAGAATATTCGCCACAGTGTGAGAGCAGCATTACTGGGTAACGCTAAATGACTCAAATAATCTTAGAAAATAGCTCAATGTCAAGAAGTAAATAAGATGTATTAAATTGTTGGGAAACTCATACATAGAGTACAATTTATACCTTACAGCTGGTATGCCATAATAGTTAATTATGCAAGTATTGTGAATTAACAATGTGGTAGTGTATGCGTTGACCAATTGAAATCGACTTTAATAATACCCTGGATGAACAAAAGCTGTAAATAACTAAATAGTTTCGAAGGTCACGCGAACTATGGTAAAAATTGTTAATAATGCTTATAATTTTATGGATTTGTGCATAAATTATCCTCTTAACGCATGCGTTTGGGGGGTTTTAAATAACTTGTTTCTCCGTTGCTATGTTGTCTCACGTACGCTGAACAAATATTAAGGTATCGATTTAAAATGTTGATCCACATAAAAATATAGAAATTAATGTTTCATTTAGTTTGGTTGACCTTTTTAATTAAACTGGTTCTCGTAGATGAATATTTAAGGGGTGTGCAAACCGACAGCAGTGTCGGTCCCTGTGTCTAAGGGGCAGTATGCCGGTCCCTTAAGGGTTGTTGCGAACTCACGCCACTGTTCTGGGCGTCGATGTCAAGGATCGATTTCACAAAGTAATAAACACCCTGGATGATGAAATACCATGAACAGATATACTGACGGTCAAGTTAAAGGAATAGTTATTACAGAATTGGTAAGAAGAAAAAAACTCGTCTGAAAGATCACAGGTTTACATAAAACTAACACGATCTAATGATGATATTAGTAGAAAGCATCCCTTGAAATATTTCTGTCCGAACGGTCATATTTGATGAGAAGTGTTTTATAAAAACAATTAATCGATGTCACAAAATGTCTCTGTTTTTCACTTTTTTTTCGGCTGATCGATCTCAAACTTGTCAGTGTATGTATGTAATGGATGGTGGATTGCATAAAGTGCTTACACTGGGAGCAACTGCTTTGTTAGCAAAAAACAATTCTGTAAAGATTGTCAGATAAATTGCTCTGGAAAATCACAAAACACACAAGAAGGGAAACACTATTATTACCAAAAGGTTCAATTAATTTCGTTGTCTGTGAAAGTTAGGCATCAAAATAATGAGTTTTAATAAGTTTGGAAGGAGGTCAGGTTTCGTTGACCCCTAGATCAGCTAACCTATCAAAGGTCAAAGTTCAGGGTACGTGGGATGACACAGCCGGTGGTTCCAGTGTTGCTAATGAGTTCTCAACATCCACTCTGTTGCCACGGCAACATCTACAAAACATCGCTTTGGCGTGTTTCTTGAAATGGTCATATTTGAAGGCGTAGATGAAGGGGTTTACGCACATATTGCATAGGACAAGTAGCGTGACGATCTGGTGTGTGGTGCTAGAGAAGTCATAGTCCCGTCCAAGGTTGAAGAGCAAGAAAGTGAATTCGGTCGGTGTCCAGCAGATTACGTAAGACATGAAGACGAGGCAAAGGGTAGTAGTGACATTCTTCTTCGCCTTCTGAAAGGTGTTCGTAGTTTTACAGTTCATCTTACCACGCCCGCTTAGCGCGATGATGATTTTGACGTAGGAGAACGTCATCACAGACAGAGGGAGTAAGAACTCACACAGGAAGAGCACAACACCCATAGTTCGCTGTAGGATAACACTCGGCCAGCTTGGGTAGCACGTCCCCAGAGTGTAGAACTGTATGGCCGGCCAGTATGACTGATAAGTCAGGCCGATCAACCACACTAGCGCCATGCCGAGCTTAGCCAATCGTTTTGTCAAGAAATTCCTGTGTTTTACTGGGTGGCATATCGCCAGGTATCGCTCCAGCGAGACGAACACCAAGTTCACAGTCGACGCGATGAATAAAACCCACATTAAATATTCGGACAGCCAAAAGCGGCAAACGAATTCATCCCAAGCACTTACTTCGTCGGACAAGACGACCGGCCCGAAGCGAATCAGCAGAAAAACGATCGAATCGAAGAAATCAATCATGGATTGATTCAAAATCAATAGATTCGTAATGGAGCTGAATGATTTGCGTTTGCTGATAAACACAAAACACACGAGTCCATTTCCGAGGATTCCCGAAGAGCCGATGAGCGCGTACAGAACACGTAACGCTATATCCCATCCAGTTAAAGTCGTGACGTCACCGTCTGGTGTCTCGGTACTGTTATCGCACATACCACTACTGTCGTTAACACATGTAAACACTTCCATTGTAATAGTCACGACTTCTGTTGTATTTGCCATGTTTACTTAACAGCTGTGTATGTAGACTGTCATAAAGGAGGTATATTGTTGATCACTCCTCCAAGGCAATCTTTTGTCAAATGAATTCGACTTGGGCTAGCAATGCATGATGGCGTCTTTGAAGCCTAAACTTATGTTGCTATGTATGAATCAATAGTAGCTTTAAGTTGTGTGCCGCAAACACCAGCACAGCTTTACATCATGGCGATATCCATGCAACTTTTCCTGCGTTTTTAAAAAGCAACACCAGCCAACTAAATTTACGAGTAACACAAAACACTTTCTCCATCGACAAGAGCTTGCATTTTTACGCAGTGCGTTTTCTAGGGTATACGTGAAGTTGCTCACCCGATATCTTTTAAATAACGTAATTCTTCAACCATAGTTCTCAATAAGGATTTGTATGCTGTCAGTCGCTCCAATACACTGACTTTATTGATATTCACATGATGTTTATACCGACAGTAAGGTGTATGATGTACTCATACAGTCGACAGATGAATGGTGGTCATCGGTCACGAGATTCGACGTTTTCGATATCTCAATTGTAAAAAAATTCTCCCAGTTCCTAGTTCCTTGTTCGCATGATGTTTATATCGACAGATGATAATGGTGTTATTATGAGATCTTTTAAAATCCTCAAAAGACTTCTTACCAGTTCCTAGTTCCTTGTTCGCATGATGTTTATACCGACAGACGATAATGGTGCTATTATGAGATCTAAATCCTAATAATCTTCTTTACCAGTTCCTAGTTCCTTGTTCGCATGATGTTGATACCGACAGGATGGTCGTATTGTCGTAGAATAGAGCGATCCGGTTGGAATTGTGTAGGAGTTGTCGCGATCCAAGCACTATTGATTGAACAGTTCAATTCTGAAAAACTCAACTTGGCAGAAAATTGTTAAAAGCTTCCGTGAGGTAAACTCCTTTTGCTTCCTATACACTTCATCATCATAGCAAATGTGTCATTCAGGGGTCCTGCGCCAACAACTAGCTCTCTCACCGGTAGCTCAGCGCCGTATATCTACTCCAATTGCGCTCTCCACAAACCCCACAGCCACCTCGCTGTGCTCTGCAAAAGGGATAACATAAAATGTAATCACTTGAAAAATCAACGACCGTTTACGTGTTAAAAATGGCGCGGTGCAAATTGAAGAGGGCGCGTGAAGGCTTTATTGACTTTCGTTTAACATGATCAAAGAAATGATGAGTAAATATTTTTCTGCAAATTGAAGTGAAGTTTGATTACGTAACAGCCGTCGCAGCTGCATGCGCTAATAGTTAAACATCACTATATTTATAGATAATCTTCCGTCAAGGGAATTCGGCAAACTCCCACAAGAGGGGGATACAAACACCAAGCTGGCAATAGCCAATCTCCCTCTCATAAACGTTGTTTTAATGTCTATGATAATAAATTGCACGAATCAAGAAATTGTGATTCAATAACTAGATGGCAATATTTATTATAAAGTCATTGTGAAATCAGCAGTTAGCTGGGGGATTCGAACCCACAACCATGGTGATTGCAAGCTCGGCAGTCTAACCACTTGGCCACGGTGTTTAAAGGCACTGTCACTATTGGTAATTACTCAAGATGGCATAAAAACTAACTTGGTAACGAGCAATGGAGAGCTGTTTATAGAGAATTGGCTCCTCTGAAGTAATTTACTCTCTAGATGTAAAAGAGTGAAAAACACCACTCTTTACATAAAGAGTTGCCCCTTCTAAATGGCTCTTAAAAGCCATTGGACCCTTTCGGTACAGAAAAAAAAAAGTTCACAGATTTACAAATAATTTACAGGGTTTACAGAAGGTAATGGTGAAAGACTTCTCTTGAAATATGTGTCCATGAAATGCTTTACTTTTTGAGAAAACGGTAAAACAATATAAATTCTCGTTAGCGAGAATTACGGATTTGTTATAAACACATGTCATGACACGGCGAAACGCGCGAAAACAGGAGTGGGTTTTCCCGTTATTTTCTCCCGACTCCGATGTCCGATTGAGCCTAAATTTCCACAGGATTGTTATTTTATATATAAGTTGTGATACACTAAGTGTGGGACTTGGACAATACTGTTTACCGAAAGTGTATAATGGCTTTAAAAAGAGTGGTGGTTATTTCACTCTTTTAAAAGGAATTCACTCCAGGACAGAGTGAAAAATCACCCAAAACGTTGCAAACTTCAATCTAAAATAGTGGAAGACCACTCGAAAAAGAGTTGTCCCTCATAAATTATGGCTCTTCAAAGAGTGCCTTTTCACTCTTTTGCATTTAGAGAGTAGTTTTTTAGTATAGAGGTTATTCCCTTATTTGAAAGCACACATAATATGCAACAAGGGTGTTTTTTTGTTCTTTCATTATTCTCTTGAAAATTTGTTCACCAATGGGAGACTTTTTGGACGCTTGGTGGCAGCAGACTGACCAGGTAAAATCCATTGTTCTCGGTTATGTGCGCACGCTCAGAACTACGTAAACAATGGAAATTTACCTGGTAAGTCTGCTGCCACCTAGCGTTTCAAAGTCTCCCTTTGAGCCCAAACGTATCTTCCCTCCCTTTAAGAAGGTCACGCGTACAAGCCCGTAGAAACTGGGTAATACCTATATATAGGCAGAGTGGAGTAGCTAGTCTAATTTCAATGTGATATAAAACAAATGATATTGACTGTTTTTACTCTACTTTTGGTGATCCCCAGAGCGGTCTAGTACAAAGGCTTCGAATCGGGAATTAAAACCACTCATGAGAACACTCCGGATGTCTTATATAGGTTTAACCATAGCACTCGAAACAGTCAATATTTCTATCAAAGCCAATGTAAGTCTTGCGCATTTTCAAACATTGCGTGAATCTGGGGTTCCTATAATACTGTGTATTAATTAGTGAAAGGAACACAATCGCGCGCTTTGACATAGCACAATTTGAACATAGCGACCTTTGCGCAGCCTGTTATAGTACGGCAGGTGGTGGACTTGTGCCTTAGATGATGGGAGTGAAATTGGAACACGGTCGGGCTATGGCCATTTGCAGATTTGTCATTTCAAACGATATGTGTAGAACATACGGCGTGTCGTGACCTATAAAGCGGTTAAGAGCACCGGACTCGAGCTCTAAGAGTGTTTCTGATCAGCAGTGGGTTCGAGTCCCAGTCGTGACACTTGTGTCCTTTAGCAAGACACTTTAACCATATAAGCTTCTCTCCGAGAGGTAAATGGGCACCTGCGAGGGCTGAGATGGTTCTTGTGATTGATATGCTTATAAATGCGTTACATATTTGGCTTCGTCCTTCGGATGAGACGTAAAGCCTTTGGTCCCGTGTATTGTGTAAACGCACATAAAAGAACCCAGTGCACTTATCGAAAAGTGAAGGGGTTCGCCTGGTGTTCCTAGTTTGATTGTCTGCATATTGCGCCACAGCACCTTGTAAACCATAACATGGTGCTGCAGGACTATTGGTCTCATAATTCGAACGTATTTATAGTCCCACGCAGGGAACAAATGAACGTTGAATCGCCTTGAGCGCCACTGAGCGCCTTTCTAACTTGTTTTTCAAAGTCAAGTCTATATTGTGTCGTGGCAGCGCGGTTTAGAGCATCGAACTCATGCTAAAGTCATCGGAGTTTGGGGTTCAAATCCCGGCCATTTGTTCTTTACCTTGCTATAAATGCTGCTCTCCACCCAGGGGTATAAATGGCTACCTGCGATTGATATTGTGTATCGAAATGCCACTAGCCCAAAACGACAGCTCATGGCTGTATACTCCTCGGGGAGCTGAGAAAGATTAAAGGAATGCCATTGGCCCAATGATCAGGGCACTCATGTAAAATGCACTGAAAAGGTAAAGTTGGAAATTAAATCTTCAAAACACAATAAAATCTCTGCCCTGGAATGAGTGATCTAAAACCCAAAACCAAACCACCTTTAAAACTCCTTATAGCAAAAAGGCGACACACAACTGGTATAAGGCAGTGGACAATATTGGTAATTACCAATACTCAACATAATTATAAGCCTAAAACCTCATTTTGGTAACGAGTAATGGGGAGCCGTTGATAGTATAAAACATTGTGAGAACTGGCTCCCTCTGAAGTGACGTAGTTTTCGATCGAGAAAGAAGTAATTTTCCACGAACTTGATTTCGAGACCTCACATTTAGAATTTTAGGTATCGAAATCAAGCATCTGAAAGCACACAACTTCGTGTGACAAGGGTGTTTTTTCTTTCAGATTTGTTACTTTATGCATATTATGTTGAGATACACCAAGTGAAAAGACTGGTCTTTGACAATTACCGATAGTGTACAGTGTCTTTAAGAAGCATTGTTTATCACACAAGCGTCATCACCAGGATTCGAACCCAAAACTCTGATTTAAAAAATATCCACTCGGGCCCTTCTTTGCTCTGAACTGCTTGACCATAGTCAAACAATTTAAAATACCTTTCAGTAAATTACTCCAAATGAAACAAAAATATGGAAGTTCGCTACCAGAAAACCATTTTACTTACCCGTCAGTTTGCCAGCGTTTGTGTTAGAAGCTCAGATGTATAACTGCTTGCCGTAAATGTGCCAATCAGTTCGGTGTATCTATTATTAGACGGGCAACTCGGTGGTGATAAATGAAGTACACATGCGCACTGCGTAGAGTGAACGTCTGTCGGCTCATTAGTATTCATTTATGCAATGATCTGTATAAAAATGAAGTGGTGTCATTTGCGCCGCTTTGCATGCAGTGATTTATATGTAAATGATGAACTAATGTAACGACAGCTGCTTTTAGGCTTAAAGTGTTTTAAAAGCCTTATGAATATTAATAAAGTCAAGTCTTTATTTTACAATAACTCGTCCTGTGTGCGTGGAGGAAGGATGTACAACGAACAAAAACACCAGAGCAAGAGTGATGGCAATTAGTGTGCGAATTTGTGTTTTAAGACAATTGAGTTACAAGTTCATGTTTATTCGTTTTGTTTTTTACCCATCACCGATATGTGTTAGCACTGTATACTCAACTTACCCGAGTTCTGTGGACAAATCACATGCATATTAGTATTGCTTGGGTGAGATTCGAACCCACGACCTTTGCAATTCTAGAGCAGTGTCATACCAACTATAGACCACCGAGATCGGTGGCTAGTGGCAGTTCAAATCCTATGTTTAGCAGCGGGTACTGCAAACGATTTAGTATTTGCATTTATTAAAATGATCATGCTTGTCGTGTTGTCATTAAGTCTTCGAGACAGACTCTGCTAGGATCGAAACGTCAGGCCAAACTATTTTCTGCCAGACGATTGAATGCGAAAGTTTATTTGGTTTTCTACTATTCATATTAGTAAGTCATCATTGGAACTTGGTTAAAACTCTGCATGGGAATGGGAAACATCCCAAGGGAGGTACTTCCTGCAATCAAAATGTGAAAGTAATGCCATATTGGTTTCGTCAGGATCCAAATTGCTTTTTTATTCCCTTTTGTTAAAATTGGAAAAGGGTACTGTGTGTGCCTGAAAGAAGGGCGCGGAGCTGAACGCCAATTCCTAGGCTAGGCACACGCCGATGGATAAGGCAGCCACTTTGGATCCATACTTAAGCTCATTCGAATTGCTTAACCGATATGAGATAAGAAGCTTATCCCTCTTGGGATCGGGGACGGATTAGTGGATTAGGGGCTGAACCAAAAGAGGTGTCAATTTCTTTGACATTTTTTGGCAGTGTGATTCATTTGTTATCATTCCTGTGTTTGTCTCACCTTGCGGTGTCCATTAAAAAATGCAGAAGTCTTTCCGTCTTCCTGCTTGTTTATCTTCTCTGGGCTATGTTTGGTTTGTGTTGGGCTTGATTGTTTTGGCTTGGGTCGTTTGCTTGGATGTGTGTTTGTTTGTTTGTTTGTTAGGATACCTGTTTGTTTGTTTGTTTGTTTGTTTGTTTGTTTGTTTGTTTGTTTGTTTGTTTGTTTGTTTGTTTGTTTGTTTGTTTGTTTGTTTGTTTGTTTGTTTGTTTGTTTGTTTGTTTGTTTGTTTGTTTGTTTGTTTGTTTGTTTGTTTGTTTGTTTACTTCACTTTTTTGCTTTATGCGTTGTTTGCTTGTGTATTGGGAGTGAGTTTGTTTGCTTGTTGTTTTATTGTCACGTTGTTGTCTGCTTGCCTTGTGGGGTGGTTGTTTTTGATAAAAAAAATGTTATCAAAATATTTTGTAATAACATTGTAAGTATTCTTTTTTTAATAACATTTAGTTTTTGTATGACCAGGGCTTGTGGAAGACACGTCATTCTTTTTAATGAAAGTTTGTAACTTTTGTACTGTCCATTGTCACGCATGCTTACAACAAGGGTGTATAATTATCTGCTTTTATTATTGCTTTGTGTACTATATTATGTTAAATCTATATTAATTGTATTGTGTACCCCAGATGTGGGGCAACATATCCATGGATCACAGTATGTATTTGCTTTTGATGTCCCTTGCCCATCTCGGGGTATACTGTCTTGTATTTTGCTTTGTACTGTTATGGCAAATAAAATAATAATAATAATAATAATAATAATAATAATATTATCTTTGATTAATTTCTTGCAACTTCGAGTCGATGACAAATTGAGCCCAATTAAAGTGTTCACATGTTTGTTATTTCCTGCCCATGTTCGGACACACCAAGTCAGAATACTTGTCTCTGACAACCATTACTATCCCCTGTCTTTAAAGGATTTGTTCAAAATGCCCATAGATTTACATTAAACTTACAGGGTTTGAAGATAATGAAAGTGGAAAGCTTCCCTTCAAATATTACTTACTGAGGTGCTGTAGTTTTCGAGAAATGAGTAAAAAACAATGTAATGAAAATACGTTTGCAAATGCTTAAAATAATTTTGGTCTCATGATAAGAAAATGTTTTTCATAACATTGTTTTACTCATTACCCAAAAACTACAGCACCTCAGCACGTAATATTTTCAGGGAAGCTTTCTACTATCATTATCTTCAAACTGTGTAAGTTTAGTGTAAATCTGTGGACATTGTGTTTTTTGTCCTACAAAAAGTACATACACCCTTTAAATGTTTTTTTTTTATAAATCATTTTATGTTTTATTCCTTATTGTGCAGAAGGTGTATACATCCCCCTTCTTCTGGAGAAGTTGCTTCTCCCCTCCGTAAATGGTATGGTGCCCTTTTTGAGACCCTTCCGGCTCATCTCTCATGCCTGATGATGGGGGAAAATCAGCCAGGGGACCCGACGTGTAAGCCGTGGAATCGTTGCAGGGTGCGCATAAGGTACGAATTAGATTTCTGTTAAAATAGAGCATTGTATATTATAACCGTAATGATAATGTAGTCATTGTATAGCGTATATTCCAATATTCAAATGTGCCGATTATATTAGTAATAACAATATTAATAAACATACAAGAACATACATTATAAATATTATCTGAGACAACGTATCGTGCTCTATACGGCCCACATAAGTGTGTGGAAAATTAGTGGTTTAAGTTGAACTATTTTGTTTTTTGAAACTGCTGTTTTGCAAAAATTCTTACAGTTTGCTAGGGTCGAAACGTGGGGTCAATTAACTCTCATTTGCAATGAATGGCTCGTATACCAAACCAATTTGTAAAATCCCATATAATTCATTTCAAAAAGTGTTAGCGCTTTTATGATATTGTTAATGTAGCAGTTTGGTCCACGTTTAATGAAGAATAATCCGCATACTTGGAAAACACAATCGGAGAAACATTTCAAAAGACTATTATAAGTTCTTGAGTAATTAACAAAGATATAATACCCTCCTTTTTACAATAAAGCCGTGAGGAGTGCCTTGGAATGTTACTATCAAAAGACCCTTTATGAAATTTAGGTCAGGTGGCGATAAAATGGCACTGTGTATAAGCCCGGTTCATACTTCCTGCGAATGCGAGGGCGAAGCGAATTTGACGTGAATTTGACGTCACACCCTCCTTTCGCAGCGATTATCGCAAGGGAGTAGAGCAGAGGGCAACTGCTGCGAATTGTTCGTTGCGAATTTGTGACGTCAAGATTCGCTTTGCAATCGCATTCGCAGGAAGTATGGACCGGGCTTTATCCCTCAGGTTATCAAAGTGCCACGGGGGTTTGGCTTTTAGCTCTATGATATAGAACACCATTGTTGAAAATCGGCAAAAAATGTTGAAAAGAGGATACCTGGGTGGCCTTGAGTCAGTGTGTGTATGCGTTAAGCTGGCCATGGATTCGTGCATTAACAAAAAAAGCGATAAGTGTTACTGCGTTATTTAATGTGCATTAACACGACACAACACACTGGACCTACGGGTAATTGCCAAACGTGTACCTTCCCTTTAAACATAAACTGGAATTCCATGAACCCCTAAAAAAACTACCAAAACAAATTCTGTTGGTTTGAAAAGATTCGATGAAATTTTCCCCAAGCTCCCTCATGTGCTGAATATAATAGCTCGTTAATCATTCACACGACATCATCATCAATCAAATGAACCTTCTCCCTTTATTGATGCTCACTTAATTTCCTGAATAATAATTTCAATTAATTAATAAAAGCCGTACACACTGGAAACAAATGGCACTGAAAGACTCTTGATCAGCTGCTAATCAAACCAGGCTTGCCTGTGACGTAAATCAATTTAGCAGATACTTACACGAAGAGTAGCGATCACATGTAAATCGATTTTTTAGTGGGATTCAATTAATACGCGTGTGTGACAAAGCCGCACATAGGTTTAGAAAATGTAAATTTACTCTGTCTTACTTTTCTAATTTGTTTGTCCATCATTTGGTTTCCAATTGTGTTCCTTTAATTGGTTTTTAATTGCCTCCTCTTTGGTTACACAAGTTATTTTCCTGCAAGGAGCTTTCGAGCTACGTTTGAATTATGGGAGCTCCTTTTTTTCTGTTCTCCAGCCTTGTTCCATTTTGACACCTTGTTGTGCTCTTACCAACCCGTGACCATTTTTGGCCAATCAAGATCACCCCTTTCCCTTATGTTAAAAGTGTTGGAGCTGGAGTTGGGGCTAGAGTAAGGAATATATCTGTGCTTGATATTGGATATTGGACATTCATGTTGTACAGCGAATATCGATGTTGCTTTTTATATATTGGGCTATTGGACATTACCATAATATGTTTGTACAGGCTACCTTGTACATCAATATTGGACATTGGACATTCAAATAGGTTTGTAAAGTGAATGTCTACATAGTACATTATTATTGGACTTTGAACATTCACGTATGTTTGGACATTCACTGTCTACCTTGTACATCGATATTGGATACTAAATATTGGACATTCATATACTAAGTGTGTAGCCTAACCGCTAGCAACAGTAGCATGTAGCACTCCAACAAACATATAAAAAGTTCCTAACTGTTGCCCGATTCAAACTACAAACAGGGAACCGACAATCGAATGGATGAATGATTGACGACAACTTGGCATTGTTGTCTTAAAACTACTCGACAGACAGAGGCAATCTCCGAAATCTCTCTGACAACATCAGGATGTAACATCCTTGAGAGGTCTCTGTTCTAAACTTGAAATAAATGTCATGCCATTTTACACATTATTTGCCTTGATTTTTATCTAGTAGTTGCTAATGCAATAACAACTCAATTTCTTTTTAGAGCTTGACCCCGTGTTTTACTAGGATGTCTAATGTGAAGACACTTGAAGTAATTCACTTTTTTCTAATGATCAAATAATTAGGAAGTACGTGCTGTCAAGGGTCTTAAAATGTTCAAACACATAATATAAATGCTTATAATATTTAACTTCGAGTTATTATGTTTGATGAAAATAAATGCATTTTTTTTTAATGACCTTCTTTCAATTTATTCTGCAATTCGCATGAAATGGAAACTTAAGTGTGTGAAGTCATTGGTATAACATGACTACATTATATTGTATTTTGATGAAGAAAAAGGGGAACATTAATTTTCCTATGACGATTGTCTGTTGTTATTGATTCGGTTGATCGAGTAAGGTAAATTGGACACAAAAGGTGTGGTTACAATCGACACACATTACAGAGCCAACTATGCCTGTGCAAACTTCATCAAATATTACACTCTTCTTTCTGGAACCACCTTCTCGTCCCCATCAGTGCTTCAACTTCACTGGACGCATTTAAGACTGAACTCAACACACTTATTTTGATAAATCTCATGCACGTTTAAAGATTTGGACACTCATAGTAATTGTCAAAGACCAGTCTTCTCACTTGGTGTGTCTCAACAGATGCATAAAATAACAAACTTGTGAACATTTAACTCAATTTCTCGTTTAAGTTGCGAGATAATAATGGAAGGGAAAAAACACCCTTGTCACACGAAGTTGTGTGCTTTCAGATGCTTGATTTCGGGACCTCAAAATTTGCCTTTTCTCACAATGTTGTTAACAAAGCAACAGCTCTCAGTTGCTTGTTACCAAGTAAGTTTTTATGCTACAAATTATTTTGACATCTGAAAATATAATTAACAATATCGTCAGTGCCTTTAAAGGCAGTGTCCCAAGCCCTTTAAATGTTGCTATTTTGGTCGTTAAATCCATCGGACACTATTGGTAACTGTCAAAGACCATTCTTTTCACTTGGTGTATCTCAACATATGCATAAAATAACAAACCTGTGAAAATTTGAGCTCAATCGGTCATCAAAGTTGCGAGATAATAATGATTTAAGAAAAAAATAACCCTTGTCACACGAAGTTGTGTGCTTTCAAATGCTTGATTTCGAGACCTCAAATTCTAAACTTGAGGTCTCGAAATCAAATTCGTGGAAAATTACTTCTTTCTCGAAAACTACGTCACTGCAGAGGGAGCCGTTTCTCACAATGTTTTATACCGCCAACCTCTTCCCATTACTCATTACCAAGTGAGGTTTTTTGCTGATAATTATTTTGAGTAATTACCAATAGTGTCCACTGCCTTTAAAACTAGTCTTCGACAAGCTGTTTTACATTTGGCCATGTATTCGGTT
Organism: Asterias rubens; assembly: GCF_902459465.1. NCBI lineage: Eukaryota > Metazoa > Echinodermata > Asteroidea > Forcipulatida > Asteriidae > Asterias > Asterias rubens. The sequence goes on from NC_047083.1 coordinate 3,600,089, forward strand.
GATGAACCCAAACCACAGATGTTGCCTAAATAATAATTATTGTCTCTCGAGCTCACAGCGCCCGACCGTAGCTGGCTAAACCACTTATGTAAACCTTACCCTCCAGCTCGACGCCATCTTGGATAGTTTGTAGTTGCAGCCTTCACAGGTGCGGCCGCCACTTTACCATGCGCGCCTATGTTAAAGGCACTGGACACTATTGGTAATTACTCAGAATAGGTGTCATCATAAAAACTTACTTGGTAACGAGCAATGGAGAAACGGTTCCCTCGCAACGTAGTAATTTCTCACTACAATATTTGAAAAGAATAAGAGACCTTGAGCTGAGGTCTCGAATTCAAGGCATCTGAAAGCACACAACTTGTGCGGAAGTTTGTTTTTTTCTTCCATTATTCTCTCGCATGTTCGACGACCAATTGAGTCAGAATTTTCACAGATTTGTGATTTTATGCATTTTCTAAGATACACCAAATGAGAAGACTGCTCTTTGACAATTACCAAAGGTGTCCAGTGCCTTTAAATTCACTGGTATCCATTGCTATTAAGGATAATTCCGTTATGTTGAGTTTACCGTAGGATGGCGACACAGATGAGTGGGGGAAGATTCGCCTATGGGTATTTGGGACTAACTCGCAAGGAGAGTACGGTCTTAATTGATTGGATTCGACAAGGGGGTGAATGAACTTTAATGTGGAGTGGTTGGACTGGTTAAAGTGTATGCTGTGACGTAGGTGGAAAACTTCCTGTTACCAAAACGTAAAATGGTATGAATCAGTGCAAATGTGATATTTGTGGTTAACTTTGTCTTATGATTCCAGACGTGGAACTGAATTTTCAAAGGTATAAATCATCTCAAAATATCAGTAACAACACAACAAATTTATGTAACAAAAGAAATTAAGTATGTGTGTACATAACCACCTATTTAGTGTAGCCCGAAATGAGCGTAGCTATAATACCACATATGTACTGCGTAAATGTAGCTTGGACCTAAATGTAGCCCCACCTTGTACGTGCTAAATGTAGCCCATACACCAAGCCTCTATGTTGCCCCAACACTGTACATAGCCTGGGTCTACGATATGTAGACCTAACATTGTATCTAGCCCGGGAATAAATTAAGCCCTAACACTAGTCCTTAATGTATTCCAACATTATACCTCTGGGATTAAATGTAGCCCCAATATTGTACCCATAGCCTGGGGTTATATGTTGCGCTAACACCCGACCTTAATGTAGCCCCAACACGTACTTCATCTAGACTGTGACTAAATGTAGCCCCAGCATTGTAACATAGCCTTGGCCTTCTCGCGCGGAACTAGTTTTGGCCTAAAACCAAACCTAAATGTAGCCCACTCTTGCTTGATGTTGTTTGTGCAGCCCTATACATGGTAACTTAAACTCACCTGTACCTAAATGTACTCCAGCCATCTTCGTCTGGATGTTTTGGTTTTTGTTTTTTTGCTTGGTTTGTGGTGCGTCGCCCCCCCCCCCCCCCTCCTCTTATTATTTCCCTCAACAAATCCCAAAGCCTTAAATAAGAGTTATCGAATATTAGTTCTGAAAATAGGACCTTAGATTGCCTATTGCAGTCTTGCACCAATTCATCTTTAAACATTTACATCAGCCCTGCAAATTACCTTCTCGCCAGAACTTCAAAGAACGTCACTCCTTCATACATGCAACCGTTTAGGTCGACAAGATGAGTTGACTACAAGGTTGAAATATTTCACACTCAGTTAAACGCACTGGACACTATTGGTTATTACTCAAACTAGTTCTTGGCACACACACTTACTTTGTAACGAGTAATGGGGAGCTGTAAACATTGTGAGAAACGGCTCCCTCTGAAGTGACGTAGTTTCTGATAAAGCTGTAATTTGTGTCTCAAATAATAAAAGACTTCAGCTGAAGCCTTTTATTAAGCATATGAAAGCACAAAAAGTGATGCAACAAGGGTGTTTTTATTTCATTATTCTCTTGCAAATTCGATGCCTATTTGAAAACAAAAATTCACAGGTTTGTTGCATATAATTATGTTGGGATAAACCAAGTGAGAATACTTTTTGTCTTTGACAATGCAAAACATGACCAGTGCCTTTAAGAACCCGTTAATTGTCTCATAAGTGTGTCATTGACGGTAAACTACCACAAACAGTACGTGCGTTCGTGTCCGTTGCAGTCACGTCTAGCTCGCACGGATGAGTTTCTAATGATGAAAACGACGCTGAAAGTGTTCTTATATAATAGCGAGAACGGCAAATAAATCAAACATGACCTTCGTTTGCTTCGCGTTTTTGTACCTAAATTAAGATGAATCGCAGCGTAAAAGTGTTTATTTTGTGTCAAACAAATCGACTTGTTACTTGTTTTGTAACTGGGCCCCCTTGAAGTTTCATGTCATTACGCTACGTGAAGTGTTTAGCAGCGGGAGATGAAGTGTGGAATAGATTGCTTTCATTGCAACCATTTCAAAGACAAATCGTTCTGATTTATTTTCCAATTTACCTGTAGTGATGACAGGTCTCTGTAATTATTCATAGGATGCCACACACCACGATAGCCAATATTGTTTTGCAGTGTTGCACTGCGTAAATTCGCTGTTGCGATCTAGTGGCACAATGCTTTCGTATTGAGCGTTTTGGGGCTAAAAATAAAACCTCATTAATTTGCATTACGGGAATAGCTCCATCTTAGATTAAGTTTCGCAACAACTCGAAAACTAAAGTACACCGTTTTCACCAGATGGTTGGGTTTATATTTATTTAATACTTGCAATGTGTAACTAAACTTAAATGCAGTGGACATTATTAGTAATTACTCAAAATAATTTGTAGCATGAAACTTACTTGGTTACGAGTAATGGGGAGCTGTTGATAGTATAAAACATTGTGAGAAACAGCTCCCTCTGAAGTTTGAGTTTTCGAGAAAGAAGTAACTTTCCACGAATTTGATTTCGAGGCGTCAGAATTAAACTTTGAGATCTCGAAATCAGGCATCTGAAATCACACTACTTGTGTGACAAGGATGTTTTTTCTTTCGTTATTATATTGCAACTTCGATGACCAATTGAGCTCAAATTTTCACAGGTTTGTTATTTCATGCATATGTTGAGATACACCAAGTGAGAAGACTGGTCTTAGACAATACCACAAGTGTCCAATGTCTTTGAGCTAAATATCACGTCATATATTACTCACGACAATCAACGTTTTAATTCAAGTCGATTGTGCAAGAAAATGTGGCCCTCGTACTGAGGATGCTCTACTTTTAAATTAGAACGATGTCATGACATTTAAACCCAGGGTTTTTCACTCACAAATGCATTTTATAATGTAATAGTCAAGGTGTGCACTTAAAATTAATGTAAATAACAAAAACTGGGTTTCGATATCATAACATCAGTTTTGAGAAACATTTTACTTCGAAGTAATGTGGCTGAATGTAAATAAAATCAGTTTTGTGCACAACAAGTTAAAGGCAGTGGACACTATTGGTAATTACTCAAAATAACTATCAGCATAAAACATTACTTGGTAACGAGCAACGGGGAGAGGTTGATAGTATAGAAACGGCTCCCTCTAAAGTGACGAGTTTTCAAGAAAGAAGTAATTTATTTCGAGAACTCAGAATAAGATTGTGACGTTCCGTCTGAAAGCACACTAATTCGTGTGACAAGGGTGTTTATTTCTCTCGTTTTTATCTCGCAACTTCGACGACCAATTAAGCTCAAATTTTCACAGGTTTATTATTTTGAGTATTATGTTGAGATACTCGAAGTGAGAAGACTGGTCTTCGATAGTTGCCTTTAACAAGTCAAAACGTCCGGCCATGCTTTGAAAGTGAACACGTTCATTTTGATTGGGAGGAGATATCCATACAATAATAAAGCTAGGTCGAATTAAGCCATAAACCGTAATAGGAAATGTTATTACAGCGCCGTCACTGAATGGCCAATAGGAGACTTTCCAACGCTAGGTGGCAGCAGACATACCGGGTAAATTTCCATTGTTTACATAGTTCTGAACATGCGCATAATTCTGAGAACAATGGATTTACCCGGTAAGTCTGCTGCCCTCTATCGTCCCAGAAAGTCTCCCATTGGCAAATCTTATTTTGACCTACACGCGAGAGGGCGCTGTTATTCATCAGTGCACAGTACAAACTAGACTGGGCCCCTGTCTTTATATCCGCAACAGGTCCCTGCTTCTCAGATCCAGTGATTCCATTGGCTACAGTGATATAATTGATAAACGTGCAGTCATCACCGAGCTTTCCATAGATTGCCCAAACAGTACACTGCTGTCACGTCCGCAGTATCTCTCTGCGAAATAAATGTAGGTCAAAGGTGAAAGTACACGCCGGTCTGGAGGCAGGTCTCTGGAGTAATTCATGAGCCTCGAAGTGTGACGTCAGATGTTCGGGCAAAGAACAAAGACCTTTCCATTCTTGATACAAAGCAAAGTGCGCTGGTTGGCACGGCCGGCCGAATGTTCGCTATCAATCGTGTCAAACAAAATTGTTACAAAATTATACATTTTGTATAAAGATTCATGAGTTGGCCTGTCTCTTACGTTGTTGGTTTGTTTAAAGACACGTCTGGACACTATTGGTAATTGTCAAAGACCAGTCTTCTCATTTGGTGTATCTCAACATATATGCATGAAATAACAAACCTGTTAAAATGTGAGCTCAATTTATGGGTCATCGAAGTTGCGAGATAATAAAAAAAATGTGAAAGAAAAAATACCCTTGTCACACGAAGTTGTGTGCTGTCAGTTTCTAAATCTGAGGTCTCGAAATCAAATTAGTGGAAAATTGCTTCTGTCTCGGAGCCGTTTCTCACAATGTTTTACTCTCAACCCCCTCCCCATTACTCGTTACCAAGTAAAGGTTTAATGCTAATAATTATTTTGAATAATTACCAATAGTGTCCACTGCCTATAAACAACTTCAACATATTGTTGAATATTATTTTGTGTAACACTTCTACAAACTATGGTCATCTGTTTTTGTTTTGCTTTTATAGCTTTCCATAGTTTTCCAAACTCGGTTGATAGAATTAAGAAAACCCCTGGTAAGCGAGAGAACATAGGACGCTAGACTAAACTGCACATAGTCCATTACAAAGCCTCGATTATGGACGTACAAAACAAAATGGCCGGCGTAGTTGTAATGTGTCATATGTCTATGTCTAGGGGCGATTTTTTTTATTGACTTGTTTCTTAAAACTGCAGCACCTCAGCAAGTAATAACTTTAGTCAAGCTTTCTACCATCGTTATTTTTAAACTGTGTGAGCTTATAGTAAATATTACAATGGACATTGTGTTTTGTGTCCTACAAAAAGTACCCAACCCTTTAATAATCAGCGAGCGTACCTAAGGGCTTTTGCATCATTGACCATTTTCTTTTCCACAATTTGTCAGCGTCTTGGCCAAAATGGTTTCCATCCAAAGTTACGTCCACGGGATACAAATCAATACTTGTATTCCGTTTGATTTATGATCGAATTATATCAGGTATAACAATTTGAACAGTTCGGTTACAAAAAAATGCCCGGGGTATAATTGCGGGAATGGTTTCGACCAGTTCCTATGAGTAACGGGCACCCCCAGGGCGAAAACCTGTCCAGCTTGAAACCGGACGATAACACGAGGCGGGGAAAGTTTGGAAATTATTAAAGGCAGGTTGCGGGAATGACGCGCCTTGGGAGTATCAGTTTATGGCGAGAGGTAATTCAATCAGTTACGTCCAATAAGCACAACGCCAACCGAAATGACTTTATTGGCCGAGTGGTAAAGACAAGCAAGTGCAAGGCTTGTTACAATGTATTTGCATTGGCATATTATAAGAAATCTAACATCACCACTTATAATTTAAACTTAACTTAAAAACATGAGTATTATGTATACAAAAGAGCCAACATAAATTAACTTATTTTGTCACTTTCTGTGTAGTTCTTTCCTTGCCTCTTGTGCGTAACTGTTAAATTTTTAGTTTTGTTCCGAGGGTTGGTTTCGATCAATTTTGTAAACGTTTTTAGCCATGACATGAATCCCTATACTCACTGTGAATAAAGGAAAATGTATGTAATTTAAATGCACTGGAAACCTTTGGCAATATTTTCACAAAGACCAGTCTTCTCACGTGGTGTATCTCAACATATGCATAAAATAACAAACCTGTGAAAATTTGAGCTCAATCGGTCATCGAAGATCATCGAGATAATAATGGAAGAAAAAAAACACCCTTGTCACACAAGTTGTGTGCTTTCAGATGCATGAATTCGAGTACTTAGTCAAGGAAAAAGGGTGACAATCATACAATCTACTGCACCTTTGAATCGTGAGTAGATTGTAAAAGAAGGGACAGTGTTTAACTTTTTTACAGATATATATTGATTCAAAATAAGTGATCCGATAGAAACCACCCTAAGCATTTCCAGACCACTCAATAGTCCATCTTTTAATAAAAGACTTGTTTTCGGGTAATATTTCCTGCGATGAAAGTCATGTCATTGCATCTAGCTCTTTGATCGTTTCTTTCATTATTTGCAGTTACCGTGGCACTTGACTCCGGAGATATTACTCAAACATGTTGATCAATCGGAATGGTTTTGGCAATTGTCTCGAACTGTTCACCCCTTGGCGAGAAAACTGTGCTTCCCTTGTCCCTTCTGTGGAAACTATAGATTTATTTTGAGTGTTAAAAGGGAATATTTGCGCGAATTTTAGAAATTGAGCACGATCCTTCAGTAGTTACATTTTACGGTTGAGGACATTTAGCACGATCTCTTTTGAGCACAAAGTTTTGTCTATTGAAAGACAGAAGACACTAGTGGTAATTGTCAAAGACCAGTCTTCTCACTCTGTGTACCTCAACATAATGCATAACAAACCTATGGAAATTTGAGCTCAATTGGTCGTCGGAGTTGCGAGATAACTAAGCAAAGAAAAAAACACCTTTGTCACACGTAGTTGTGTGCTTTCAGATGCTCGGTTTCGAGATCTCAAATTCTAAATCTAAGGTCTCGAAATCAAATTCGTTGAAAATTACTCCATTCCCGAAAACTACGTCACTTCAGAGGGAGCCGTTTCTCACAATGTTTTATATTATCAACCTCTCCCCATTACTCATTACCAAGTGAGGTTTCATACTGATAATTATTGTGAGTAATTACCAATAGTGTCCACTGCCTTTAAATTGTCATGTAATGCGATATGACCATTAATGACTTGACCAGAAACTTTGACGTAAAGCTCTAGTAGTGACCATAGTCGATCATGATCCAGTGTATGGTTCTTTAAAGGGCATGCGTTCGTTAAGCTTCCCTGGGTCAGCCCCGGTGTGTGGCGGTTTTTTTTTTTCCAGGACGAACGTGTGCAGATAATTACCCACGTTCGTCCTGGGAAAAAAACCGCCACACACCGGGGTCGACCCAGGGAAGCTAAACGAACGCACCCAAAGTCAATCTCCTTGTGCTGTATGGTTTGTGGTACAGTCTAGTCGGTCTCACGGTCGTGTCTTTTTGCCACCCCTCCATCCGACCTCGTTACCATGGGCAGCGCGCCGTATCACCCGCTAGCTCTGCGTACGTCTCTATGATCGAGCAAGGCATGCTGGTAAAAAGAATGGCGCGGCGAGATCCATCATCCCTGGGAACGAAGTTGCCCTCCACCCGAACTTGCTCAATACTGTGCTTCGCAATATTAATCATCTAAAAAAGTTGTTAGAGGGCGCCCTGTTAATTATATGGTTCCGTTATTTCTTGTTTTTATTCACACAAACTGTATGTGGTATTTTCATGTTTGTAGATACTTAGTGTTATGTTTGTCAATTAAAGCACATTGCAATGGTGGCAAAAACCAGTCGCTTATACCTGGGCCCTATTTCATGGCTCTGCTTACCGTAAGCACAGAATCGGCGCTTACGGAAGCAGGGAATTATGTGCTTACGGAAGCGTATTTCACAGGTTAGTGGCGAATTTTGGCTTCTGCGCGTGCGTACTCCACGTTACTAGGCATTCTACGCTTACAAGGCTAGCGCAGAAATTCGGCGCTTGCATGTAAGCGGGGAATCGTGATCGTAAGCGCAGAATTCGGCGGTAAGCAGAGCCATGAAATTGGGCCCTGTTTAAAGGCACTGGATTTTGTAATATTGTCCATGATCAGTATTCCCACTTGATGTTTCCTAACAAAATATGCATTAGATAACATATTGGTCATCGAAGTTGCCAGAGAACAGCGAAAGAAAAAAAAAACCTTGATGCAAAAATTGGTGTGCTTTCAGATGCAAAATCAAATGCTTAAAAATGTTTTTGTTTTTGTTTTTAAACTACGTTACTTCTAAAGGAGCCGTTTCTCGCAATGTTTTATATTCTTAACATCTCCCCATTGCTCGTTAGCAAGTAAGTTTGCAGCTGACAAATATTTTGAGTAATTACCTATTAAGAAAGTGTCTAGTGCCTTTAAGCCCGAGATTTCTCAAAGCATACAACAGTAACAATAACATGTTCACCTGTATAAGCAGGTGCCCGCTAAAATTCAATGACATGCGTACCTGTACGTTTCCTGGTTAGGTTTGCTCAGCATTGTTTTGCTTAAAGGCAGTGGACACTATTGGTAATTACTTAAAATAATTATTATCATAAAACCTTTCTTGAGCACGAGTAATGGGGAGAGGTTGATAGTATAAAACATTGTGAGAAACGGCTCTCTCTGAAGTGGAGTAGTTTTCAAGAAAGAAGTCATTTTCCACGAATTTGATACGAGACCTCAGATTTAAAATTTGAGGTCTCGAAATCAAGCATCTGAAAGCACACAACTTCGTGTGACAGGGGTGTTTTTTCTTTCATTATTATCTCGCAACTTCGATGACCGATTGAGCTCAAATTTTCACAGGTTGGTTATTTTATGCATATGTTGAGATACATCAACTGTGAAGGCTAGTCTTTGACATTTACCAATAGTGTCCACTGCCTTTAAAGATGCTATGTCAGATTTTTTGCCCCAAACATTAAAAAATAGATTTTTTTGAGTGAATGGTATTTCAAAGAGTATCACCCGCTCTAACGAAAAAATAGTTTAATTTTTCACTTTTAATGGTCAGGAACAATCATGATACAAAATTTACAACGTTTCTTATAAAACACATAAGAATTGGTCACGTGATTATTGTCGGGATCCCGACAAAAACTAATTTTGAGCACTTTATTTCACTGAATTCGGACTTTTTCGAGCAATGGCTCAAATGAAAGCTTGTAACTTTCTCGACCCCCATCAAAATACCTATTGAATTTTAAATCAAAATTGTTGGGTCAAATCGGCCAACAATCTGCCATAGCATCTTTAATTGTCGGCTTAAGCAGCTATACGAAATTGAGCCATGGTCGTTCCAAACTGTATCAGATCCGTGTCACTTTATTGTGCAATCTATCTATGTACATAACAAGGTGTTCTGTGCCTTTTTAAACATTGTTTCCAAAGCTGCAAAGCAGACAAAAGTTAACCCTGTAAAGCCGGGTTCATACTTCCTGCGAATGCGATACGGATTTTGACGTCACAATTTCGAATAAAATCACAAACAATCTGCATCAGTTGAGCTATGCTCAACCCCTTGCAAATTATTTGCGGTGAAAACAGAGTTGTGACGCTTCACAATCGCATTCGCGGTCTATATGAACCCGGGTCGCTACGGTTTCTACATTACTAGGTACCTCTGTATTGTAGAAAATTAAGGTATAATTATATAACAACATTCAAAGCTATTAAAGCTCATGGACACTATTGGTAATTGCTCAAAATAATTATTAGTGTAAAACCTTACTTAGTAACGAGTAATGGAGAGCTGTTGATAGTATGACAAATTGTGAGAAACGACCCCCTCTGAAGTAAGTTAACGTAGTTTTCGAGAAAGCGGTAATTTTCAACCAAATATTTGAACTTGATTTCGAGACCTCAGAATTAGATTTTGATGACTCGAAATCAATTATCTGAAAGCACACAACTTCGTTTGACAAGGGTGTTTTTTCTTTCATTATTATCTCGCAACTTTGATGCCCAATTATTGAGCTCAAATTTTCACAGGTTTGTTCATTCGATGCACATGTTGAGATACACCAAGTGAGAAAACTGGTCTTTGACAATTACCAATAGTGCCCAGTGTCTTTAAGTTGATGACAATATATATCAAACTAATCATCTGTTTAGGAAGAAACCACAAAGAAATAGTAAACTACCTTATTTCTGCATTCAACATTTTTCAATAATCTTGTCATACAAAGTGTACATGAATACCAGATCACATATTTAGATCTCAAAGACCGTCGTTACGTAAATGTGCGTATTGGGTCATACAATTTTAATTTACGTTAATGATCGCAATACGGACAATAATCGCGTAGTATTTGCGTAAAAATGTTTGTAAATATTGACGCTTTGGGCAAGTACGTTATGTAAAAACTGTCGCGTAAAAATAGTTTTGATGTCCCTTAAAGGCCACCATACTTAACTGCTTTATATGAGACGAGACGTATATCAATGATGTTGTATATACGAGGTTTCTATCAAATTATAGAAGTTATACAGACTGTAGTAATTATCAATATTTGGCATTGTGTTACCCCCCCCCCCCCTCAACTCCTTCCCAACCCCAAACCCCATCATATTGTGTCCTCTTTGTGTTTTGGGAATCTGGGGAATTCCTTAAATGATTTTAGGGGGGATACCTTTACACAAGTGGAAAACATTGTGTTGACGTATGGGAACGGTTGGGGGAGGGGACACCCTCTGTCACAAAGGGCAGGGCGTGTATAGTTTTGTCTTGTCGGGAACTGTTGTTATGCAAGCCGCCGAACACACAAGGCGTAAATGCCACTTTAAGTTGTGGGCTACAATTAACTATATCTCCAGGGGCTGTTGCCACCTACATCTTAGACTTGATTCAAGTCCCATTCCCGTGCCAGCGCCACAGAAAATAATTGTTTTCCATGCCCCAATCTGTTCCGCTTGCGGGATCGCTGCTGCAAATAACTACATTTTGAGTATGGGTGCGCACTTGTCTTATGTGACTGCATGCTGGCGCATTATGTTTGGGACCTCACACGATAAAGGGACTTGAATCAAGTCTACCTGCACCAAGGCTGAATCCTCTTTACAGTCCGCATGCTTGGGTATCATCCATCACAAGCCTGGCTGGTAGCGCAAATAAACACTACCTCCCCAACTTTTAAGGAAACCATCAATGTATTGCTTAAAGGAACACGTTGCCTTGGATCGGACGAGTTGGTCTATAAAAAGCGTTTGTAACCGTTTTTTATAAATTGCATATGGTTGGAAAGATTTTTTTAAAAGTAGAATACAATGGTCCACACAAGTTTGCCTCGAAATTGCGTGGTTTTCCTTTTACTGTGCGAACTAACACGGTCGGCCATTTATGGGAGTCAAAACCCATAAATGGCCGACCGTGTTAGTCGACGAGGTAAAAGGAAAACCGTGCAATTGTTAGGCATGTTTGTGTGGATCATTGTATTCTACTTTTACAACATCTTTCTAGCCATATGCATTTTATAACAAACGGTTACAAACGCTTTTCAAAGACCGACTCGTCCGATCCAAGGCAACGTGTTCCTTTAAGGAGACAAGTGTTAATAGACCGTTTACTTAATTTACTGTACAGTGCTGGGACCCTCGCCGTCTGAATTGTGCCCTCCACCGGCGACAGTTCGAACTGTTGACCCGCCGCCAAGGCTCGGATCCCCAATGCGATTGTGCTTGCAAAATATCCTCCTTAACTCAACTTGAAAACGTTCATATTTAAAGACGTAAATAATAGGGTTGACACACATGTTTCCCAGTACCAGAGCCGTAAATATACGATGTAGGACACTTTCGAAGTCGTAATCCCCACCCAGATTATACAACAGATACGCAATTTCCGTCGGTGTCCAACAGACGCTGTACGACAAGAACACAACGCACAGCGTAACTGTTACGTTACGCTTCGCACGCTGGAACGTGTTCACCTCTTTGTTGTCACGTTTGCTCTTACGTCGTAGCATGATGACGATATTTGCGTAACTGAAGGACATTATTATCAACGGGATGAGGTACTCGCAGGCGAAGAAGAACACCCCACCAATTTTTTGTATGGTTGGTGTCGGCCAGTGAGCGTAGCATTTCCCATCTTCCAATCTATGCAAGGCGGCCCAGTACGACTGGTAGCTGAAGCCGATGATCCAGACCACTACACGGCCAATGTTCGCCCGTCGCGTAGTGAATATTTTACGGTGTTTCACGGCGTGGCAGATCGCGAAGTACCTCTCGAGTGAAACAAACAATAGATTCACCGTAGACGCTACGAACAACGACCAAATAACATACTCAGAAAACCATATCCTACAAGCCAGCTCCCCCCATATGTTGTCACCTTGCTCCGACAGTTGCGGTCCAAAACGTAAAACCAAGTAAAAAATCGAGTCAGCAAGATCAATTGTGGATTGGTTGAGTATAAGCAAATTTGTCGTTGAGCTGAAAACTTTACGCCGCATCAGGAACACAGTACACACCAATAGGTTACCAAGTATACCGAGACAACCGATGATACCATAGATTGCACCCAACACAATGTCTGTTGATGGGTCAGTTAAAGTGACTTCAGATGAAATGTTGGTTTGTATAGTGGTTTCCATGGTGACTTTTATCTCTCAGTTGCCACCGTCTGTAACATCAGTCATGACAGGAAAGGAACACGGATCGCGTTTACATTGCTGTGATGATTAACGGCTTTTCCGTAGTAACACAAGTGCACTCTTTCCTATCAGAATGTATTTGACGACAATCTCGCGTTTGGATCCACAGCTCAACGGAATAATGTTCGAGTCCCGCTGTTTGTTCAACAATCTATGTCTTGATTTTTGTCGGTCTTAACACGTAGTTAAGTGTAGTCTTTCTCAAAAAATATTTGATCAATCTCTCGCGTTTGAATCGAGAACAGTAACAGAATAATGCTCGTGTCCTGTTTTTTTTTGTCTGTACATCAAAATTGCATCTATCGTAGTGATTTTCAATTGGGGAAATTAAGTGTTCTCTAAATGGACTCAGAAAAAAGAGAATCCTTTTTTTTTAAATCAGGAATTTCTTGTTGAGGATGGCAATTCTCTACAACTAGAAAAACAATTGTGTTTTGGGTTCTGCTTCGTTCAAACACCAATGTATTGGTGTACATCCTTAAGACGTCCGGTGTTTCTGGTTATTAACAACAGTAATACAACTTTTGTAGAATGTCCTCATCAACTGTAGTCTCCAATCCAACCTTTTTTTCTCAGCAACCTAGATGCAGTCTTCCTCGCAATGCATAATGTTCAATCTCGCGTTTGGATCAACAGCTTAAAAGAATCATGGTCGGGTCCCGCTATTTGTTCAACCATAAACGTCTTGTTATTTGCGGTCTTAAGACGAAGTTATTTGTAGTCTTCCTCACAATGCGTTTGATCAATCTCTTGCGTTTGGATCCAGAGCTTAAACAGAACAATGTCCGTGTCTTGCTATTTGCTCATCAACCACCAGTAATGTCTTAGTAAGTGCTGCATTAAGACGCGTCGTATACTTCTTGTTAACACCCGGTAATTACAATTTGCTTGATTTTCCTCATCATCCGTAGTTTCCAATCAGCATTTATTCTTTTCGCCACGAGGAAACTCAAAACGGAAAAAATTAGCTTCCCAAATTTAAATTCCCCGACTTTCAATTGCATTACAACACTGATAGGTACTTAATTAGTTTAGCATTACTCTCGCGAGTTCGCGTCTGTTGTTCAACATCACGCAATGGTACGGAGACAATGTTCGGGCCAATATTGGGGGGGGGGGCACATGGTAATTAGATTTCTGAAATTTGTAAAGACTGTCTGGGTTTGTTGTGTTGTGGAGAAGGTCTTCCCTTCACAATGGAGAAATGTATCTGTGCACTGCCAGACACTATTAGCTACAGCCCTCCGTGACCGGCTGATTAGAAACCGTCTGGTCTCTTGGCTAATTTAGCTAGTCTCTTCTCAATGCGTTCATTGTCAATCAAATTAGTCTCCATTCAAGTTACAAATTGGCTCATCTCAATTGCCATTGTGTAGAGTTGAATGGCCTTTTTTTCTCTCTCTTTTTTGAAGTAAATTTAATAAATTTGAAATAGACGGTTCGGTAAAGGCGAGGATCCCACGAGCTCAAGAGCGTGAGAAGAACTTGATCTGAACGCTGCATGAAGATCAAAACACTTTAACGTGCTGTTCGTAACCATATACTTCGGTATATAATTGAATAACATAAATTAGTTCCCCTCAAATAGACTGTCCGAGCAACCACTCCACACCTCAAAACCCTTCACAAAAAAAGTCGAACCCACAGTGGGTGATGTTTTTATCCACGATGTAACACAAGCTCTCATGTGTTTTTGGTATCAATAACTTTCGTTATCCAATTCATTCAAATTAGCTGGGTCCCTCAAATGAAGTTTGACTGTCCGGGCAACCACTCCACACCACAAATCCCCGTCACAAAAAAGTCGAACCCACAGTGGGTGATGTTTTTATCCATGATGTAACACAAGCTCTCATGTGTCTTTGGTATCAATAACTGTCGTTATTCAAATTCATTCAAATTAGTTAGGTCCCTCAAATAAAGTTTGACTGTCCGGGCAACCACTCCACACCACAAATCCCCGTCACAAAAAAGTCGAACCCACAGTGGGTGATGTTTTTATCCACGATGTAACACAAGCTCTCATGTGTCTTTGGTATCAATAACTGTCGTTATTCAAATTCATTCAAATTAGTTAGGTCCCTCAAATAAAGTTTGACTGTCAGGGCAACCACACCACACCACAAACCCCGTCACAAAAAAGTCCAATCCACAATGAACGATATTTTCGTCCACATAGATCAGAGCTCTTTCAAGTGTCTTTGGTTTTCACAGCTTTCGCTATCCAATTCATTCAAGTTAGTTGGTTTACTTCCCTCAAATAAAGTTTGACTGTCCGGGCAACCACTCCACACCACACAACCCGTCACACAAAAAAAAATCCATTAATGATGGATGTTTCATCCACAATGCAAAACAAACTCTCCAAAATAAAATAGTTTTCGAGTACACAGGCTTTCTCTGTCCTGCAAAATGGCACGCTACAACGCGAGAGTAATACGTTGTGCTCTACTACCCACACAAATGCTCCACACACATCGATTTGAAGAGTAGTGCTTTGAGAGTAACATGAGCCCCATATGCAAAGCCGTTGTGCCTTTGAGACCTTATTTGGTTCCAAAAAGAAACCACAGTTCGATAGTTGTGCTCCACAGAAGCTAAAAACCTGTCGGTTCACAGAAGATCCGGTGATCAAGTTTTCTTTCTCACTCACAAAATTTCGATCGATGAGTAACATTCGTCTCTTGATTTTTATTGTGGTGACTCTCTCATGGGACAGTTTGTACTTCGACTGTGGGCTTCTTATCTCATCTCACCATATCTGCGGGGTAAAACAAAACAAAAATGTCTGTAATAATTAGCCGTTGTGATCGTATCTTTAAGCCATGGACACTATTGGTTCATTCCAAACAATTATTAGCATAAACACTTATTTGGTAACGAGCAATGGAGAGCTGTTAATAGTATAACACATTGTAAGCAAACGGCTCCCTCTGAAGTAACGTAGTTTTTAAGAAAGGAGTAATTTTCAAAAAAATACTTGAATAGAATTCGACACCTCAGCTGAGGTATCAAATTCAAGCATCTGAAAGCACACAACTTGTGCGAAAAGGGTGTTTTTCTGCCATTATTCGCTCGCAATTCCGACGACCACTGAGTTCAAATTTCCACGGGTAATTTATACACATGTTGATTTACACCAAGTGAGAAGACTGGTCTTTGACAATTACCAAAGGTGTTCAGTGCCTCTGAAGGGGTTGGGTACATTTTGTAGGACACAAAACACATCGTCCACAGATTTGCATTGAACTTGCACCGTTTTGACATAACCGATGGTAAAACGCTTTCCTCAAAATATAACTTGCTGACGTGCTGTCATTTGAGAAATGCGTTAAATATTGTCATGAAAATAATTTGGAGACGAGTATTGGTTTATCATGTACGACGTATAGTTACCAGTATTTAAAGGCACTGTACACGTTTGGTAATTACTCAAAATATGTATTAGCAGAGAAACGACTCCCTCTGAAGTAACGTAGAATTTTGAGAAAGAGGTAATTTCTCACTAAAAAAAATAAAGACTTCTGGCCAGAAACCTTTTACTCCTATCTGAAAGCACACTGTTTTGTACAACAAGAGGTGTTTTTTTTTCTTTAATCATTTTCTTGCAATTTCCATGACCAAATGTATCAAAATTTTCACAGGCTTGTTTTTTTATGCAATTGCATATGTAAGGATACACCAAGTGAGAATACTGGACTTCGAAAATTACCAAACCTGTTCAGTGCCTTTAACTGTTGTTCTGGGGTGTACATAGATAAACCTGATCATACCGATTTGAGACTAATCTTTATCGCTTCAGTGACCCGCTCTGCAAACAAAGGTATGACGCTATGCTAATTACATTTAAAGAGGCGTTCAATGTTGAGATCCTGAAAATATATTCACAACATGATTTAGTCTGCCTTGGTTTATTGGCTTCTACTGTTTCCATAGTTTATTCACAGAAATATCATTTTTTATTTTTTTTAGTTGAAAAAACAAAGGTTTTTGTATCAATTTAAGGTAACTTCCCTAAAGTTTTGCTAGGTTTAAGGAGCTGTATCTCTGGAGGCACTTTCATTAAATTGTAACATATGAATATACAAATATCAGTATATCTCCAGAATGCAAAATGCCACAGGGTTCAAACCTACACCAAACTATAGTTAAAAAACACAAATTCAGCTGTGTATGTAACTCAATTTACTTATTTTGTCCCTTAATACCCATTTTTGTAGAGCCGGTCACTGAGAGGAGATGTTTCGCAGTGACGTTGTCGTCTTGGTATACTAAATTTGATCGAAGAATGCAAGATTATGTTTAAAGGCAGTGGACACTATTGGTAATTACTCAAAATAATTATCATCATAAAACCTTTCTTGATTACGAGTAATGGTTGATGGTATAAAACATTGTGAGAAACAGCTTCCTCTGAAGTGACGTAGTTTTCGAGAAAGAAGTAATTTTCCACGAATTTGATTTCGAGACCTCAAGTTTAGAATTTGAGGTCCCGAAATCAAGCATCAGAAAGCACACAACTTCGTGTGACAAGGGTGTTTTTTCTTTCATTATTTTCTCACAAATTCGACACGCAGGTTTGTTATTTTATGCATATGTTGAGATACACCAACTGTGAAGACTAGTCTTTGACAATTACCAATAGTGTCCACTGTCTTTAAAGGCACTGGACACCTCTGTCAGAGACATGTATTCTCAAATGGTGTTTGCCAACATATGCATAACCAAACAAATCAAAGAAAAACACCCTAGTTGCTTGTCTGCTTCCAGGTGCCCAATAAAACGCTATATTGTCATAGACCAGTATTCCTTCATGGTGTATCCCATGTATCAAATATCAAAACTGGGTAAAAATTAAACTCAAATTGGTCATCGCAGTTGCAAGAGATTAATGAAAGAAGAAAAAACCACATTGTTGCCCAAATTTCTGTGCTTTTACGATACCTAATAAAAGGTTCCAGGTCTGAAGTATTTTAATATTATTTGAGTGAGAAATTATACCTCTTTCTCAAAAACTATACGTTACTTCAGAGGGAGCCGTTTCCCACAATGTTTTTACTATCAGCAGCTCTCCGTTGCTCGTTACCAAGTAATGTTTTATGTTATAACACCCCTTACCAATATTCTGCCTTTTCATTGGTTTAGAGCGCGTCACATGATATGTCTTGGTTTTACTAGACGACGGCCGTGTGATAGTGCATCGGTTTGCCAAGCGCTAGTCCGAAGACTGTCACACGGCGTGCAGTATCCAGACGTCCGTTGCGTGTACGAGGATGATAAATAAATAGTCTGTAACCATTTCGGATTACATGACACTACATGCAGCACGGTAAAAGTTTTCGCAATCTGCATTCGCGTTGTCCGTGGATTGTAGCATTCAGGTCTGTAACTTAATAGTACAGTATTTAGAAATGTTTGGGGTGTTATAAAACAAA
Organism: Asterias rubens; assembly: GCF_902459465.1. NCBI lineage: Eukaryota > Metazoa > Echinodermata > Asteroidea > Forcipulatida > Asteriidae > Asterias > Asterias rubens. The sequence goes on from NC_047083.1 coordinate 3,618,273, forward strand.
TATTGACTGCCTTTACTCTTGCAATGGTTAAAACTTTGACTACCTCGGTGATCCCCGGAGCGTTCTATTTTAGAACGCTCCGGGGATCACCTCGGGAGTCATAGTTTTAACCATAGCACTCGAAGCAGTCAATATTGGTATACTAACAACTATTCTGAGTAATTACCAATAGTGTCCATTACCTTCAAAACATAGCCATGTCTATAGCCTTGTACTGTGGAAAACCTGTTGCTTGGTTAATTGTACGTGAAGGCGTTGATTAGTTATATTTGAAGAGATAACTACCTGGCGAGGTGACAGCTTGTCTAAAGTGAATGTAAACGCCGTTCAAGGCTGAATTGACCACATCTGTCAGTTGATGAAAGCAAGATTGATTGTAAGGTGTTTATCATACCAATTAGCAATCCTTGAAAGACGACTATTAAATAATGTCCCTTTATGTCACGAACCATTAGACGGAAATTCATGTTGGTTAAATGACACACTACATTATCTGAATAGCTTAAGAGCAACATTATTTTTTAACGGGAAAGCTATTTGACATAAGACATAAGACATAAGAAAACTTTATTGATCTTCAAAAGAAGAAATTGCATTGCTCACACAAGTAAAAAAAAAAAAAAAAAAAAAAACATTTGAGTTTGTTTATAACGTGTTTCGTGCATCATAAAGCTAATCTGCCTCCACAGTACTTTAGCAGCATGCAGCATCAGAGTCCAGCTTTCTCCAGAAGACGATCAGGGCATACTGATCGAAACGTCGAGTTGAAACCAACGGTTATTTTCAGAACCACTGTACTCATTTAGAGATTATCATTACATGGTGTTACCGCAAACCTTTTCTATTTTGTGTTTGATTATCATTTGAATGCAACTTTGATATGTGTTCCCTTTGAATGTTTCGCAATCGATCCCGAATGTCATGTGTGGGAGTTTGCTTTGTTATACCTCCATGCTGCAACAAAGAAGCTATACAAAAAAATGTTCCAACATCTGCGTTACTTGAGTGACGACTAATGATTTTGGGTTTACCCTCACATAGATACATATGTGTTAGCACTGTATACTCAGCATGAGTTATGTGACACAAATCACGGCATTTTACTCGGTTCGAACCCACGACCTATTGCAATTGTAGAGCAGTGCCATGCCAGCTAGAACACCGAGGATTCCCGGTAGCTATAGAGGCAGTTCGAAACCTGTGCTTTTAGCAGCGAGTACAGCATTGATATAATAGTTTGTATTTGCATCGGGAATAAATAATATTAATTTGGTTTTACCAAAAATAAAGTCTATAATGGCTGAAAATATTTAAAATGAATGGGTGTCAATGCGGAGTGGTTTGGAGCATCGGAGTGTGGGCTCGGGTGGTTAAGTCACCAGAGTGTGGTTCGAATCCCGATTGTGACACCTGTGTCCTTGAGCAAGACACTCTACTATAATTGCTTCTCTCCACCCATTAATGGGTACATGCGGGGGTTGAGGTTGATATTGTGTTTAAAAGCCTTTGGAGTGCTACGGTATTAATGGGTACATGCGGGGGTTGAGGTTGATATTGTGTTTAAAGCCTTTGGAGTGCTACGGTATTAATGGGTGCATGCGGGGGTTGAGGTTGATATTGTGTTTAAAAGCCTTTGGAGTGCTACGGTTTCCCAGGTTGTATTTTTCCCCAGGGAGCTGAGAAAGATAAAGGAATGTCCAGAAATGACCAGTACCCAAATTCATAGTGCTGCTTAACGGTAAGCAAATTTGCGTGCTTGCTGTAGGCAGAAACAAAATTTGCTTAAGCCTTAGCGTATTTCACAGGTTAGCAGAAAAATTGGGCGGCCATCTTGCGAGTTTACTATGGATTTGAATTGTGACGTCATTTATTTTCGTGCGGTAAGCACCGGAAGGTTAGCATGCCCTTTTGTGTGCTTACGGTAGCAGCGCTATGAAATGGAAATTGCACAGTAAGCACAAAATCGGCCGCTAAGCAGCGCTATGAAATTTGGCCCAGGGCACTAATGTAAAGCGCACTTGAGACGGTTATTGTGTAATGGGCTATAATATTCGAACTTGTTGTTATTATTTTTATTAAATGCAATCAGTAAGGCTCACCTAGTTACCGTTTTGTTTTAAGTAGGTCTCTAACAGAAATGTCCACTGGTGCATATATGGAGTTTCCTCTTTAGACAAAATACATTTAATAGACCACTTGAACATGCGGCACTAAAGAGGTATTCAGTAATGCATGATCTTGGGAAATCGAGTACAGTTAAAACAAGTTTCCAATTAATGCCACAAGAAAGTTTGTCATGCAATCAGGATTTCAGGTTGCAGATTGGATGTTCAGTCCGTACTTGACTGCATGGGCTTTCCCTTGAATAATTCTCTGGTGTTTTCTTCCCTCAACCACACAATTGAATTAATTGCTTAAAGACCCTGGACACTATTGGTAATTGTCATAGACAAGTCTTCCCACTTGCTGTATCTCAACATATGCATACAATAACAAACCGGTGAAAATTTGAGCTCAATTGGTCGTCGAAGTTGCGAGATAATAACGAAAGAAAGAACAACCCTTGTCACACGAAGTTGTGTGCTTTCAGATACTTGATTTCGGGATCTCAAATTCTTAATCTGAGGTCTCTAAATCATATTAGTGGAAAATAACTTCTTTCTCGAAAAACAACGTTACTTCAGAGGGAGCCGTTTCTCACAATGTTTTATACTATCAACAGCCCTCCTTAACTCGTTACCAAGTAAGTTTTTATGCTAAAAATTATTTGAGTAATTACAAATAGTGTACACTGCCTTTAAAACAAGTTTCCAATTAATGCCACAAGAAAGTTTTTCATGCAATCAGGATTTCAGGTTGTTGTGTACCAGATTGGCAAAGGTTGGTTTAGTGGTATCTTTCCTTTCCACCTGTAGGGCCCTGGTTCGAATCCCACCGGGTGCGCTCTGCAGATTGGATGTTCAGTCCGTACTTGACTGCATGGGCTTTCCCTTGAATACTTATCTGGTGTTTTCCTCCCTCAACCACTCAAATGAATTAATTGCTTAAAGGAACACGTTGACTTGGATCGGACGAGTTGGTATATAAAAAGCGTTTGTACCCGTTTTTTTATAAAATGCAAATGGTTGGAAAGATGTTTTAAAAGTAGAATACAATGATCCACACAAGTTTGCCTCGAAATTGCGTGGTTTTTCTAATACTGTGCGAACTAACACGGTCGGACATTTATGGGAGTCAAAAATTTGACTTTCCATAAATGGCCTACCGTGTTAGTGCACGAGGTAAAAGGAAAACCGTGCAATATCGAGGCATGTTTGTGACGTTCATTGTATTCTACTTTCTACCATTATGCATTTTATAAAAAAAACGGTTACAAACGCTTCTCAAAGACCAACCTTGAAAAGATGTTTCCGAAATCCAAACAGGGGTAGCGTTTTTTAGGTATTACCGAAATTCTAGAGTGGTTATGCCTCGAAGGATGAATAATCTTTAAAGACACTGGCCACCTTTGGTAATTATCGAAGGCTAGTCTTCACAGTTGGTGTATCTCAACATATGCATACAAACCTGTAAACATTTGAGCTCAATTGGTCGTCTAAGTTGCTAGTTAATAATGAAAGAAGAAACACCCTTGCCACACGAAGTTGTGTGCTTTTAGATGGTTGATTTCGATCAGACCTCAAACTCTAAATCTGAGGTATCGAAATCAAATCCGTCGAAAACATCTTCTCTCTTGAAAACCATGTCACTTCAGAGGGAGCCGTTTCTCACAATGTTTTATATTATCAACCTCTCCCCATTACTCGTCGCCAAGTAAGGTTTTATGCTGACAATTATTCTGAGTAATTACCAACAGTGTCCACTGCCTTTAAGCGTAAAACACAATCGAAACTAACAGTTACGCTTCTCAGATTCAAACATGTTGGGATAAAACAAAGATACATTTTTGCGTAATATTTTTGTATTTTAAAGCCATTGGACATTTTCGGAACAGAAAGAAGAATATATTGAAAATATTTTCACAACATGATTTTGTCTATCTTGATTTATTGGCTTCTATTGCATAAATAATTCCATACTTTATTCACAGAAATGTCATTTTTATTTGTTTTAGTTGAAATACATAGGTTTTTATATCAATTTTAGGTAACTTCCCTTAAATCTTGCTAGGTTAAAGGAGCTGTCTGAAGGCACTTTCAATAAATTGTAAAATATGAATATGCAAATATCAGTATATCTCCAGAACGCAAAATGCCACAAGGTTCAAACCTAAACCAAACATAAAGCTTATAATAACACCAATTCAGCTGTATGTAACTCAATTTACTTATTTTATCCCATAATACCCATTTTTTGTAGAGCCGGTGTGGCGGTTTCAGTCTTCCGCCGTGTTCAGTTTTCCGGGTGACGTAGTCGGTCATATCAGCACGTTGTTCGAACGGTTTTAGCTTTCCGGCGTGTTCAGTTTTCCGGGTGACTTGTCAGATACCTCCGCGAGTACCGTGGCGAGCACTGTAGTTATCTCAGCAGTGACCCCACATTGTTTATATTACGATTCTTTTCTGTGTAGTTACATAATCTCTTGCCCCATCTTTACATGTATTCATGAGTACAACTTCAGGCAGGTCACACTCTGCTTGCGTAAAAAACAACTCATACGATCCACGCGTTTGCCGCTAGTTGTACTCGACTCGTGGACGCCGCCATGACAGCTATCGGAGGGTAACGGATGACTCAATACGGCACTAAAATTGAACTACTTTCGCTTGCTGTGCGCAGGCATCGCATGACGTAATGCTACCGTATTTGGTCATTCGGAAAACTGAACACAGCGGAAAGTTGAAACCGCCACACCGGTCATCATTTTCTTTGACAAGCAGTTTACAGAAGCTTATTCTATTTTGTCATTCATATTAAGCCCTTTGAGAAAGACTCTGCTTGGGTCAAAACGTCAGGCCATTAACAATTTTTTTTTTAATTTATACTATACTTTTGGCTGTAAGCAGTTTGAATTAGCTAATTCTGTTTGGTCTTTTATATTTAATGATGGTAATATTTTAAAGATCCTCCAACATCCATACGTCTCTCTCCCGGATATCACGAAGCCTTTTTTTCTATGAGATTTTAGCAAAATTTTCTGACAGTCATAATGTAATTAGTTACCCATTGTTCATTAACTTCAACCCCTCAAAATCAAATCGTGCGCAAAATCGGCTTACCTTTACACGTTGGCTTTTACTGAATGAAAACCCCGCCATTGTCACGTACAATCACCACAACAACATGTTTCTTATAGTAATGTTTCACTTTTAGGTTGATACTACGTCAACATTTACCCTGTGTGTGTTTCTGAGCTAATTAAGGTAGTTGCCTGTCGCCACATTAAACCGACGAAGTCTATGTTGCAGGTGGGAAACAAAGATTGACTGTAGGAATGGTTGTAAAGGGCCAACCATCGATCCCTGTGGAACACTTGCCTCCCATGCACAACCGAATCTCTTATCCCGGCAACCTCCCAAGCTGCCGTGATAAAAGTGTTGTTGCATGCCAATTAAGAAAAACAGGCAATCGTAAATGAAGATAATCATTTAATAATTTTAAGATCTTTGTGAACACACTGTTTTATGTTGAACTCAAGATTTCGTCCCCATTTTTATTTTTGAAGAAGATAAACGCTTTCGCAAAGCTTCCAACGTGCTGACTTGACTTGAATTAACTTGACAAGGCAGTTGCTAGCCTGTGACGTCTGACGTCATTCTTCGAGGCTCGTGAATAACGCCAGAGACCGGCCGAAAACCGGCGTATGGTTAGACCTTTGACCTCACATAGAGATACGCACAAATACCAACATTACCAAGCAAGTACCGTATCCACCATGCATGTACTGTATGCATACTGCCACACACGTGGACACACACGTGCGGACGACCGAAAGTAAGCTTTCCATACCTGTGTTTTGATTGGCCAACCGAGGAGACCTCAGACCAATCAAAACAAACCCAGCTACGGTAGCTTCCAGTCAATGCATTTATCCAATGGTATCATTATACCCAATGGAATCACTGGATCTGAATAGCTGGTACCTTAAGGATAAAGACAGGGGCCCAGTCTAGGCAGTTGCTTGTCGCCACATTACAAAGATGGCGTCAGTGTAGCATAAGTGATAATAACTGTAGGAATGGTTGTAAAAGGGCCAACCATCGTTCCATGAGGAACACTTACATCGTGCTCAACTGAAACATATTCCAGCAACTGCCCAAGCTACCGTTTTATAAATTTGCTTGTGTATGCCAATACGAGAGGAACCGGCAGTGATAAAAAAGCTATTAATTTTAGACGTTGAAGATCTTTATCAACACATTGTCTTTTCTTGAACACAAAAAAGTGTAATTCCATTTTGTATTTCTTCAAAGGGTTTAACGCTTTTCGCAAAGCTTTCAACGTGCTTAATTTAATTTCGTTTTACATCTTGTGGAGATGTAAATATGAAATCATTGAAAGGTTTTAATGAGTGATGGGTAATAACCATACATTGTTCAGGGACGATTCGCTGATAAATTTAACTCCCTTTCCCTTCTATGCCTTTTAATTATTTAAATGCTAATTTATTTGTTTCCACTCAAGTAAACAGCAAGTCATAAAACATTGGCTTTGAAGAAAGTATTGAGCGGAAGGCCATCTAGATACCCATGGGGCTTGTATATCGATGACCATGGGAGCAAATGTGAAAGTTGGTGTAGTCATGCAAAACTAGGTGTGAAAGGATTTTATTTATTTATTTTCCAACTTGCCTTTTGAGAAAAGCAAAAGCAAAAAAGACAATTTATAGAAGTAGTACTCTAAACCATTGGCAAATACAGGGTAATGTATGCTGTCTTTCTATTATATAATTCCATTTGATTGAACTTCGATTTTTTTTATCAGCTTTACGACACAGGACACTATTGGTAATTGTCAAAGACCAGTCTTCTCACTTGGTGTATCTCAGCATAAAATAACAAACCCGTGAAAATTTGAACCCAATAGGTCGTCGAAGCTGCGAGATAATATTGAAAGAAAAAACAACCTTGTCACACGAAGTTGTGTGCGTTCACATCAGATGCTTTGATTTCGAGACCTCAAGTTCTAAATCTGAGGTCTCGGAATCAAATTCGTGGAAATGTATTACTTCTTTCTCGAAAACTACTCCACTTCAGAGGGAGCCGTTTCTCACAATGTTTTATAACATCAACCTCTCTCCATTACTCGTCACCAATTAAGGTTTTATGATAATAATTATTTTGAGTAATTACCAATAGTGTCCTCTGCCTTTAAATAATCACTCTTTCATACTGTAGTGATTTCTGGATGGGTAAAATAGTGTGGGGTTGCAGATAAGTCTATTAATGGACCCATTTTAAGGTGCACAAACAAATCTTACTTTATGCACAAACAAAAAAAAATCCTTTCAATTCGAATACATGTAATCTTCACATGTGTAAGTTCTCAGAATATGCGTCAGTCTTAGGTGCGTGGGTCCGTCTATTGATCTGTTCATACAATTATAGAACAAGAATTCAGCCCCCACCCCCTCCTCCCAACACAGTTTTCATTTACCCATCCGATTTCGCCCAGTGGGTCCAGCGGGAAATCTTTATCCGGAGGGGGGGGGGGCTGCTCGAAGGGTTAATCAAGATGTCGAGTTTAAAACAGAGCTTATGTATTAATTCAAGCTTTTATTGTAGTACTTTCTACAATATCTTCCGAGTGAACTCTTGAGTAATGCTTCTGGCATGAACATTATAATCAGTGGTCTCTTAGAACGAAAGTAATCAAAATGTTCTCTCTCTCTCGAGAAGATTACAATACTTATTTTTTACATTTTAAAGGAGCGTTAGATATTTGTTTTTTGCTAACCAAACAGTTGCTGGTAGTGTAAGTACATTATGTAATCAACCATATACATAAACTGACAAACCTGTAGAAGTTTGAGATTGATCGACCATCTGGGTCACGTGAAAATAGTGAAAACCGATTTTTGTTTTTGCCTGGCATCGATGCAAAAAGAAAAATGAATAAAACGCTCATTGACCGATAAACTCCTAGTGCGAAGTTAGATCATTTGTTTCTCATCAAATTATGACATTTCAGACAGAAATATTACAAGGTATGTTTTCTACTATCATCATAATTAGACCTTGTAAGTTTTATGTAAATCTGTGATCTTCACGAGTTTTGTTTCTTACCAATTCTGTAACGTTCCTTTAAACATAGACTGCGGGTTAGTGTAAACTCCCAGAGGGGGACGACCTCTGATGATACGAGGTTTTTATACGAAGGCATAGAGGGTTTGGGTACTTTTTGTAAGACACAAAACTCAATGTCTACCGATAGTAGAAAGCTTCCCTTAAAATATAACTTGCTGATGTGCTTTAGGTTTTGACAAATTAGTAAAACGATGTCACGTAAATAATAATGATTCGTCTGAGGAGACAAACAGTACATTACCATGTAAAGATAATGATGGTAAAAGCTTCCTTTAAAGGGTATAGGCCTATGAACTTTTTCCTAACAAAAAATGTCCACAGATTTACATTAAACTTACACAGTTTGAAGATTATGATAGTAGAAAGCTCCCCTTGAAATTTTACTTACTGAGATGCTGTAGTTTTTGAGAAATGAGTAAAAGTAGTAACTTTTGTGTCTCTTACCATGTAAAAACGTATTAACCAGTTACGCTATGGTTTAGGTATAATACCATAACTTGTTAAGGGAATTTTACATGCTAAAATAATTTTGGTCTCGTGAGACCAAATTCCTTTTTGACTTGTTGTACTCATTTCTCAAAAACTACACAACCTTAGTTACTAATATTTGAAGGGAAGCTTTTCAAACCCTGTAAGTGTAATACAAATCTGTGGACATTTTGAAAAAGTACCCGAATCCTTTAAAAAGAAACTAGTTTTTTTATATACAGTATAATAACCACTACTGGTAACATCCATCTGTGATTTTTACTTTTTTTTCTCAAAAACTTGACGACTATATTTAGCTGAAACAGAATTTACTGCGTACATCTTTTTAAATCATGAGAAAGGACTCAAGTCATGGCCAATAACTTGACATACAAAGGGTATCAAACCGTATTGGTAATTACTCAAAATAATTTTTAGCATAAAACCTTTCTTGGTGACGAGTAATGGGGAGAGGTTGATGGTATAAAACATTGTGAGAAACGGCTCCCTCTGCGAGCGCACTATTAGCCATAGTTGTCGAGAAAGAAGTAATTTTCCACGGATTTGTTTTCGAGACCTCAGATTTAGAACTTGAGGTCTCGAAATCAACCGTCTAAACGCACACAACTTTGTGTGACAAGGGTGTTTTTTCTTTCCTTATTATCTCGCAAGTTCGATGACCGATTGAGCTCAAATTTTCACAGGTTTGTTATTTTATGCATATGTTAAGATACACTAAGTGAGAAGAATGTTCTTTGACAATTACCAATAGTGTCCACTGGCTTTAATTCATGATCTTCAACATTCAATATGAACTTAACTTTAAAATGATTAAGCTGAAGACATTTTTAGAACATCACAATGTCGCCTGAAGGGTTTCAAACCTGAATCATGAAACCTTGAACCAAATTACATTAACGAAAATAGCCGGTGATCTATTATTACACGACACCTTGGCATGTTAGTAAAAGGCTGTTATGTGGTGCACAGTTGAGGACAAAATTAAGCACTGCGCAGTGAACATACCATTAAAAGCAGGGTATACCTTTGGTGATTGTCAAAGACCCGTCTTCCCACTATATCCCAACATACACATGCATGGAATAACAAACCTGTGAAAAGTTTTCCTCAGTTGGTCATTGAAGATGCATGAAAATAATGGGAGAAAAACTCCTTGTTGCATTGAGTTGTTTGATTTCAGATGTTTGGGAAAGGCTTCATGCCTTAAGACTTTCTCAGATTACAAGTTTTTTGGGGGGGGGGAATTTTCATGTTCTTCGAAGCTATTTATTTGGTTCAAGTTGATGCAACCTAATGGGTTATATTTAGTGATTTGACAATTTTGTAGAAAATAATGGCACAGGATAGCGCTTTGCTTGTTTATTCAATTCATTCTTCTTTCAATTCATAAATCTTAGAAATTTTCGATGGGCAGAAAAGATAATGTGCAAATTAAACAATAACATTGTGTTTTATGTTTTGGGGATGTTCTTGAAAATAACTCCAGAGAAAAAAAAACATGTCTAACTTTTCAGATGAAGTTATTCTTCTCAGATTTGTAATTTTTTGTAACGAGAAAATCGATCAAGCTGTTCTAAAATGCTTTACCAACCAAAAGGACCTTTGATATAAGCAACAATAAAAATGTGAAAGGCTCTTTTTCAAAGACTTCGAAGGCATTAAAAACTATTGGTAATTACTGCCCTAAAAACTGTAAGGAAGCATAAACACTTACTTGGTAGCGAGCAAGGGAGAGCTGTGAAAAGCATGTAGGCCTAGTGAGAACGGATCCCTGTACTGAAGTAATAGGTTTTCAGGAAATATGTAATTTCTCTCTCAAATATTAAAAGACTTCAGTCTTTTATTAGGAATCTGAGAGCACGCATAACATAAAATGTTGTGCAACAAGGGTGTTTTTAATTTCTTTATTATCTTGCTTCGATGACTAATTAAGTAAGCAATTTTCACAAATGCATAAATGCAATAAACGGAACCTGAATCGTTCAAATTCTCAAGTAGAAACACAAATTAACAAACTGAGTCTCTTTCTTACCGTCAAATGTCTTAATCCATCACGGCGCCTCCTTGACATCCAGCAGAACACATAAAACGGCCTTCTTTAAACAGTACACAGCATTCTCACCAAAACTCCCATCTCCACTCAACACATAGACCCAAGCATCCGTTAATCTAAGATCATCAATCTTTCAGCATTAAGTACACCTCTCCACTACCAACACCAACCAGACTGCTCTTTCCAATTTCGATTAATATTGTGAGGTTATTCCTAAGAGCCCCATCACTGGACTTTCTACCTTGTAAGCCTCGAGAATATGAATCTGAAAAAAAATCATGCATCAATCACGGCTATCAAGCAAACATGTTTCAGTGGGCAGAGCGCAGATCGTGCATGACTCAGTTCAACGCACATCTAGCGATTCGTCTTACAGCATGACTGCCAAAAACTGTCTTTAAGTTGTTCTTCAACGTGCGCCCTCTTTTATAGAAAAAATAGCCAGGCTTGGGTTTTACGCTTGGTTAAAGCCTGAACATCTGACGTCACACTTCGCGTCTCGTGAATAACGCCAGAGAGTAGCCTCTAGCCCTAGGTCAATCCCCGTCCATCTTCACCCTTCACATACATTCAAATGCAGACGACCGCAAGTGCAGCTGCCAAACGTCACCTCGGACCAATCAAAACACAGATATAGAAAGCTTACGTCACTGTACGTATGGATTGTATCCAATGAAATCACTGGACCTGAATGGCAAGTATACCTGTCTTTATCCTTGCGGATAAAGACAGGGAACCAGACTACGCACCTGTCTTTATCCTTGCGGATAAAGACAGGGAACCAGACTACGCTTGGTACTTCAAGTAGGGGATGAAGTAATTATTTCACCACATCACCGCGTGTCATTGAATCCGTATCTTGACAATCAAATAATTGGATAGGTGTCTTTAGTACCCGCCTATAAAGTGCTGTAATTCCATTAGGGTTTTGTCCAGAAGTTCCAGTACACTCACCCTAGCGGTCAGTGTACCTCCTGTAATGGACGGCACAAAGTGCATTAGAGGGCGGGGTGTATAGTCTTAAGGAATCGTGACAGCTTCTTAAGTACCGTTTGACGGTAGCCTTTGAGAAGGGGATATTGAAATAAGCTCGATGATTTGGTTGCAGTTTTTCCAAATGGTTGCGGCTCTATCGGTTTGCGAACAGAAGTTATTTTGACAGGGGTGGCGTGGTGGATATTGTTGCGTATGGACATTTTAATAAACGCTTCAACTTAATAACCAACAATATTTTGTTTTTGTGTGTATGTTTGTGTCGTGTGTTGGGGTTTGCGCTTATTTAGGACCGGTGTTTGTTTGTTTGGGGAGATGGTTGAGTTCTTGATGTTGTTGGTTTGCTGTTGCTGTTAAAGAGACTTAAAGGAACTTGATGATATTGATAATTACTCAAAATAATTGTTAGCATAAAAATGTACTTAGTAACGAACAAAGGAGAGATTTTGATGAGAAACGGCTCCCTCGGAAGTAACGTTCTTTTTGAGAAAGAGGTAATTTCTTTTTCAAATTTCAAAAGACTTCAGGCCTGAAGCCTTTTATTGTGCATCTCAAAGCACACAACATTTGTACAGTGGATTGTCTACCTGGTACATCGATATTGGATATTGGATATTCAAGAAGAATGTGTACATTCATGTGGCAGATTGATTTACAAACACTGAAATTGCCTGAGATTGCCTATTCTATCATGTCGCAGGATTGATTTACAGTATACAAAAACACAAGCTCATGAATTGAAATAACATTGCTATTCCCTAAAACGTTTATCTTCAAAATAAGACTGAGACTGGTTCTTAAGGCAGTGGACTCTATTGGTAATTACTCAAAAAATAAATTAGCATTAAACCTTACTTGGTAACAAGTAATGGGGAGAGGATGATAGTATAAAACATTATGAGAAACGGCTCCCTCTGAGGTAATTTGGTTTCGAGAAAGAAGTAATATTGTCCACGAATTTGATTTCGAGACCTCAGGCTTAGAGTTTGAGGTCTCAAAATCAAGCATCTGAAAGCACACAACTTCGTGTGACCATGGTGCGACAAGGGTGTTTTTTTCGTTCGTTAATATCTCGCAACTGCGACGAACAATTGAGCTCAAATTTTCACAGGTTTGTCATTTTATGCATAATGTTGAGATACACCATCTGTGAAGACTAGTCTTTGACAATTACCAATAGTGTCCAGTGTCTTTAAGATTGGATTCCCCCCTGCCTAGAATTGATTTCAAACCCACGCAGAAATCAGAACCACAGCGTTGCACTTGGAATTTTCTGGAGCAATCATCGAAGACCGAACTAAGAAGCAGCAGCTAACCGGTGATGCATAATCATACAGGTACTTACAAGTTAATGAAGCGACATTGTAATTTCATGGTGAACCTGTTTTTAAGGAAACAAAACACATGTTTTACAAAACACAAAACACATGTTTTACCTCCAGAACGTGGAGTGTTCACGTTTGTTAGGGAGAAGATCTGATTAGACCAAAGTAGGCTAAAAAGCATTGCAAGTACCATTCAGTTATTTTATAACTTTATAAATACACTAGCTTCCCAATTTGTTAGAAAAAAATTGTTTAAAGGCAGTGGACACTATTGGCAATTACTCAAAATAATTATTAGCATAAAACCTTACTCGCTAGCAATGGAGAGCTAATGATAGTATACAACATTGTGAGAAACGGCTCCATCTGAAGTGCGTAGTTTTCGAGAAAGAAGTAATTTTCCACGAATTTGATTTCGAGATCTCAGATTTAGAATTTGAGGTATCGAAATCAAGCATCTAAAAGCACACAACTTCGTGGGACAAGGGTGTTTTTTATTTTATTCATCTGGCAACTATGACGACCAATTGAGTTCAAATTTTCACAAGGTTTATTATTTTATGCATATGTTGAGATACACCAAGTGAGACGACTGGTCTTTGACAATTACCAATAGTGTCCACTGTCTTTAAGGAGACAAAACACATGTTTTACCTTACAGAACGAGAAGATCTGATTGGACCAAAGTAGGCTGGAAAGCATGGCCAGTATCATCAAGTTATAAATACATTATAACACTTATATAACTTTATAATAGAATAGCTTCCCAACATGTTTTTAAAAAAAATGCTTAAACATTTGTCCCTGCATATTTGTACTAACGTTAACACAACAGTCTAAGTATCTTAAAGGTACATTACAGAATTGGTTTTGCTGACAAAACAGTTGCTGGCAGTGTAAGCACTTTATGTAATCCACCAGTAAGCTGACAAACCTGTAAAAGTTTGAGATCGATCGTCCACCTGGGTTCCGAAAAAATAGTAAAACACCGATTCACATTTTTGCATGACATCGATGCAAAAAGAAAAATTAATAAAACGCTCACTGAGCGATAAACTCCAGACGCGAAATAAGATTATTTATTAAAGTCACCTGGAAATAGAATTTTAATTTTTTCAAACATAAAAGTAGATGTTTAGTAACAATAAAACAATTTTTTTAGTAATTATTTGTCACGATTCATATGTTTAAAAAATACTTAAAGTTGTTTGAGGGTTGACTCCGCCTACTCCTTTTGTGACGTCAATCGAGGCAGACTTTGTCTTGATGCGTAGAGTAAACACACGTGCAAATCACGTGCAAATAACATGCAAGTCCAAGTCATTGAGTTCGTACGTTTTGAAAAAGTTGTTTTCTTGCATTTGTATTGCTGCTGGATGCAGCAAAACAACTAAAGATGGGGTCAGTCTGCATGGTTGGTCAGACTCACAAGAGCAATAGTGCCTAGTGGTTCGGTCCGACGTCTTTTTCAGCACTGTGCAGCATTTTCTCTTCAATATCGCGCCTCGATTGACGTCACGAACAGCGCCCTCTCGGGTCGGGGCCTACTCTTAAATTTGTAAATAAGATAAGAACAGATTTTTTAGAACCTTAGTTAACTGTTTATTCCACTCATCAAAACACATATATTAGTGACAAAAGCTTTATTCCGACAAAATACCACTTCCAGGTGACTTTAACAAATATTATGACATATCAAACAATAATATTATTTTTATAGGAAGTTTTCTACTATCATCATCTTTAGACCGTGTAAGTTGTTTGCGTATATGTAACCCACACTCCGCAGAGCAGAGACACAAGATCTAAGGTTCAGTGCTCTGACCGCTCGGCCCCCCCCCCCCCACCCCATCCCCACCCCATCCCCACCCCAAACCGACTTCAATTTATTGTGTCGCTTAATATTCCACCAGACATCTCTTCAGAAGGAATGAGTAATAACACTCTCTTATAATACCTCAACAAACCATACACGTAAATATTTCCACCAGCTCCTCTCGACTCTATGAAGAAGATGAACAAACAATTACTTGGACATTGATCCGTCAGCCCCCAAAAAATGCACTCTGAGATTGTCCCTCTTTTAATCTTTACATCTATGTAGGTTGTACTTTTGCACACTTGATAGTGGCTTCCATTGATGATTTTTCTATATACACGTCTGTTAATTAAGTTGGTCAAGTGCTGTGGCATAAGGCCCTTGTCTTTAGCTTCTCATTGGTGCATCTCGATTGATCAGAGCAACTGAACCAATCCATTCCGCCGGATCATCATTTCCATACCAGATCGAGAGCTAGTCTTCCGTACGTGCCGAAGACATGCACCTAATTGCTTTCAACTAAAACTGCATGCAGCGTTTTCGAAACTGTGACATCTAACTGTTCAAAACCCGTAAGGAAAGCACTGAATAACGGACGGTTTTTTCAGAGCTAGTAGTGCCGAACACTTGCACCTAATTGCTTCCAACTAAAACTGCAGGCAGCGTTTTCGAATCTGCGACATCCAACTGATTGAAAGCCAGCGATGAAAGCACACGCTTTCTGGAAAAACTTACGGGCCCGAAAAGAAACCCAATACATAGCCTTGGTTTCGCGAACGGCCATGAAGTAGAATACTTGCACCTAATTTCGTTCAATTAAACTAACTTCGTGCAGATGGGGCGTTTGTGCAAACTGCGAATTTGAGATTGGCTTCGGCGTGAGCTCCATCTAACTGTTTGAAACCCCGTAAGGAAAGCACATGCTTTCTGAATAACTGGCTGGGCCCGAGCCAAAGCCCAACCCCAAGCCTTGTTTTCGAGAACGGTCATGAAGTAGAAGTAGGCTCTCGCTATGTCACGCACGTAACTTCGCTGATACGCCATGGGCACAAATCCCGATGGATCAATTGCCTACAGATGTCCACTACGAAAATGTTGGTTGTGTGAACCGTGTGAATCAACAGTGTATCATGATATACAGACCCCATTAGTGCCACAAATAATATGGGTTTTTGGGGCAGTCAAGAAAGTCGGACATTAATTTTTTAAAGTCACATTTTCAGATTGGTAAGGGAGCCATGACCGTTAAGACCTGTGTTGTTTCCCAGCACAATATTGTTCAGACTTGATGGACGACTATACTCCTCAGCGCTACACGCCTGAAAAGGAAACAACACAATCCAAGACAACTTGAAGATTGTCCTAACTTGCCCTCGCCTGTTGTGATTTACAGTCTGACCATTCACAAACAACTAACAGAGAGAGAGCTCCGCTAATACAAATAACACGCAATCTCAGCGCCTCTGAAGTGGGCTCCGAGGCTATTATATGACACGGAGCCAGTAAACGACACGAGAAGAGTCTACGGTTGTCCCCGTAGACGATGTATTGATTGCTAGATCGGATGTGTTCAGGGTACTGTACTGCAGTCCTCAACACGCTTTTTAAAAATTCACCTGCACTGCATCTTGAATATTAGTATAGGTGGGTAAAGTAACATGCCTACCTGAGTATGCAAATTAACTTCCTCTGAGGGATGGAGTTTAGACATGTAAATACTCATCTCGCGAGTGAGGCAACGACTGGTGGCCATTTTGACTGATTCCTACTGTCCTCAAACGATTAAAGGAACATTTCAGAATTGGTTTTTGCTCACAAAACAATTGCAGGCAGTGTAAGCACTTTATGTAATCCACCATATACATAATATAAACTGACAAACCTGTAGAAGTTTGAGATCGATCGGCCATCTGGGCCACGAGAAAATCGTAAAAAACGATTACACATTTTGCATGACGTTGATCCAAAAACAAAAATGCATAAACGCTCACTGAGCGATTAACTCCAAACGCGAATGTCATCAAGTATGACAATTAAGACAGAACTATGTCAAGGCACGCTTTCTACTATAGGCCTAATCATTTTTAAACCGAAAGTTTTATGTAAATCTGTTATCTTCACGATTTTTGTTTCTTACCAATTTATTGCTAATATTCCTTTAAAGGCACATTCTGATATTTTGTAAAATATACCATACTATTGTTTTTGTTCAGGCAGATGGCTGAAAGTGGTTACTACAGCCGAAAATGACGTCACAGCGAAACTGTAATGGAAATGACGTCACTGTAGGAAAAGGATCCAAGGTAAGGAAATTGTTCACAACATGCACATAATTTAGTAAATACATACGTCACTAATATACATTGATTGTGGCGGTTTAGTTGCACGTTCCCCGTGAACGTGAACGTGAACGTCAATAAATTGTGTCGTTAAAGTCTCACGTTCTTAGCATACGTGAAGTTACCATTTTTCACGCCAGGACGTACGTGCGCGCAGACGTCATACGTGAGCATGCAATAAGCCCAACATGGCGACGTCTCCCAGAAACGACACAATTTGTTGACGTTCACGTATTTGCTCGCGTACCGTGCAGCTAAACCTCGCTAATGTTTAGAATTTAAACACAAAATGTTGTATCCACTTTTAAACTTGTTTAAAGACACTGGACACCATTGGTAATTTTCAAAGACCAGTCTTCTCACTTGGGGTATCTCAACATTATACACAAAATAACAAACCTGTGAAAATTTGAACTCAAATGGTCGTCGAAGTTGCGAGATAATAATGGAAGAAAAAACACCCTTGTCACACGAAGTTGTGTGCTTTCAGATACCTCATTCCAGGCACCTCAAAATCTAATTTGGACGTCTCGAAATCAAATTGAAATATTTAGTGGAAATTACTTCTTTCTCGAAAACTACGTTTAACTTCAGAGGGAGCCAATTCTCACAATGTTTTCTATCAACAGCTCTCTTTTGCTCGTAATCAAGTAAGTTTTTATGCTAACAATTATTTTGAGTAATTACCAATAGTGTCCAGTGTCTTTACAAGAATATGAACATGTTTTAGTTTATACATAATGAAAAATAAAATGGGTACGAAACTCATGCTTAGAAATGCTTGCGGTAACACCATGTAATCATTACATGGGTGTTACCGCAAACCTTTACATATTTTATTTTATTTTTTTATTTTAAATCTTTAGACATACACAATCGTTACAAGTTGTACAGGGGCTGTCAAGGTTAAAACAAAAGTATAAAACTGTCCTCAAAAGATGTGTAAAACCAGACCCCTGCCAAAGATAAAAATATATACAATATAAAAAGGAGATTACACTGAAACATTTTAGAATATGGTCTTTCCACCATGCAAAGTTTCAAATCCTGCTTAGAAATGTGTTGAAATTCTCTAGGCACTGTTTTTAGAGTGAACCTTACAAAAACTGGTTCGAAATGTTGCGTGAAGACCGTATCACAAGAGCTATAAGTGTATCAACTCATTGATTTTTTGTTAACGGATCGAGAATTCGTAAATGGACGTTTGGATGATTGGGAATTCGTAAATGGGCGTCCTGAAATAATTTGGTCTTGGTCGTGCGAGTCCTTCAGTGTCGATGAGAGTCACTTCAGTTTAAAACAAATTGTTACTTTGAGTATTGTTTATAGGATTTGAGGCATTGCATCCTGACGATGACTAGAGCAAGCTAGTCGAAATTTTGAGACCAATTTCAGAACTGACTCCGCGGCAGTACAGTTAATTACGATCCTTAATTACGAGCAAGACAGTTCTCTAAAGAACAAACTCTACCTGGCAAGTAGATACACACATAGTGTTACCGCAAACCAAATAGACTTTGAGTATTGTTGTATTAATTTCCGTAATGAATATGAGCAGCAGGCTGGGTGAATTTATAAATCTGAAGTTAAAAACACAAAAGTAGTTGAACAATGGTAGCCAAGAATAACTTTAGCCCTTCAATATTTTAACATGTTTTGATGAAATTAATATATCTATAACTTTCACATAGTCGCAATTTAATTTCACAAACAACGAGAACGTGTATCAGCCATCTTTTTTTTAAATGTTTTTGTTTAAAAAAATCAACATCGCAAGGCCGGACGTGATGGTTAAACGAAACTGATTTGGACTGTTGACCATAGACTTGCACAAGTCCGTTGAATATGTGAGATGGGCATTTCGACCGTAATCGTTCATTTAGAAAGACTGTAGGCATAAACGGAAGACTTCGGGAAGTCTTCCAATCTCATGAATGGACAAGTTAAACATCAACCGTTAGCAGATACTGGGACGTTCTGATTGTGACAATAAATAACAAAACACTATTTCTTATGACCCTTTGAAACGAGGCTAGCGGGGGAAATAGTCATGACCCCATTTATCACCATGTACTACCTTCGCATATTCGTACATGGATGTAGAGACAATTAATAATAAAACACTATTTCTTATGACCCCCTTGAAACGAGGCTAGCGGGGGAAATAGTCAGTGCTCCATTGTCATCATGTATTACAATCGTACATGGACATAAAAGGGTACTAGACATGTTTCAAAGTGATGGAGATCGATCGCTCCAGATACATGACTTGTGTGTAATGTGTCACATCATCAAGTAATCGAGGTTGTTAAAAGGTAATCATTCAGCCTTTTATTGGCCATCAGCCGAGTAAGTGTGCCTTCATTACGATTTTGATCACGTTTCGGACTCTTTCCCAGGGGGGGATTTCCAAGCACGAGTTGTGCAGTGGATTTGTTCCGGGTAAACAAGGCTGTAGCCAAGTCTGTAATGACGAAAAATTGCTGTCGGATGCGGGGTCGATGTGTTTCGGTTATGTGATACCAGAATTGAAGTGTATTTCGTAAATTAAATTTTCAATCACTATGTTGTGTACAAACGTTTACTCCATTATGTTTTGCAGACTGTTTGGCCAATCCTAAGTAGGCATATCTGTGAGTGTTGTCTGTGTATGTTTATGTATGTTATCAAGATGTTGTCATTTAGAAAATTTTCGCTAAAATAAGTTGTTTGGGGAAATTGTAAACCATTACAGTGCTATGGATTTGGTCTCATAATTCAAACATATAGGGCATTGAGCGTCACCGGGTAACGGATAATTATGCGTGCTACATAAGAAGTCACTACTGATAATAATTGCTATTATGAAAAACAAATCACTTAATGTTGCCCTTTGGTTTTCGAACAAATATCCTACGTCTGCTTACAGTTTCCAACTTCAGTGGAAAACTGATGCATTCATTCTCACCAAGTAAGTTTCTATGGTATTATTGTTTTGATATAATTTTGACAACACGACCAAGCTGTTTGGAGTCCTCAATAGAAAATAGTCTGCTCTTATCTCATTCTTTGCCGTTTTCATAATTGTATATCGTACGAAGATGAATGACAGAAAGCACTCGTTTATTCTCATCAAAATATCTTTGTTAAGAATAATAACTTAGATAAGTTCTATACCAAATGGGAGCCTTTTGTATGCTATGTACCAACTAAATGCCTTGCATAATCATCAAACTTCCTGTTTTTGCCATTTGCCATTTGCCATTTCTCTTTGAGTATCGTTCTATAAGTATTTGGTTTTACCAGTAAGTTGTCTAGCTTTGTACATTGAAGAAACTTGATTAAAATTCCCCCTCCTGGGCCCAATTTCATAGAGCTGCTTAAAGGATTCGGGCACTTTTTCAAAATTTCCATAGATTTACATTAAACTTGCAGGGTTTGAAGATAATGATAGTGGAAAGCTTCCCTTCAAATCTTACTTACTGAGGTGCTGTAGTTTTTGAGAAATGAGTAAAACAATGTCATGAAATTCCGTTTGTAAATGATTAAAATAATTTTCGTCTCATGAGACGAAAATTATTTTCATGACATTGTTTTACTCATTTCCCCAAAACTATAGCACCTCAGCGCGTATTATTTTCAGGGAAGCTTTCTACTATCATTATCTTCAAACTGTGTAAGTTTAGTGTAAATCTGTGGACATTGTGTATTTTGTCCTACAAAAGTTACATAGACCCTTTAAGCAAAAAATATTGCTTAAGCAACAAAATATTTGCTTTGTAAAATCAGATTACCGGCTAAGACTCCACTCAATTGTTATGCTAATTGTAAACAACAGCTTAATATTAGTCACAAGCAGTGGACATGGCATGACATTTTTGCCAGTAACATGTGTAAAATAAGCGAGCTATTTTCGTGCTTAAGCAAATGTTTTGCTTAAGCAGCTCTATGAAATTGGGCCCAGGAAAAAAAAGTTTCTATGGTCATTACATTATGGATTTTTTACCAATTTACCTCCTACATGGTATACTGTCAGTGTGGTTACGTGCCTATGATCATGTATTGCTAGTAATTATGTTTCCATTCACTTCTTGTTTGACACATTTTGCAATTTATTTTAAAGGATTTGGGTACTTTTTGTAAACACAAAACACAATGTCCACAGATTTACATTAAACTTACACCGCTTGCAGATAATGATAGTAGAGGGCTCCCATTAAAATATTACTAACTGAGGATGAGTTATTGAGAATGAGTAAAAAGAAATGTCACGATAAAATAAAAAATTGTACTTGTTATCTTTTTTTATTTATTAAGCGCACCATGCATCCAAACTGTGAACAAGTCGTCAAATCTGCTAATAATGTAGACAAGGCCTGGCTCATAAGTTTTGTTTGTTAAAGTCGCCAACCGGGCTAATAAACTCTGAGTTTAACTCACCCCCATGAAGTTTTAGTAGCCCTGATAAGCTTTCTGACTCAAGCTCCGGTGTTTCTGATCAGCAGAGTGTGGGTTCGAATCCATGTCGTGACACACGTGTCCTTAAGCAAGACGCTTTTCAAACCATAGTTGCTTCGTCCATCGGATGGAACGTAAAGCCGTTGGTCCTGTGTGGTGTGTAACACACGTAAAAGAACCCAGTGCACTTATCGAAAAGAGCTAGAAGGGTTTCGTCCGGTGTTCTTGGTTGTTTGGCAGCATATTGCGCCACAGCAACGTGTAAACCATCAAATGTTGCTATGTTAAAGGAGTAGATCTCATAATTCAAACATAGTACCACATACTTTGCAGGAAAATACTAAACGATTATTAAGCGCCTTCAGCGTCACTAAGTTACGGATATGCGCGCTATCAGAAGCCAACATTAAAATAGCACATCAGCTAGTGTTTAGTTTTCTGTGTGTATGTCGTTAATAAACAAGTCAACATGATGTCTGTGTTTTGTTTGTCCTGTGATCACATTCGTGAGTGAAATTTGTTCGGCAATTTTTTATTTGCATTTCTCCGTGTTTTGGTTTTGTTTGTTTCGTTGGCATATTGGCATACTATTATAGCGTTCATTAATTTTTAAGCTGGCACTCGAGAAAAAAAAACATGTTTGTTATAAAAGGGTTTTTGAGACATTTTAGTGGGTTTTGGGGTGGGGTTTGTTTTAAATCATAATTATTATTTTGTTTTCTTTTCTAAGAATATAAGCTAGCGCTGTTAATTACAAATAAAGGAGCGTAGCCATCTTTTCAAAGAACATAAGCTAGCACTGTTAATTACAAATAAAGGAGCGTAGCCATTTTGTTCCAGTATGGCATTATACTTAAATCTTTTTACTTTAACTTCAACTCTTCACTTTGAAATGATTTTACTACGTCATAATCCGTTTCATCTGGCCGCTAAATATTCTACTATAACATTTGTACAACGAGCCATAGAACCGTATTATCCTGTGCCTTGCTAGTATGATAACAAATACCCCATACTCGTAATGTTGTTACAATTTCATTTTTGTATCCTCTCGAAATATTGAGCGTTTGGTTTAACAACTAGCCGCTGGAAGTAATTGAAGCTGTTTCAATAGGGTATGTATACAAACAGCTACTGAAACCGGGTCATCCGTAGCCTTTGGTCAAGCCGCTCGTAGCACTCAGATGAAGTGTATCATCTTACGTTAGAAAACAAATCATGGCGATTAATAATTATAGGGTGATGGCAAGAGTGCGTTTGCCTTTCCATTGAGTTATTTCAGCCAGGTGAAAATTTGGTTTAAAAATTGTTGGTGTATATTTCTGGATGAAACTAAATATTTCTCAAGTGAACTTAATTCAAGTAGCTCGCAATCTTAGGGAAACCTGTTAACAAGGGTCAGAAACACTGGGCCACCCTTCTTTTCAAGATGAGTGTTCTGTATTCAATATTGGTAATTGTCAAAGACCAGTCTTCTCACTTGGTGTATCTCAACATATGCATACTAAAATAACAAACCTGTGAAAATTTGAGCTCAATTTGGTCGTCAAAATTGCGAGATCATAATGAAAGAAAAAACACCCTTGCCACGCGAAGTTGTGTGCTTTACGGTGCTTGATTTCGAGACCTCAAACTCTAAATGTGGTCTCGATATCAAATTCGTGGAAAATGACTTCTTTCTCAAAAACTACTTCACTTCAGAGGGAGCCGTCAGAGGGTTTTATTATTATCAACCTCTCTCCATTCTTTATTATTATTAGTTTATTTAAAACATCCAAACTTGGCAGCCAGAGGCTGAATTGCGTTTATTACGAAAATTACAGAGCATAAGAAAATATATATACTAGTTTTAAAATTACAGAAAAACATTAGGATATAAAAAATATTTATTTAAGTACAAATACAAAATACAATATATTCAAAGACTAGAATAGACAAATACTTTCCACTAGGGAGGCATAACACACCTCTTGCTATAAACTTTGATAAGGGCTACTACTCGTTTAATATTTTAAAAGAACATAAATACAAGCACGAAATAAACAATTGCACTACAAGAGCATGCAGCAAGAGGCAAGTTAAAAATAAATAGCAATTGCACCAGAAACATTCTTGTTACTAAGTAAGGTTTTAGGCCAATAAATATTTTGAGTAATTACCAATAGTGTCCACTGCCGTTAACGTGCACTCCCAACCCACGGGGACAACGGTAAGAAACCTGTATTTTTCCTTGCAGGGTACTTAATTGACCCTTCGTAGTGATACGATTACGGGTCTCTTCAGTTATAACAGCTAGAGGGCGCAATAACACTCCGGGAGTAATACCGCAAGGGGTAGTGCTAACAGGTTCATTACTCTGTTCGCCCTGGTAAATCTAACTTTTTTGGCTTACTAGCCGGAGCCAGTTTCTATTGCAACTTTCTCGCACTTGTGTAATTCCATGGGGTTACTTTGCACTAAAAGGCAGTGGACACAATTGATAATTACTCAAAATAATTATCAGCATAAAACCTTACTTAGTAACGAGTAATGGGGAGAGGTTGGTAGTATAGAACATTGTGAGAAACTGCTCCCTCTGAAGTGACATAGTTTTTGAGAAAGAAGCAATTTTCAACTAATTTGATTTCGAGACCTCAAGTTTAGAATTTGAGGTCTTGAAATCCAGCATCTGAAAGCACACAACTTCGTGTGACAAGGGTGTTTTGGTCTTTCACAGTTATCTCGCAACTCCGACGACCAATCGAGCTCAAATTTTCACAGGTTTGTTATTTTATGCATATGTTGAGATACACCAAGTGAGAAGACTGGTCTTTGACAATTACCAATAGTGTCAACTGTCTTTAAGAGTTTTAACAACTCTCTGAAATTGTGCCAGCGGACAAACTTCTTAAGAGCCTGTCGGGTTTCTGCTTACGGAGTGCCCGTCATCAACATTTAAAGGCACTAGATACTGTTGGTAATTTCCCCAAATAATTATTAGCATAAAACCTTACTTGGTAACGAGTAACGGGGAGCTGTTGGTAGTATACAACATAGTGAGAAACGGCTCCCTCTGAAACAACGTAGTTTTTGAGAAAGAAGTAATTTCACACTCAAATAATAAAACACCTTGAGCTTTTCATTATAGATTTGAAAGCACACACAGAGTATTGCAGCAAGTGTGTTTTTTCCTCATTATTATCTTCCAACTTCGATGACCAATTGAGCCAAAATTCGCACAGGTTTGTTATGTTATTCACAAAATGGGAGACACCAAGTGAGAATACTGGTCTTTGACAATCACCAAACGAGTTCATATGTGCCTTTAAAGAAAATGACATGCCAGCAACTTTAAGGCGGTTCTGTTTGCAAGCAACATACAAATCGTTCTTACTTGTGGTCCCAATCGTTTCATAACAGCACGGAAACGCTTCTATGCACTTTTCGCCGCTCGTCCGGAAATCCGGGCATTCCTTAGCACTTAACCACATAACGAGGTAGTTTATCTTACGAGGATGAGTTCAATTGATTCAAAAAAGTTGAATTTCCGACTCTGTTGTACTTTCAGTAAAGTCCACTTAAATACATATTATCGGCAAGATAAATGGTTCTTTTTTCCTCTGGATAGGCTGCATGCTCTCATTAGCCTAGTTCTCAATTGTATTTAAACGATTTCTTCAACTTAAAGGGTTTGCTACTTTTGGTGTATTAATTTGTTAGCATGAAATGAATCCCTACTCGATGCTGTGAATGAAATATGTAATATAAATGACCCTTATAGACTCATTAGCTTCAGTAGTCATCAAGCTTTTGAGGAAATGTGAAAATCAAAGAGCTTTGTTTTCAGGAGAGTACTGAATACGTTGTACATGCTATCTACTCCTGAGACGAACATTATTTTCGTGACATTGTTTTTCATCACCTCTGCAAGTAATATTTTAAGGGAAGCTTTCTACTATCATTATATTCAAACTTAGTAAGTTTGATGTAAATCTGCGAACATTTTGTTTTGAATCGTATAAAAAGTAACTAAACCCTTTAAAAGTAGACCTACTCACTTTTTGCACCTGCTAAAAGAAAACAGCAAATGTAGTTTAACGAACTGCTTTATTGAATTTGTTTGTGATAATACTAAAACATAGTTCTCGTCTCCCAGTATCTGACAGTGTATTCTCAAGATTCTTGAGAAAACCATTCAAATCAATCCATCCATCAAAACCATCCAACAACACTGCGTTTCTACAGAATAGAGTTGGTAAATAATGGTCATCGTTGTATTATATGATTGAGTTTGAGTTTAGGATTGGGGTCAGGGTTTGGGTTTAGGGTTAAGATTGGGGCTAGGGTCAGGGTCAGGGTTAGGGTAAGGGCTAGGGTTAGGGTTATAATTAAGGCTAGGGTTAATATTAGGATAACGACTAGGTTATCACAGGGGTCCAATTTGGGGTGCGTTCGATTAGCTTTGACGTCATTCCAGGGGTTCATCCGGGTGAGCCCCAAGTGCCTTGCTTGAGGACTGGGTCACTTGGGACAAGTCTTGCCTCGGCGGAATAAATGGAACAATGCTTATAGTTTGAACATTTTGAACGAATGATTTGTTGAAGCTTAATTTGCAGCAGGGTGCAACACATCGCACTTAGTTTACTCTCTGAGTGGTCTGCAAGTTTCACTGAATAATACTTCTATGCCATGCAAAATGTTGTTTTTTTAGCCCGGTTGGCGACTAGTCTTTGCCTCGGGGTGTTTTTCTAGTGAGCGCGACCATCAGTGTACCCATCTAAAAAGCGACTTGACTAAAGGCTACGAAACGTTAATAGGAAGTGGTGTATACGTCGTCAATCATTCATGGGCAAATAGAGCCTATATTATAGGACGTCATGAAATAGGTCAGAGTCTCAAGCGATAAAGGTGTCCGGTTCCTGGGCTGAAGTAGACTTAAGCCAAAATTCAATCAATCAATCAATCAACATTTGTTTCCATACAAACACAATATACAAATACAAACAATAGGATGTTACAAGACTGAAAACTGTATGGAGGCATGGCCCATTAAAGTAAAGCTTGTAAGCTGGGATGCCTTTATAAAACAAAGGAAGGTAATAAGTGCATTTAAATTATAAAACAAAGCGTATAGTAACAACAATAACATCAAAACGAGACGGATAAACGAAACGCAAAAACAAAACACCCAACCAGACAAACAAACACCTCAAACTAACACCTCAAACAAAACCAAACAAACAAACAATACAAATACTACAAGACGGCCACGACGATAGAAACCAAAATAATGACAGAATCACAACTATGTTACAAAATGGGAGACAATGTGTTTTTTGAAGGAAGCTGTTGTTGTTTTGCTAGGACAAATTTCTTTGCTAAACAAAAATTGAGTGGCACACCAGTCACATCAATGTAAACTTAATGTAATTTGGCAGGTAACCGTTTCCAGGCAATATTTATCTGTGCTAAGCCAGTTTATTTGCCTACAGGCTTTATGAAATTGGGCCCTCGTCACGTGTTATAAGTAACTTGAGTGCAATGGTGTTTTATTAGGATGTCCCTTAAACCATTCATAGGCGTGTTACTACACCCCCCCCCCCTTATCCAGACGCTATCCGTACCAACCTACCGTCCAAGATAATTAACAATGGTTTGTTGTGCATGTACCAGCATTTGTAGGCTTACATAAAATTACTAGTTAACAAGCCCAGCTATTGTTTCAACCCGAGATGAATCATCTCAGGATGACGCCATCTTACATTTTATGATGTCATCATCCAGCAGTGTGATCCAAACAATTAGAATGGCATTTCCAGAGCTCCGTACAAATCAGGTCTGGCGTCTCTGTCACTTTTCATAATGATATAAGACGTAAAGATTAATTTATGTGAAAGCATGCATAATCAACAAGCCCGGGGGGTGGTGTGCTTAGATATATTGACTTAAAGGCACTGGACACTATTGGTAAATACTCAAAATAATTATACTCATAAAAACTTACTTTTACATCATTGCACTAAGTCAACGTTTGTTTTACGGCACTTGTTTTGTGTGGACATTTTCAGCTGATTTAAACGAATGCTAACAATGTACAAAGGGTGGTTTTTGACACCACGCATCACATTGGTGACACTTAAAAACATGGATGTGAATTAGTTTGTTGCCTTTTCGATATTGGATTTTTGGACATTCTCAAAGGTTTCAACAGTAAATGTCTACTTTGTGTATCGATATTGCATATTGGACATTCCCAAAGGTTTGTTACGGTGAATGTCTACCTTGTACATTAAATAATTAACCTTTTATCGATGTTTAAAATGTTATCGATGTTGCCTTTTCGATATTGGATAACGGACATTCACACATGGCTTGTGCAGCATGTCAAAACCCAAACATATAATATAAACGCCTTGTTCAGACATTGTTCGTTTAAAGGCACATTGACACATTTTAGTTGTCAAGACCAGTTGTATTACCTGGTGTATCCCAACGTATGTATAAAATGACAAACCTGTGAAAATTTTGACTTAATTGGTCTTCGGGGTTGCAAGAGAATAATGAAAGAAAAAACACCCACATTGAATAAATGTGTGTGCTTTCAGATGCCTAATAGTTGCCTAACAAAAAGATTCGGGCCTTAAGTCTGTTATTATTTGAGTGAGAAATACCTATTTCTCAAAAACTACGTCACTTCAGAAAGAGTCGAATCTCACAATGTTTTGATTCTATCACCAGCTCTCATTTGCTCATTACCAAGTAAGTTTTCATGCTAAAAGAGTGATAACAACCAGCCGTTGATTTCATCAAACTCATCCTAACTTAGGATTAATCTTAGGACTTTAGGACGAGTTAAGTTGCTTATCCAAATACGTAGGACGCATTGAACCCATAGTTAGTTACTCGTCCCAACTCGAGATGGGATTACTTGTAGCGTTTCGTGAAATCGGCTGCAGTGCCTTTAAGTTTACACGCCGGGTGTGATTTCTCGTTATATCAGCGTGTCCTCCGGTGAGGGGAAGGCTCAAACTTATCCATTATTAGTCCTGTATATGCATCCAGGATGAATTGCTGTTGCGCTGTATACGTGGTGGAATTATAAATGAAAGGGTTTCATAACTTATCCTCTATCCTGAACGGTTATGTCCAAGTGAAAGTGTCGTAGCCGAGCGGTTAAAAGCACCGAATTCAAACTATTACTTCAAATTCAAATTACTTGATTATTTTGAAAGATCGTTCAAAACCTCGATCGGCAAAACTGTATAACATCATTATGAAAATTGCAGCTGACCCTATACCTATACTGCTGTTTAAAAGGCAGTAGACAAAATAATTATTAGCATAAAACCTTACTTGGTAACGAGCAGTGGGTAGAGGTTGAGAGTAAAAAACATTGTGCGAAACAGCTCCCTCTGGAGTGGAGTAGTCCTCGAGAAAGAAGCAATTTTCCAAGAATTTGAATTTCGAGACCTTTGATTTAGAATTTGAGGTCTCGAAATGGAAGCAAATACTTCATGTGACCATGGTGCGACAAGGGTGTTTCAACTTCGACGACCGATTGAGCTCAAATATTTAAAAGGTTTGTTATTTTATGCATATGTTGAGATACACCAAGTGAGAAGACTGGTCTTTGACAATTACCAATAGTGCCCAGTGTCTTTAAACTCGGTCTCCATCGGCAAAGTTATATTAACATCATTATGCAGATTGCAGTGGGCCCTATCTGTCCGTTAAAGGCAGTGGACACTATTGGTAATTACTCAAAATAATTATTAGCATAAAACATTTCTTGATGACGAGTAATGGGGAGAGGTTGATGGTATACAACGTTGTGAGAAACGGCTCCCTCTGAAGTGACGTAGTTTTCGAAAAAGAAGTAATTTTCAACAAATTTGATTTCGAGACCTCAAATTCTAAAATCAAGCATCTGAAAGCACACAACTTCGTGTGACAAGGGTGTTTTTTATTTCATTCATATCTCGCAACTTCGACGACCGATTGAGCTCAAATTTTCAGGTTTTTGTTCTTTTATGCATATGTTTAGATACACCAAGTGAGAAGACTGGTCTTTGACAATTACCAATAGTGTCCAGTGTCTTTAAGGGTTGTTCTGTCCTCTCCACATAAGGACAAACCAAACGGTCAAGTGGTTAGGATATCTGAGGCAGGAGCGAGGCGGGTATAGATTAATCCCCATGGGTCTTCTGAGACCGCTGATGAATACACTGTCCTTTCACAAAATAGATGGAAGTGTTCACGTTTTATGACAGTAAAGTTTAATATTGGACATTTAGTATGGCTGTACATTCCAAAAGGTTTATACATATCGAACATTCCAATAGGTTTGTACAACGACAATCGATGTTGCTTTTTAGATGTTGGATATTGGACATTCCGTATAGGTTTGTACAGTGAATGTCTACCTTGTACATCGATATTGGATATTGGACATTCCCATAGGATTTGTACAGTGAATGTATACATTGTACATCGATATTGGATATTGGACATTCACGTAGGTTTGTACAGTGAATGTATACCTTGTACATTGATATTGGACGTTCCCATAGTACAGTGAATGTCTACCTTGTACATCGATATTGGATATTGGGCATTCCCATAGGATTTGTACAGTGAATGTATACATTGTACATTGATATTGGATATTGGACATTCACGTGGGTTTGTTCAGTGAATGTATACCTTGTACATTGATATTGGACGTTCCCATAGTACAGTGAATCTCTACCTTGTACATCGATATTGGATATTGGGCATTCCCATAGGATTTGTACAGTGAATGTATACATTGTACATTGATATTGGATATTGGACATTCACGTAGGTTTGTACAGTGAATGTATACCTTGTACATTGATATTGGACGTTCCCATAGTACAGTGAATGTCTACCTTGTACATCGATATTGGATATTGGACATTCCCATAGGATTTGTACAGTGAATGTATACCTTTTACATTGATATTGTATATTGGACATTCCTGTAGGTTTGTAGTGAATGTCTACCTTGTACATTGATATTGGATACTGGACATTCACATAGGTTTGTACAGTGAATGTATACCTTTTACATTGATATTGGACGTTCCCATAGTACAGTGAATGTCTACCTTGTAAATCGATATTGGATATTGGACATTCCCGTAGGTTTGTACAGTGAATTTCTACCATCTTCATCGATATTGTATATTGGACACTCCCGTAGGTTTGTAGTGAATGTCTACCTTGTACATCGATATTGGATATTTGACATTCTCGTAGGTTTGTAGTGAATGTCTACCTTGTACATCGATATTGGATATTTGGCATTCCTGTAGTTTAAGGTTTGTATAGATGTCTACCTTGTTCATCGATGTTGGATATGGGGAACACTGAACACATGCACATTCACGTTTTATAATAGTAAAGTTGGTTTGATATTGGATATTGGACATTCACATGTTTGTACAGCGAATATCGGTGTTGCTTTTGGCGATATTGGATTTTGGAAATTCCCGTGGGTTTGTACAGTTGAATGTCTCGTTGTACACCAATATTGGATTAAGTTTTTTTGTGCACACACACAGTAGGATAAAGTACACTTGTTAAAATGGGTCCACATAGACTAACCAGCCATCCCACAATATTTGTCAACATCTGAGTTAACCCACCCAGATATCCCTACACTGAAAGGTTGATGTTTACGGGTAGTTCAAAATTAAAACCAAGGGAATTGATCCACACATTTTGTAGTTTATTAAAACAAAGTATGAGGCTTGTCCATCAGCCCTCACCCCTCGGCTGTCCAGTTTGGCTGTGATGGTCACTGTGTGTTTGCTGAAAATTAATTGATACACGTTTACAGGTGAAAGCATCGGGGCTATTTTGAAATGATATTCGTGACACACTTCCCAGTCTCAAATAGATTGTTTCTTACAAAAATTATTCTCGCAACTGAAAACCGCAAACGGGATCGATTGAAACTTGACCGCCGTGTAAATACACTTCTACAGAGAAAAGGTATTTCGTTTGGCATATCATTTGCTTGATGTTGGCCGAGTGATGGAAGGAGCTCTTAAGACGTGGTTCGCATCTTTCTTCCCCATCGATTTGATCTTGGTCAAGAATTGTTTTCGTTTCTACATCTACATCTCTCACATTTATGATAAATTAGCTTTTTTTTAAGGTATGGTGGACACCATAATGGGTGCACTCTTTGGTTTGAGTGTTTACAGACATGACCCAAACCTAGTATATTATTGTGTCCACGATATCTCAAAATGGCTTATGTACAACTTGTCAAAGCCTCTACATCTATCTATACACCTTTGATAAATTAGCTTTGTTTAGGTCTGGTGGCATTTTAGAGTTTACTGTTCGGTTTGGGTGTATACAGACAGAATTTACCCAAACCTATGGTATTATGTCCACCATTATCTCAAAATGGCTTATACTTGTCAAAAGCTTTTCAGCATCTGGACAATAAAGGCGAGAAAACAATGAAGAAATTCCAGTTTGGATGTGGGAGGAAAACCCCCAGAGAACACTATTCCAGGGAGAACCCATACAGTCAGATAGAGGAACTGAAAAATTCAATCCACAACATGTGTCTTATAAGAAATCTGCTGAGCACCATCAAATAAACAGGTACTTGGACAAAAAAATTGCAAAAATAAGACCAATACCTGAAGGTTTTGAAAAACTAACTTCATACTATTTGCCGTTGGTGGCGTGTATCTCGATGGCTGTCCTTTGACGTCACGTGAGGCTGCCGTGTGAAACCTCCATGCAGCAAAGCGGCTACAAAAAACCGAGCGCCAGTAAGCAAAGCCATGCAAATTGACCCAGTGTGTATACCCTTCATGTAACATATACTTCGAGTCCAAGTTGTAATTTCAAGTAATCTTCATTTCGAAGATTTGCTTGTAGATTTTAATCTAAGATTAGTAATCACGTCTTTATTTTCTAAATAGTGGAGTCTGTAAGTCCGTCTTAATGCTAAGGAGATAAGTATCTTTTCTACTTCGAAATCGACCACGGTCAAAGCTTTAGATCTGTACGGATTAGATTCTAATTCAATTGACAGAGATTTTTGTCTCAACACCCCTTTTTATGTTACGTGTTAATAATCTGACAGAGTGGGGGGAACTTCTCATCGGGTTAAAGATCTACTGTAGAGTATTAATCATTTTCTAAAAATAACAGCAGGAGCGACTCTAGATCTAGTCTGCACTTTAGCTTGACCCACTGCGAGTAAATCAATGACGTGGGTGCCCTATAGCCTACGGGCGGCCAGGAGCGCTGGGCTTGGTTGATGGAGCGGAAGGTACACGCTAGCCGTGGGCCGTTAAAACGCCCTCTCAGTCACCCTGGATTCTCACTCACCCCGGCTTGCATTTAGTGATTTTTTTATTACCTTAGTGCGGCCTCGACGTCGATATTCCACTTTGGTCTCATGATCAAACATTTGTTTTATTTAGGAATTCAAGTTACAAACATTTAAGTGTCGAATCAAAGATATTCTGATTTGGGAGAAATAACACCGAACATTTTAGATTTAAATTTGACATTAAAAATATGTGAAATGTTTACACTAGCATTTAAAGGGAAGGTACACTATTGGTAATTGTCAAAGACCAGTGTTCTCACTTGGTGTATCTCAGCACATGCATAAAATAACAAACCTTGGAAAATTTGAGCTCAATATGGTCATCGGAGTTGGGAGAAAATGATGAAAGAAAAAAACATCCTTGTTGGACGAGTTTGTGTGCTTTCAGATAGGAATAAAATACTTCTGGCTAGAAGTCTTTTATTATTTTAGTGAGAAATTACCTCTATTTCAAAATGTATGCTACTTCAGAGGGAGCCGTTTCTCACCATGTTTTAAACTATCAACAGCTCTCCAATGCTGTTTACCAAGTCAGTTTTTAAGTTAATATTTGTTTTGAGTAATTACCAAATGTGTACCTTCCCTTTAAAGGCACTGGACCTCTTTGGTAATTGTCAAAGACCAATATTCGCACTGGGTATCCCAACATGTGCATAAAATAACAAACATAAAATTATACAAGGGTGGGTTCAATTGGTCATCGAAGTTGGTTGAGAATAATAAATGAACACCGATGGAATATCTATGTTACGCATTCACATTTTCGACACAATAATCAAAATACAAATCTAATCTCCTAAATACTTAACCGCTTATGGTATCACACTAATCCTCTTTTTGGAGTGCCAACAAGTAAAAAAGAATCAGCTTTAAGAAATCATAGCTTTAAAATCCCACCCCTTCGGGCTAAAGTAGTTCAAGGGGAAATAAAATGCGCACAGAATCTGCCAGAAGCTTCGGTCAATCCCTCGTCAAGGTAGATGGATTTTAGTGATCGCTATCTCTGCGTCGCTCCATTCTGTTTAGACCTGCTCCAATTGACATGACCTTTGAACCTTTGACGTCATCCTTTTACGTCATTGCACTTAGTCAAAGTTTGTTTTACGGCACTCGTTTTAGTTCGGAAATTTACAGTTGTTTTGAGATGCAGCTGATGTATTTGAGGGATGTGGCCGACTTTGATACAGTGTTCAAGTTGATGACGTGATGTGGCTATGGCTAATTAGTGTGTTACTACTTCCTATTTTACAACGCTGCTGCATCAGCCAGCAAGCGCATGGCTTAAGACAGAGTCGCTGGCATGCGGTTGGCCGATGCTGACAAATTTTGTGTTTTTGTATAAAAACAACATTTAACCATTTTGCTATTTTGTCAAAATGGTAGGCATAATACAAAATGACGCAAATCTTGTAATTGTGTGTAACAATGCCTCTAATCAGTGTTTGCGATTGTAGTTATATAGATATAGAAGAGTTTGCGGTAACACCACGTAATGACTATCTCTAAATGAGTTGGGGTGGTTCTGAAAAGAACCGTTGGATAAACTCGACGTTTCGATCAGTATGCTCTGATCGTAGCAGTTAATTGGTCAACGGTAGGCATAAGAAAACAAATGCAAATTGTGTATCTACCCTGTTCTCGTTGTGTGTTTTTTAAAGACACTGGGAACTATTGGTAATTGTCAAAGACCAGTCTTCTCACTTGGTGTATCTCAACATATACATATAATAACAAACCTGTGAAAATTTGAGCTCAATCGGTCGTCGAAGTTGCGAGATAAAAGTGAAAGAAAAATCACCCTTGTCACACGAAGTTGTGTGGTTTCAGATGCCCGATTTCAAGACCTCAAATACCAAACTTGAGGTCTCTAAATCAAATTCGTGGAAAATGACTTCTTTCTCGAAAACTACATCATTTCAGAGGGAGCCGTTTCTCACAATGTTTTATACTATCAGCCTCTCTCCATTACTCGTTACCAAGTAAGGTTTTATGCTAACAATTATTTTTGAGTAATTACCAGTAGTGTCCACTGTCTTTAAAAAGTGAACGTTTAATAGTCTGTTCGGCTCGAGGCTATGTAGAATCTAAGAGTGCTCAACAAACAATTTGATTGCAATTAAGTTTTACCTTCACACAGATGCAAATGATAAAGCACTGTCAACATAACACTGTTTGAGTATTGTGTGGGACGTTAGCTTCGAGTACCGCGCAGCCAACCTCTATCGAATGGTACTTATGACGAGTCCCAACCCTGCACTGTAGCATGCAGACCTTAAGATCAATCCTAAGTTAGGACGAGTTACTCGTCCTAACTCGAGATAAGACGAGTCCCAACTCTTTGTGAAATCGACGGCTGGACACTATTGGTAACTTCTCAAAATAATTATTTACTTGGTAACGAGCAATGTGGAGCTGTTGATAAGTATAAATCATTGTGAGAAACAGCTTCCTCTAAAAGTAACGTATAGTTTTTTATCAGAAAGAGATTATTTATCACTAAAATAATCAAAGACTTCATGATGAGGCCTTTGGAATTCTCACTTGGTGTATACCCCAACATCGTACCCATACCCATATAATAAAAACCTGTGTACACTTTGGACACAAAATGGTCATCGAAGTTGCAAGCAAATAATGAAAGAAAAAAAACAGCCTTGCTGCACAAGTGTGTGTACTTTCAGACGCCAAAAAGGGGCTTGAGGCCTGAAGTCTTTTAATATTTGGGCGAGAAACTACCTCTTTCTCAAAAACTACGTTACTTCAAAATCTAATTCTGAGGTCTCGAAATCAAACTCAAATATTTTCATGGAAAATACTTCTTTCTCGAAAACTGTTACTTCAGAGGGAGCCGTTTTTCACAATATTTTATACTAACAACAGCTCTCCACTGCTTGTTACCAATTAGTACCTTTTTTTGCTAACATTTTGAGTAATTACCAACAGAGTCAAGTGCCTTTAAGTGACAAACACAAATTGTGGAATTTAAATCCAGCAAATCTAAAATCACCGAAGATTCTGTCAATCCAGGTTCGCCGTTCTCCCGAAAGAAGGTCGGGAGGCTATTCGACCTTTTTTTCTTGGCATTTCACTAAAGTACAACTTTTCCCCGAGCAGAAACTGTCACAAACAATTTAATTCCTCTTGTAAAGGATGATTGTCACTTATTTGTTGCTAGAAGTACTCCCAAGACATATCTTCCATTCCCATGTGGAATTTAATTCTCCTGTACTGACTTATAAATAACAGAAAAACTCTCAAACTGTTGTATAATTGGTTTTCTTGAAAACTATTTTTTTTCTTCCGTTATTCTCTCGCAACTTCGAGGACAAATTGAGCCCAAATTCCAAGGGTTTGTTATTTTGTGCATTGTTGAGAATACACCATGTGAGAATACTGGTCTTTAGTATTTCAAAGGTGTCCAGTGCCTTTAAAGTCTATTGGTAATTGTCAAAGACTAGCCTTCACAGTTGGTGTATCTCAACATATGCATAAAATACCAAACCTGTGAAAATTTGAGCTCAATCGGTCGTCGAAGTTGCGAGATAAAAGTGAAAGAAAAATCACCCTTGTCACACGAAGTTGTGTGCTTTCAGATGCCCGATTTCAAGACCTCAAATACCAAACTTGAGGTCTCTAAATCAAATTCGTGGAAAATTACTTCCTTCTCGAAAACTACATCATTTCAGAGGGAGCCGTTTCTCACAATGTTTTATACTATCAGCCTCTCTCCATTACTCGTTTACCAAGTAAGGTTTTATGATAATAATTATTTTGAGTAATTACCAGTAGTGTCCACTGCCTTTAAAACGTGAACGTTTAATAGTCTGTTCGGCTCGAGGCTATGTAGAATCTAAGAGTGCTCAACAAACAATTTGATTGCAATTAAGTTTTACCTTCACACCGATGCAAATGATAAAGCACTGTCAACATAACACTGTTTGAGTATTGTATGGGACGTTAGCTTCGAGTACCGCACAGCCAACCTCTATCGAATGCTTAAAGGCACTGTCGTCGATTTCACAAAACTCTTCCTTCATTAAGACTAATCTTAGGACTTAGGACGAGTCCCAACCCTGCACTGTAGCATGCAGACCTTAAGATCAATCCTAAGTTAGGACGAGTTACTCGTCCTAACTCGAGATAAGACGAGTCCCAACTCTTTGTGAAATCGACGGCTGGACACTATTGGTAATTTCTCAAAATAATTATAAGCATACAAACTTACTTAGTAACGAGTTATGGAGAGCTGTTGATATGTATAAATCATTGTGAGAAACAGCTCCCTCTAAAGTAACGTATAGTTATCAGAAAGAGGTAATTTCTCACTAAAATAATAAAATACTTCGGGTATCTGGCATATTGTCAAAGACCAGTATTCTCACTTGGTGTATACCCCAACATCATACCCATACCCATAAAATAAAAATCTCTGCACACTTTGGACACAATTGGTCATCAAAGTTGCAAGCAAATAATGAAAGAAAAAACAACCTTGCTGCACAAATTTGTGTGCTTTCAGATGCCAAAAAGGGGCTTCAGCCCTGAAGTCTTTAAATATTTGGTCGAGAAACTACCTCTTTCTCAAAAACTAGGTTACTTCAAAATCTAATTCTGAGGTCTCGAAATCAAATTCAAATATTTTAATGGAAAATTACTTCTTTCGCCGAAAACTATATCTTCAGAAGGGGCCGTTTTTCACAATGTGTTATACTATCAACAGCTCTTCATTGCTTGTCACCAAGTACCTTTTTTTGCTAACATTTTGAGTATTTACCAACAAAGTCCAGTGCCTTTAAGTGACAAACACAAATCGTGGAATTTAAATCCAGCAAATCTAAAATCCCCGAAGATTCTGTCAATCCAGGTTCGCCGTTCTCCCGAAAGAAGGTCGGGAGGCTATGCGACCTTTTTTTTCTTGGCATTTCACCAAAGTACAACTTTTCCCCGAGCAGAAAATGTCACAAACATTTTAATTCCTCTTGTAAAGGATGTTTGTCACTTATTTGTTGCTAGAAGTACTCCCAAGACATATTTTCCATTCCCATGTGGAATTTAATTC
This sequence comes from Asterias rubens, assembly GCF_902459465.1. NCBI lineage: Eukaryota > Metazoa > Echinodermata > Asteroidea > Forcipulatida > Asteriidae > Asterias > Asterias rubens. Next base: position 3,656,401 of record NC_047083.1, read on the forward strand.
TCCTGTACTGACTTATAAATAACAGAAAAACTCTCAAACTGTTGTATAATTTATTTTTCTTGAAACTAAAATTTGAGCTCAATCGGTCATCGAACTTGCGAAATAATAATGAAAGAAAAAACATCCATGTCACACGAAGTTGTGTGCGTTTAGATGGTTGATTTCGAGACCTCAAGTTCTAAATCTGAGGTCTCGAAATCTAATTCGTGGAAAATTACTTCTTTCTCGAAAACTATGGCACTTCAGAGGGAGCCGTTTCTCACAATGTTTTATACCATCAACCTCTCCCCATTACTCGTCACCAAGAAAGGTTTTATGCTAACATTTATTTTGAGTAATTACCAATAGTGTCCAGTGCCTCTAATGTTACATGTAACCCGCGAAATCAGGTGTTCAGATCAGTGTCTCAATTGTGACTTCCTTTTGGAGGACTGAAAAATGGTCCATAATGTTCAGACTTAAAAATAAACAATAATTTTGTTTTTATCTTTAAGTGAAACACCCCCGCGATTCCCGCGTTATGCTACTACTGCTGTCACGACTATAGTCCCATTTAACTAGAAGTCGGCAACCAGCAGTTCGCGATCTCGCCATAGCACCGCCACAACTCGATTATCTCACAGCGTGGGACCATTAACGACTTGTCCACAAGTCTAGTAACATGTAAGGTATGATTTTTTTTTCCCACTTTAATTTCCCCCGATGGGTTGATATGAAACTCTCCGGAAATCATGTTTTCAAAGATCGTGTGCAAATATCATCCAATTTGTCGTGTCTCATGTGTTTTCTAAGAAAGGGGAGATTTGCGATATAGTGCAGTTGCCAATAGTTATTGTCACCTTAATAGCTTGAAAGGTTTTACCATGGCGACGCAACACGCTCATAACACGTGTCTCTGTGAATGTGAAACAGTAAAGGCACGGGCAGGTTTGGATTGTCAAAGACCTGGGGTCAGTTTTACAAAGGGTTAGCACTAGTTACAACTTAAGGACTAGTCCTAGGAGATATTAAAAACGTATCGCTATAGTCCTAAGTAACTCAAGATAAGATAACTTTTTGTGAAATCCACCCCAACATTCTCGCACTTGATTTGTGTATCCCAACCTATGCAACGCATAATAAACCTGTGGAAATTGGGGCTCAAATTGTCATCGAAGTTGCAAGAGAATAATGACAGAAAAACACCCTTGTTGCACAAATTGTGTGCCGAAATCAAGCATCTGAAATAGTGACAAGGAGGTTTTTTTCTTCAATTATTCTCCCGCAACTTCGATGACCAACAATTGAGTTCAAATTTTCACAGGTTTGTTATTGTGTGCATAACATTATGTTGAGATACAGCAAGTGAGAAGACTGGTCTTTGACAATATTGCAAATAGTGTCCAGTGTCTTTAAGATATTCTGAAATACTCAATATCTTTTGAATGCAACCACGCCCCTTCAAAAGATATTGAGTATTTCAGAATATCTTAAAGACACTGGACAACCTGTGCTAAGTGATTCAACCTCTACACTGGTGCTAAAGGGCCTATTGTATTTCAAATTTAATTAAGCCGTACATAGGTAATACGAGTAGGCAAAGCATACAATTAAGTGAACTCATTTATTGCTCTGTTCCTCAGTTTCAGGGCTGCCCTCAAAAAAAAATGTCACAGTAATTTCACATTGCGAATCCAGGCCTGTACTTTTGATCAAAGAGACTATATTGGCCATGGTGTGTTAAAGGCAACTGACACCTTGGGAAATAATTATCAAGGACCAGTATTCTCACTTGGTAATTCCAACATATATACATAAAATAACAAGTCTGTGAAAATTTTGACTTATTGATTACTGAAGTTGCATGAGAATAACGCAAGAAAAAAAAAACACCCTTGTCTTTTAATATTTGAGTGAGAAATAATATCATTCTCAAAAACTACGTATACTTCAGAGGGAGCCGTTTCTCACAATGTTCTGTACTATCAACAGCTCTCAATTGCTCGTAACCAAGTAAGTTTCTATGCTAACAATTATTTTGAGTAACTGCGTGTACCAATAGTGTCCAGGGTCTTTAACATCGCTATTTAATATAGATGGTCAGTTCTGGGATCGTTAACACCGCCCAGCACTTATAGAAACAGAGTGAACGAATTGCCGCTGGGGGATAAACATAATTGTATTATCGTAACCGGACGAATTGTGACCAATCGCTCTAAGTAAACCAGCCTTTTACATCAACGTGTACTGCCTTGAAAGGCACTGGACACTATTGGTAGTTACTCAAAATAATTATTCGCTTAAAACCTTACTTGGTGACGAGTAATGGGGAGCTGTTGATGGTATAAAGTATTGTGAGAAACGGCTCCCTCTGAAGTAACGTAGTTTTCGAAGAGAAGTAATTTTCCACAAAATTTGATTTGGAGACCTCGGATTTAGAATTTGATGTCCCGAAATCAAGCATCTGAAAGCACACAACTTCGTGTGACAAGGGTGTTTTTTATGTCATTCATATCTCGCAACTTCGACGACCAATTGAGCTCAAATTTTCACAGGTTTGTTATTTTATGTATATGTTGAGATACACCAAGTGAGACGACTGGTCTTTGACAACAATTGCCAAGAGTGTCCACTGCCTTTAAGTGGTTCCGTAAACACAGAAAGAGGAAATATAACAACCTCTTCAAACACTACACTGCGAGTAAAGTAACGGCTGTACTCGTATCTTACAAACGATCTTTTGCTGGGATAAGTGTGTGAGACAAGACTGATAGCACATGCGTTGTACGGCACTGGCCGGACACCATTGCATACAAAATTGAGCCCAATATTTCGCAGGTATGTTATTTTAGACAACCTTTGATGGGATACACCAAGTGAGAATACTGGTCTTTGACAATTATAAAAAGGACACAGGTGTCACGACCGGGACTCAAACCCACACTCTGCTGATCAGAAACACCGGAGCTTGTGTTCAGTACGCATGGCCACTAGTCCACGACATTCCATACTTAGGTAATGAGGTGACGTCATGTGATGTTGGAGGACTCGATTTCACACTGAGTCTTTACGCTAGTTAACATGTAGTGATGTCACAATATTATTACAAATTGTACATTTGTTCGCTTTATGGTTGAAAGCTCTATGGGACATTCTGTGATATATGAACTGTGTTAACTATAACCCCAACTCCAACCCGGTTCCCTCTACACCTCGTACAAAAAACCCTCCTCAAATGTCTCTGAAACTGTTCGTACTTAATTGTATAAATAATCGGATTCACACACATGTTTAGCAATACCATCACAGTAACCACCATATGTGTGTTACTCCCGAAGTCATAAGGATACCCAAGATTGTACAAGAAGTAGGTGATTTCGGTCGGTGTCCAGCAGAGAATGTAGAAGAAAAACACCAGGCAGAGGGTAAAAGTGACGTTTCGTTTCGCGCGCTGGAAAGTCATACTGACGATCTGTCCGTCTGCACCGCGCCTGCGCAACATTAGAATAATGCTGACGTAAGAGAACGTCATGGCGCTCAACGGAATGAAGTACTCCAATAGGAAGAGAAAGATCCCCATGATCTTCTGGAGGGTTGGGCTGGACCACTTCAACCCGCAGACGCCATTTTTAAAATCTCTGATAATCAACCAGTAGAGTTGATACACGAAACCCCATAGCCACGAGAACAGCATGCCGATTTTGGCTTTCTGAGCCGTGAAATGGTATCTGTGTTTTACAGGGAAACAGGTAGCGTAGTATCTCTCCAGTGACATCAATACGAGGTTCATAGTTGAGGCTATAAAGAGGGACCACATGATGTATTCCGATACCCATAATCGACAGATGATGTCCCCTAGAATGGACTCCGGGAGTTTGTCAATAGTCGGTGAGAGCCTCAAGACGAGGAAAATGAATGCATTAAACAAATCAATGACCGTCTGGTTCAGGATCAGTAGATTGGTAACCGAGCGAAACGACCTACGCTGCGTGAGGAATATCAAGCAGACCAACCCGTTCCCGAAGACTCCCAGGGTACCAATAATGGCGTATACCGCCTTAAGAGCTATGGTCTGGTACCTCGACCCTATGAGGGCGTGTGTGTTTGTGAGTATGACGTCATCTGTGACGTTCTCTTCGAGAGATGTTGTCAACACGGATCCATTTAAGTATTCACCCATTATGACATCTCCATGTAGATCTCATCTGGTTGTTGAAAACTTTAAAAAGTTATCTCTGTACTGAAACAGTTAGGCTTTGATAACTCAACCCGATCACAGGGTGTGGGTGTTTTTTAGTATGACGTCAACGGTGACGTTATCGATCGTGATGTTGATATGACGTTATCGGCTAAGGATCCATTTCCGTTGAAGTATACATCAATTATGTACTCTTCGTGCAGATCAAGCCAGTACGACGTATCTGGTTTTGAGTAATGGTAAAAAAATAAAAAAATAAAAATTAGCATGCAAAATAAAAATAACAAAAGTCACCAGTGTAAGTTTCAAGTGTCTACTTATTGAGAAAAGGATGAAAACAACTTTCCCAGTACGGTTTATATTGTCATCAAAAACAGCGAATCCGTTTGCAGTTATTACAGGTGTAGGCTCTTACCAAAATCTTCATGGACACATTTAGGACTGGGCTACAGGTTTTCGTTAGTACATGTCAAGCAAATTTTCACAAAGCAGGTCCAAAATAGCGGCCATTTTGAAATCCAAGATGGCCGCCATACGAGGTGCAGTTTCTTGTGGCTCCTGAACTAAACAATAAACATGATTCTGTTGTGTTGCAAGATGAAGTGAAAATTTTTGTTCAGTGCGCTTTCAGAAGGAAACCAACCTGATTACCATTAGTTCTACAATCTGATAATGTTTTTTATAACGGCCAAACCTTATTTACCATTTATTATTTAAAGACAGTGGACACTATTAGTAATTACTCAAAATAATTATCAGCATAACACCTTACTTGGTAACGAGTAATGGGGAGAGGTTGATGGTATAAAACATTGTGAGAAACGGCTCCCTCTGCAGTGCCATAGTTTTCGAGAAAGAAGTAATTTTCCACGAATTTGATTTCGAGACCTCAAGTTTAGAACATGAGGTCTCGAAATCAACCATCTATACGCACACAACTTCGTGTGACAAGGGTGTTTTCTTCTTTCATTATCTTGCAACTGTGATGGCCAATTGAGCTCAAAATTTTCACAGGTTAGTTTGCATATGTTGAGATACACTAACTGCGAAGGCTAGTCTTTTACAATTACCAATAGTGTCCACTGCCTTTAAGCATGAAAGGTACTTACCGATTCCCCATGGCTTCACAGGACTGAAATAAATGAGCTCCTTCTCAGCAAATTACGTTACTACACCATAATTCACAACATCCAAATACCTATGATGTATAAACGACATAAATAAGGCAGACCTGTTTTTAGCTTCCGTTCATCGATATCTGAGGCTCCGTTAACGGCGTTCAATTTATGCTGGCATCTATCTGACCGTACAGCTCATTTGCTATATCTGTCTTGTCTCCACACTTCTCTTGCAAAAGATCGTTTTTAAGATTCGAGTACAGCCGTTACTTTACTCGCAGCGTAGTGTTTGAAGAGGTTGTTATATTCCTCTTTCTGTGTTTACGGTGCCACTTAAAGGCAGTACACGTTGATGTAAAAGGCTTGTTTACTTTAGAGCGATTGGTCTCAGTTCGTCCGGTTACGATAATACAATTATGTTTTATCCCCGGGCGTCAAATCGTTCACTCTGTTTCTTTAAGTGATGGGCGGTGTTAACGAACCCAGAACTGACCATCTTTTTAAGTAGGACTGTTAAAGGAAGTGGACACTATTGGTAGGCCTACATGTATTCTCAAAATAATTGTTAGCATAAAAACTTACTTGGTAACGAGCAGGGGAGAGCTGTTGATGGTATAAAACATTGTGAAAAACGGCTCCCTCTGAAGTAAAGTAGTTTTTGAGAAAGAGGTAAATTCTCACTCAAATATTAAAAGACTTCAGCTGAAGCCTTCCAGACCGGGGTGTTTTTATCTTTCATAATTTTCTTGCTAATTCGATGACCAATCGAGTCCAAATGTTCACAGTTTTGTATTTAGATGGGATACTACACCAAGTGAGAATAACTTTGACAATCTTATTACCAAACGTGTCCAGTGCCGTTTAGATACCGTTTGTAGATCTTATTTTGGACATTGACCATTCTCACCGTGGATGAAGATGTATGTAATACAATATACCTGTATAAGTTTCAGATTCATTAGTAGTCCACTTTTTTAGGAGAAAAAGTAAAAATCACAGTACATGAGAGACGCGTAAATACGTTGTACATGCTAAAATAATGTTCGTCTCCTGAGACGACGTTTGTCACAATGTTTTACTAATTAATTTTTCCAAACTGCAGCGCCTCGGCAAGTAATAATTTCAGGGTAGATTATTTCTCTCATTATCTTCAAACCGTGTAACTTGAATGTAAATCAGATCTGCGTACTACGGTGTCCTGTGTCGTTTAAAAGTGCACCAAACCCTTTAAAGACACTGAACACTGTTGGTAATTGTCAAAGACCAGTCTTCTCACTTGGTGTATCTCAACATAATGCATAAAATAAAAAACTTGTGAAAATTTGAGCTCAATCGGACGTCGAAGTTGCGAGATAATAATTGAAAGAAAAAACACCCTTGTCACACGAAGTTGTGTGCTTTCAGATTTCGAGACCTCCAAATCTAATTTTGAGGTCTCAATTCAAATTCCTGGAAAATTACTTCTTTCTCGAAAACTACGTTTCTTCAGAGGGAGCCGTTTCTCACAATGTTTTACACTATCAACAGTTCTCCATTGCTTGTTATCAAGTAAGTTTTTATGCTAACAATTATTTGAGTAACTACCAATAGTGTCTACTGCCTTTAAACACGTTTGGAGAGATGCCCATTAACTGCCTATACTCCATTATCTCTGTCGGTTGTGACTGATGGGGAAACCCTAGAAGCGGTCGGATCGGGTGAGCACGAGTGGATGGTGCCCCTCCGCCAATTGATTTCCTTGCCCCCCCCCCCCCCCACCCATCCATTTCATTCTGACATGATTGGGTTTTGAGAAAATAGAATTAGCTGCATGTTGCAAACTGCTTTCCAACCAAAAGGACATACGCATGTTTGTTATGTTGTCCTATAGCCTTCCTGAGAGACTCTGCTACTATATAGGTTCGAAACGTCGACCAGGCCATTAACTATTTTGTTTGCATTTTTGACCAGACGAGTTGGGTGAAACGAACGAAATTGTTACGAGAGACAAGTTGCAAAAACTGTTACAAACAAATAATTATTATGTTTCCGTAAGAGAAAATATAGCTTCAATTTGGAAGTTAGAGTGTCGTGGCCGAGCTGAAAAGAGCACCGAATTCAAACTCAGGTGTTTCTGTTCATCAGCAGAGTGTAGGTTCGAGTCCCAGTCGTGACACAGATGTCCTTAAGCAGGACACTTAACCATTTCTTCGTCGTTTGGATGGGACGTAAGGCCGTTGGTCCCGTGTGTTGTGAAACGCACGTTAAAGAACCCAGTGCACCTATGGAAAAGAGTAGGGGTTCGCCCCGGTGTTCCTTGTTTAATTAAATTCAGTTAAAATTAATATTGCGCCAAAGCACCTTGTTAACCATTAGGAAAATTTCTCGTACAAACTCCCCATACCTTGAAGGACAAAATACTGATTGCTTTGATACGCCCCAGGGGTAGTGTGATAAAGCGCTTTAATAAGAACATAGTGTTATCAAAATTTGGGCGGGAAACCAGGACATTTCTTGTATCCTGTCGTTTTCTGAGTCTCATTTTTAAAGGCACTGGACACCTTTGGTAATTGTCAAAGGGTCACCAGTATTTTCACCTGGTTTATCCCCAAATTATTCATAACATAAACAAATCTGTGAAATAATTTGAGTGATTTGGTAATCGGAGTTGCAAGGCCCTTGTTGCACAAAATAATGTATCTGCTTTCGGATGCACAAAATGCAAGGCCCTTGTTGCACAAAATAATGTATCTGCTTTCGGATGCACAAAATAAAGGCTTTTATTATTTGAGTGAGGGGAAATTACCTCTTTCTCCAAACTTAGTTACTTCAGAGCTCGGTAGACGTTCATTTCCTTACATGGTCTCATGTACATGACGGATCATTGCTGTATTCATTTTGTTTTCCCGCTATAGACTGACCCCCCCCCCCCCCCCCCCCTTGTGGGCCCGGTCTGGTAATGATGTGTCATAAAATCAACCCCCCCCCCCCAGGACTCCCCCACCCAATTCATCCGCAGTGCTATACATGTTTGCATTGATAGCAAACATTATTCACAAAACCTGATATTATTATTATTATCACAAGCTTCTAATGTATTTCCTCATGAGGCATAGAAAGGACAAGCTCATAACAGTAGACTTTATACAGTCGCCTGGGGAGGGTGATATCCGATGACATACTCTCGTCCCTACACCCCCCCCCCCTCCCCCACCCACTTTAATCCTCTCCACCCCCGCAATCGGGATTTTAACAGTATTGATACATCGCCGCTAGCTTCGCATAACATTCATTCATTCCAACAGCCGATGTAAAAATATGTTAAAGGGTGTATAAGGCAGTGGTTACTCAAAATAATTGTTAGCACAAACCTTACTTGGTACGAAGTAATGAGGAGAGGTTGATAATAATAAATGAAAAATTGTGAGAAACGACTCCCTCTGAAGTAACGTATAGTTTTCGAGAGAGAAGTAATTTTCATCGAATTTGATTTCGAGACCTCAATATTTAGAATTTGAGGTCTCGAAATCCAGCATCCGAAAGCGCACATCTTTTTTTCGTGTGGCAATGTGTTTTTTCTTTCATTATTATCTCGCAACTTCGACGACCAAAATATTACTGAGCTCAAATTTTCACAGGTTTGTTATTTTTGCATGCTGAGATACACCAAGTGAGAAGACTGGTCTTTGACATTTTTACCAAGTGTCCAGTGTCTTTAATTCATTCAAACAGCCGATATAAAATATTAAAGGGTATAGCTAAGAGAGGTTTGCGGTGTTATGTGAATCTCTTGACTGTTGAAAAGATAACCCTTTTATGCAGTAGGCCTGTTACACTCTTCGAGGACTCGAGATCTCTAGTTTAGAAAAAAAATTGCTACAGGTTTGTGCACAAAAAAAATCTGCGGTTTTACAGTGCAAATTCATGGGGGCCTACTAATAACGTTTTAAACAATTAAAACATATTTATATTTTGTTGACATTTGTAACTGCCTCTTTAAAATCTGGAAAATTTATTCGCTTTGCCAACAACTAATAATGAAATCGACATTACGAAATGAGTTTACCCGAAAATAAATGCGAGCAACTTTTGTTTTCTTAATAAAAAATAAAAAAATAAAAAACATGCCAACTCTAGAGGGCGCTGCGGGCACTTATTGCAAAAAAATGGCGGAACAGTTTCCCGAAGATTGTTCTACAGATCAGACGTCAGATATTTTTCTGACGTGTTTAGCACGGACAGTAGCGACGAGGAAGAACCACCAGTCAGTCCCAAACAAAAAGAGGATGACGAACCAGCCATTTCTTGCATTTGTAGTTCAAGGGCTACGAAGAAGATGATCGGGTGCGATTCGGGGGATTGTGCGATCGAGTGGTTTCATTACAGGTGTGTGGGCTTCACTTCTAAAACTCTACTGGCCGGTCAGTGGATGTGTGACTGATGTCGTCTAGAATCGAAAAGTAAGTAAGCTCTCCTCCGCACTGAATCAAATGTACGCAGTATTATTATTAATATTAAATGTTGACTCCTGGGGTTTTAATTTGTCTTCCAAAGGGAAACGATCGTTTGTCAATAATAATAGCATTTCAAACTTACATGACATTTTTCGAGAGACCTAATTAAAGTTCTAAACTTCTAATAAGTATAGTAGCCTAATAAAATAAAGAGCTTAAAACTTTACTTAACTTTGTGTTTTTGTTGCGTGTATAATTTTATGGAAAAGTTCCCGTTTGGCGCCATCACCTTTTCATTTGGTATAAAAATAAATAAAGTATCTACATGTAATTTGCCTCAGCTCTGCTCAGTCAATAAGATATCCCTTTTTGTAAAAATGAATGAAGAAGTAGTGGCACCATACGGAAAGTAGATCAAAAATGTCAATTAAATTGTGCCACTGTCAGTGTCATTGTTGTGATTTTGACATGTATTTGTGTTTTGTTTTTCTTTCTCAAAAACTATAGGCCTAGTTACTTCAGAGGGAGCCGTTTCTCACAATATTTTATTATATATTATCATTGATTCATTCAACACAACAGCTCTCCGAGTCCATTGCTTGTTTTACCAAATAAGTTATTATGCTAATTGCTTACTAGAAAAATATAAGTGAATTACTGTTTTGCGTAATTACCAATGCAATTGTGCCCAGTGCCTTATTAAGTATTTCTCCTTCACCAGGTGTACCTGTACAGCCGGAAGCTGAGAAAGCCACACCCAAAAAAAACAGAAAGCAAGCTGCCTCCAAAAAGAAGTCGAAGGAAGGTAGGACAGAGAGGGAAGAGTTTGGGGCCGGGTAGAAATAATAGGAACTAGGCCTGTACGAACATCTCCATGGTTATTCATTTTGTTTTTTACCCTGAAACGATGTGTGTTAGCACTGTATACTCAGTAGTTTCCCAAGTCCTGTGAAAAAAAAAACAGGCATGTTACTCTGGTGGGATTCGAACCCACGACCCTTGCAGTTCTAGAGCAGTGTCTTACCAACTAGACTACATGTGCATGTACCTCCATGTCATTTGGCAATTGTGCGTAAAGCGCTTGCCTCTCTCACCAAGGTGTTTTGTCTTTCATTATTGTTCTGCAACTTCGGTGACAAAGTGAATATGGTCTTTGACGGTTACCAAACGTGTCTATACGTGACTTTAAAGGAAATGACATACCAGCAAGTTGAAGGCGGTTCCGTCTGCAAGCAAGATACAAAGGCCTGTTGCTTCAGGGAGCAACGAAGGTACATGTAGCTGCCTCGTTGCCCCCTGTTTATTGCCTTTGTGCCCTTGAAATGCTTCAGTAGAAATTTACAATTTCCTCATCAGGGTGCTGTTTACCATTTGGGAGAAAATGCATTGGCACCCTTGCCCTTTCAAAACAGGCCTCAAATGTGTCCAGTGCCTCTAAAGTTCAATGTTATCATCATCATCATCATCATCATCGGTTAGCATCATGCATTTCTGCACTGGCTGCCTGACTTGTGAGACGCTTCCAAATAGACCGGTCTTGAGCTGCCACTTCTGCCTCCTCTACAGACCACCCCTGTGCCCAGTCTGGAGAGGTCCCTCTGGATTACATTTTTCCATGATGTCCTAGGGCGCCCTCGTCTGCGTTTCCCATGGGTTGGTGACAAGTTGTAGAGTTGTTTAGTGATGCGATTTGTTCCCATTCGTTGGAGGTGACCAAACCACTGCAATCTGCGTTTTCTAATGATGTTTGTGAGTGGGGGCTGTTTGGTCATTGTTCTTACATGCTTATTTGTGGTATGTTGCATCCATTTAATACGCAGAATCTTTCTTTGGCATCTCATGTCAAAAGCATCTAGCCTGGCTTCGTCTCTTTCTGTCAGACTCCAGCAATCGGCGGCGTAATTTTAACCATGTGTAAATTTATGTTTTTGTTGCAGTAAAGAAAGCTACCACAAGGAAAAAAAAACCTGTCCAGTGCCTTCGGTGTGGCCTTTGGGTCGGCAGCAAAGTCAGCCTCAATCAGCATCGGAGAAACTTTCACGAGAACCAGAGACTGTTGAAGTGCAAAGGCTGCCCGAAAAAGTTTATTGATAAAGAGCGGTTGAAGATACATTATCAGAAGTGGCACATGACCGAGGGCATCGCGGACTGCATCATATGCGGGCAAAATTCCTAAAGGCAAGGCAACTACGGATACACCATCAGAAGCACACGGGTGAGAGGTCGCACAGATGCGATTTATGCGGACAGGGGTTCGTTTTGAAGTTTTTGCTACGGAAGCATAAAGAGGAAGATCACAAGGATGGGGAAGTACCTCCTGGAGACGCTGTGGTGGTCTCTGTAAACGGACTGGCAACGGAGAGGCATAACTACGCACAGAAGGACAGGATATTCAAATGTGGGTCGTGTGGTCTGCTGTTCGAAAATAGACCTCGTAATTCATCAGGTCGACCATCAGATACTTCATGGAGGCAACCCCTCCCCCGGTCATTGCTTTGATGCCCTTGAAATGCTCCAGAAGAGAATTACAATTTCCTCAATAATATTTCAATCAATCAATCGTTAAATTTATAAGGCGCTAATCCAACAGTCATTGCTCATAGCACAGTACAGTAGGCTTTAATATTAATATTAATATTTAATAATTAATATTTCCTCCCTTTTCTACATTGTAGGCCCTATAAACATTTATCACGGTGTTGTCATCTTGAAATTACTACATTCCAACTCATTGTAAACCAAACTGTGATTGGACGAACTAATAGTCTGGTGCCATGCGCAATGAATGTTAGCCTTCGTTACTGTTATTGAAAACGGCGAACATGACCAAGATGGTCTATTGGCCTACTTCACGGAGGCAACGAAGGCGAAATTCCTCTTAGAGTACTCTTTAACAAGGAGAAAATGCCTTGGTGCCCTTGCCCTTTCAAAAACCAAAGCATACAAGCCCAAGGTCTGCTCACTCCATTTAAAAAAGGAAATTGATTGATAGGTGGATAATTGCAACTGGCGAAAATAAATTCTACTTGGGGGAGGTGTTGTTGGCAGTTGGTCATGCAGAGAACCATGCTCCCGGCTATTGGCAAAGGTGCCCCGGTGCCTTTAAAAACATCAAAAGTTTCCCTTTACTTCTGGAAAGAATAAATAAGAAATGAATCAAAATGAGAAACAAACTGTAAAGTCCCAGTCGTAATATTTATTACTAGCTACAGGTACATGTACCAAGAAATATGAAACTACACCAGCAAAAGTTTTGAAAATTACCCTTTAGAATTTTAATGACCGGATATTTATGCAACCAATAAAAAACACTTGGTCTTGTACACTGTACTTATTAATAGTTTGAAAAACCTTTGTAATCTGAGATATTGTTGGCATGGAATTAAAACACTTCAGATATTGTAGCCTTCTCCCTTAAAGGCACTGGGGTGGATTTCACAAAGGTAGTCCTAACTTAGGACTAGTCCTAGGCAATGCTAAGAGATAGGACCAGTCCTAGCAATGCTAAGAGATAGGACCAGTCCTAACTTAGGACTGGTCCTATCTCTTAGCATTGCCTAGGACTAGTCCTAAGTTAGGACTACCTTTGTGAAATCCACCCCTGGACTCTGTCATGTCTGTGGTGGTAATGTGTTCCAATCTTTAATAATGGTTTTGGGTATGAATGAATATACCCCTGGCAGTGATTAAACAATTATGGCCCGTTAGATAAAATCTTGAGTACAAAAAGGCATTTGATGTATTACATTATAAGCTTTGTAAAATCTTATTGTTTGTTTGTACTGAAACAAATGTTGGATTGATTGATTGATTGATTATACAGTTCTACAATAATACAAAAATGCATACTGACACATGATTTGTATAAAATATTGTAAATATTTCAGAAGGCAGTTTGTTTTTAAAAGTCCTTTTGGCAGAGAGAAATGTATAAAAGTCAAATGTTTGAATTTGCATAACTATTTTGTTATTAATACTGTGTACATGAAGGGTTTTAACCAAAAGTTTATCACAATAAACTGCAACCCGATTGTGCCATACCTTTAATATTAGCAATACGTTCTTCTGTTTGTACACCAGGGGCAGATTTCACAAAGATCTAAAATTGGTCGTAACTGCAAATCAATCGCAGTTGCTTAGTAAAGTGTTATGTCACAATACAAATCACTATGGTGATACTGAAAATTTGTCTTGCGATGAATTTTATTGCTTTGTGAAATCGGCCCCAGGGCCCAATTTCATAGAGCTGCTAAGCACAAAAAATTGCTAAGCATGAAATTTCTTCCTTGGTAAAAACAGGATTACCAAATTTCAATTTGTTCCATATTCCTTGTTACTGGTATTCAGCTGTTGTTTGCTCATCCTGAAAATAACGTTGAAATTTGGTTGGTAATCCTGTTTTTATCAAGGAAGAAATGTCATGCTAAGTAAATTTGTGTGCTTAGCAGCTCTATGAAATTGGACTGGGCTCAAGCTATGGTGTTTCTAATCGGCTGAGTGTGGGTTTGAGTCCTGGTCGTGGCACCTGTATCCATAAGCAATACACGTTGCCTTGGATCGGACGTTAAAAGCGTTTGTAACCGTTTTTTTATAAAATGCATATATGGTTGGAAAAATGTTTTACAAATAGAATACAATGATCCACACAAATTTGCCTTGAAATTGCATGGTTATCCTTTCACTGTGCGAACTAACACGGTTGGCCATTTACGGGAGTCCAAAAACTTGCAGGCCTGTTTATCAGAAGCCTAAATTTGTATCAATCATTATGCCTTTTTCCTTGCTTACGGTTGGCAGCGCTTTGAAATTAAAATCATTGGTGCATGAAATTTGTCGCTAAGCAGCTTTGCTGTGAAATTTTGCAGCAGTCTGAAGTTTTACTCCTTGCCCTTAAACTAAGCATTAAATTCAGCCTTTTTCTGTCCAGCAATAGATTTAATTCAAATGAATTGAAACAATAATACCTTTAAAGGGAGGGTATACCTTTGGTTATTACTCTGAAATTAACGACCGTGAAAACTTACTTGATAAAAAGCACTGGAATACTGTTGATGTTACATGTCCAAGCACACATTTGTAGGCAACAAGAGTATTTTTTCGTTTATAATTTTCTTGCAACTTTCTTTGAGCGTCTGAAAGTAGACAATTGTATTATTTTCTTGCATTTTCGATGACCAATTGCGCCAAAATTTTCACAGGTTTGGAACTCTGCCAGGTGCATGTTTCCCACCATCCTACAATCTAGACTGTTTTTTCAGAGGAATATCAATTCCTACCTTCAGCTCCCATGAATTCTTTTCACTTTTGAAAATTTTGAAAATTTATCTTCTTGTAGCCCTATACCAAGAGTGCATCAAAACAAAAGTTACAAAAATTGTTTGTCAACAAATTTACAATTATCAAAAGTATACCCTGCCTTTAAGAAAAACCTGAAACATACTTAAGTACTTTTAACTGATGCGGCTGAGAACAACCGCAGGCACAAAAAGGGAAAATATTAATATCGGTCCGGATAGTGTCCCGATGTAACTCCGTATTGCCGACAATAACAACTGTATAAAACTTTCCGTTGCTGCATTTTTCTTGCTTTTGGTCGATCCCTGGAAAACAAAAACACAATCCGGAATTTTAGCGTAAAAACTTACTTGGTAACGAGCAGTGGAGAGCTGTTGATAGTATAAAACATTGTGAGAAACGGCTTCCCCTGAAGTAATGTAGTCTTTGCGAAAGAAGTAATTTCTTTACCCAAATATTGAAAGGCTTCAGGCCTGAACTATTTTAATATTTTGTAGGCACCTGAAAGCAGGTTTGCGCAACAATGGTGTTTTTCTGTCATTAATCTCTTGCAATTTTTCACATATCTGCTATGTTATGCATATGTTGAGATACAGCAAGTGAGAAGACTGGTCTTCGACAATTACTCAAAGTGTCCAGTGCCTTTAAAGTCATTTTAGGATGAATCTTAGTGCTTTGTGAAATTGACGCCGTGGCTCGACTTCACAAAAAACAATTGATCTTAATGAATGTGAAACAATTACCTGAATTATTCCATGATGTTGAAGATGATCTTTCAATCCTTTGGTTTCTTTCGATATCGCTGGCATGTAATCTCGCTCAAACTTGCGTCTCCACCAGTTTGAAGAAGTTGATCTTAAAGATATTAATGAGCATAGAGGGAGAGGGAGAATGGTCATTTTCTGTGGTTATTTCTCTCTATTTTGATGGGAGCATGGTTCTGGTCATGCCGGTCGGATACGAGCACCGAACTCAAGCTGTGGTGTTTCTGATCAGCAGAGTGTGGGTTCGAATCCCCAGCCGTGACACTCGTGTCCTTAAGCAAGACACGTAACCATTGCTTCATCCTTTGATAATGGGACAGAAAGCCATTGGTCCCCTTAGTTGTGTAATGCATGTAAAAGAACCCAGTGCACTTATCGTTAAGAGAAGGGATTCGCCCCGATGGTCCTGGTTTGAATGGCATGTTTTGCCACAGCACCTTGTAAACCATTACATGGTGCTACGTTGTGCTTTGGGTTATTTTGAGGCCTGGACAACGTCCTAGAGCTCTTGAACCTGTAACCTCCTGATTAAAGTGACAGCACTCTACAAACTGAGCTATCTGGTGATAACTAGTACACTTGGTTCTGTGTATAGATGATGTGACCTTTGACATCACATATTTGCCACAGAGCCTGGACTTTCTGCAGGCACGATTTGTACACAGCCTAATGGAAGAAATCATAAAACCTTATATATTATGGAAATTGCACTGTCTAATTCTTATCAACTTTTGATATGATGAAAGGGGGGCACATCTCAAAACTTGTCCAGCTTTTACTTTCATAATTCTTGGATTTATGTTGAAATTATGACACAAAATGCCAACTTTCCCATAATGACCTGTGCAGTATTGTGCCTGCCAGAATACTCAAAGAATGTACAAGGTCACACTTATTGTAAAAAAAGTTCACATGGTCTATAGCAAGAGATACTTACTTTAGTGTTGTATAGTGGTACGTATAAAGCTTAGCTCTGACGTACTTCGGAGGTTTATCCGGGAAGGGATTTGAACCCATCAAATCCAAAACTGCAGACAGAAAACAAATTGAAATAAACTGACTTTTAAAAGCTGATTTTCCTGAGGACACTTTCCAACGGAGAGCTGTTGATACATGTTGAACCAAGCCCTCTGAAGTATCGTAGTTTTTGAGAAAGAGGTAATTTCTCACTAAATTATTTAAAAAAAAAACTTTAGGCCTAAAGCCTTTTATTAGGCATCTGAAGGCACACACAATTTGTGGAACAAGGTTGTTTTTTCTTTTATTATTCTCTTGCTACTCCGTTAACCAATTGAGCCAAAATTACTATTGTTATTTGTTGCATGTTTGGATACACCAAGTGAGAATACTGGTCTTTGACAATAACCAAGCGTGTCCGTGCCTTTAACAATATTTATGAATGTAAAACCACACTGCGAAATTAAAAAAAAACATAAGGCAAGTTTGACATTGACTCAGTCAAGTTTGATTGATTGGATTTCGATTGATTTTGATCAATCAGTACAGACCTACCCTCTTGCTTCCCTTCCAGTAGACGATAAGCAAAATTGATAAACCATGGCGCTTGCTCGTAACTCCCCAGCGCTGCAAACCACATCTGCCAGTCCAACCTGGGCTGGTGGGGGGCCACAAAAGGCGGAGGACCGCTGATATTTCCTGGCTTGTACAGGAAGTCATATGCCTGGGGGGGGGGAAAAGGTACAACAAGTAAAGCCCCAAAAATCAGTAACTAAACTGAACAAGACACACATAAATAATGCGCAGCATTACTTGGCAACCTACCATCTTGGCAACCTACCATCAACAATTGGGGGCAAACACACTCGCCCACCAAGTCAACAGACAAGAGGGGGTTACTTTGAGCAAAGGTTCTACTCTGTACATCAGCATGTGTGTGCCTCAAAACGCCACAGTTGTGCAGGCCTGTATGCTTCGTTTTTGAAAGGGCAAGGGCACCAAGGCATTTTTCCCCTTGGTAAAGGGCAGTATATATGGAGAAATTTTAAGTTTCTACTGGAGCATTAAGGGGCTTTGAGGCAATGACCAGGTGGCAATTATCGGGCCTGGTTGTGGCATAGTGGGGCATGGGATTGTTTTATTTGTGAAACGCACTAATGGTAGGAGGGTTAATCGTATACCTTCCATCCAGAGTTCAGACTATGACTACCCTCCATGATGACCTCTGGACGACCTCCGACCCCGGTCATTCTCCTAAAAAGTCCGTAGGAGTGTACGAGATTTAGGTTCCGGACGTTGTCGTGTAGTTGTCTGACCTCGGGAGTGATGCTCGCTGTGGCCGTCTTGTCCACCAAACTATGAGGCACCTTGATGGCAAAATTATTTTTTAAAAACCAAAATTATTATATATTGAATGCCTTAACTGTTTGTAAATGAGTGAGACTCATGTGATTTTGATACCTTTTGTAAATCCAAGTTTTTGGGCCATGACATGAATACTAACTCGCTGTGAATAAAGATGTATGTAATATAATTTACCTCAAGAAGTTTTAGCTGTATTAGTAGTCATGTTTTAGAGGGAAAAAGTGAAAATCACAGAGCAATGTTTTCTGGAGAGTCGCATTAATACGTTGTACACGCTAAAACAGACAAAAACTACGTTTTACTTATTTCTCAAAACACTACAGCATCTCAGCAATTGGTAATTTAAGGTAAGCTTTTTTACCGCCATTATCCTCAAACCGTGTAAGTTTAATGTAAATCTGTGGACATTGTGTCCCACAAAAAAGTACCCAAATGAAAATAGTTGACCTACCAGGCTGATTGTGAACATGTAGACGGCTAAGCCAGTAATCACTAAGCATTTACAACACGACCACAGCTTGGATAAAAGACCTTTCTCCTCGCTTAAACACCTAGGGGGGAAAAGGACCGCAGCAATTATTTTAATATACGGAAAATAGGGTGGCACGGTTGGCTTGTGCGTAAAGCGCTCGCCTCTCACCAAGGTGACCCCGGTTCGATTCCCGGCCGGGGCCATAATATGTGAGTTGAGTTGTGCGTTGGTTCGCTGCTGTGCCACGAGGGTTTTCCTGACAATCCGGTTTTCCTCCCTCAGGAAAAAATCAAACACGTTCGATCTTGGCTGTGCTCCGTGGTCATAATGGGTTGATGTGGCTGGCAGCTGAATGCGCCCTTGCATACCTGCTTCTCGAACACGTTGTAGCCGCGTCCTTTGCAATTCAGCTCTTAGCTGCGAGTAAGGACGATTAGCCCCCCAAATTATTATTATTATTATTATTATTATTATTAAAATTGCATCGGGGATATTAAAAAATATCAATTTTAGTTTTACCCATATACACCGATGTGTGTTAGTACTGAATACTCATTACTTTCCTGAGCTCTGTCACTATCAAAGGCATATTACTCGGGTGGGATTCGCACCTATGTAATTCTACAACTAGACAAAGGGCCGTTCAACTTATTGCCCCCATAACACTTTACGGGTTGACACCTGCAATGACGGCCCCATTTTTTATGGGGTGGACTTTGAAAAACTAAAAACATTTATTGACCACCGCTAAAATTGGTCTAGTTACAACCCTGGTCCAAGCAACTAACCTCCAGAGGGCCAGGATTATTTCCGATCCGAGAGAGATTTTTCCGATCCAAATCGTATATGGCATGACATTCTCCAGTGCTTTAAAGAAACCGTCCTGGCTAAAAGCTGAAAGAAAAAAAATTTAATGAAAGAAGGATTTGTGTCAGTTTTGGTGTCATGTTGCAGGCTGGCATACATGTAGTCCATTATTCAAAACCACAGTTGATGATAATGAATGGTCAAACAGTAGGAGGGTTGACTGTATTGTGTACACGCAGATGCATTACCCACATGATATCATATTGCAAGCTGGCATAGTTTATCATTCAAAACCACAGATGATGATAATGAGTGGTCAAACAGTAGGAGGGTTGACTGTATTCTGTACACGTAGATGCATTACCCACATGATATCATATTGCAAGCTGGCATAGTTTATCATTCAAAACCACAGATGATGATAATGAGTGGTCAGACAGTAGGAGGGTTGACTGTGTAATGTGTAGGCTTAAGTGGCAGACGCGGCGTAAAGTGACAACGCTACACTCACCAATTTTAGACTCGATGCTATATTTTTCAAAATCGATCCGCAGAGTGAACAGCTTAATCATGGCGTAAATAATCCCAGCATAAACTCCGAAAGAGATGAGCTTGGTCAAGAGCCGAGAAAAACTGGCCAGCAAAGAATCACCTTCAGTAGAAAAATAAAAGAGAATTAGGAAGACTAATTTTATAGTCCGGGGGTCGATTTCACAAAGAGTTAGGACTAGTCCTAGGAGATATACAAATTGCATGGATAGTCCTAAGTTAGGACGAGTAACTGGTCCTAACTCGAGATAAGACTAGTCCCACCCCAGGCCTGAGACTTCACGGAGGCAACGAAGGCGATTGCCTCCATGCCCCCTGGTCATTCACTTGGTGCCCTTGAAATGCCCCAGTAGAAACTTACAATTCCCTCATCATAGGGTGCCCTTTTATACCAACGAGACAAATGCCTTGGTGCCCTTGCTCCAAATGAAGCATACAGACCTGACAAAAAACTGATCAAATTGTCAGCCGTTTCTCCCCCCCCCCCCAAAAAAAAAGGACTTTAAAAAATATGTATTTGAATTGTCCACCTGTATACCTGTTGTGGCGTGTCATGGCCTAGCGGTTAAGAGCACCAGACTCAAACTCTGGTGTTTCTGTTCAGCAGAGTGCGGATTCGAGTCCCAGTTGTGACACCTGTGTCTTTAAGCAAGAAACTTAACCATGATGCTTTGTCCTTTGGATGGGACGTAAAGCCCTTGGCACAGTGTGTTGCGTAGCGCACGTAAACCCATTGCACTTATCCAAAAGAGAAGGGGTTTGCCCTCGTCTTCGTGGTTTGATTGACTGCATATTGCACCAAAGCAATATGTAAAATATGGTGATATGTAAAATAGCTTACAATAGGTCTCATAATTAAAACGTAGTCCCACATACCTTGCAGGAAAATACTGTATGTTATAGCGCTTTAAGCGCCACTGAGTGACGGATATGCACGCTAAATATAAGAATATATTTGTGTGCTTTGAATTGAATGTTAACCTCATAGAGTTAACCTACTTTTTTCACTGGTGTTTTCTCTACCAAAGAACCGATCATCCAGTAACGAAATACAAAGCGTTATAGTCAGGAGGTTGAAGAAGTTATAGTTGCCCGTTGCTACGATCAGAACCTGCAGCAAGATCTGTTTACAAGTAAACAAAAACAAAAAAAAGATTTTGCTTATTTTTCTTGCAATGACGCCAGATGAGTCGTTGAGAAACCCTTCCTTGTATTAATGTGTCAATGATGCAAAATTTAATGATAAGTGTTTCCTAAAAAGAACGGGAAGGTGGTGCATTCTGCTCAACCAGCCAAGCTCCTGGTGGATGATACCCATGCCTACATCCTTAGAGGGTCTATGTAACTTTTGTAGGACAAAAAACACAAAGTCCACAGATTTACACTAAACTTACACAGTTTGAAGATAATGATTGTAGAAAGCTTCCCTGAAAATATTACGTGCTGAGGTGCTGTAAAAGTAAATGCAGTAAAACAATGTCATGAAAATAATGTTGAGACGAAAATTATTGTAATCATTTACAAACGTATTTTCATGACATTTTTTTTACTAATTTCTCAAAAACTACAGCACCTCAGTAAGTAATATTTAAAGGGAAGCTTTCCACTATCATTATCTTCAAACCCTGTAAGTTTAATGTAAATCTATGGACACTTTGAAAAGGGTCGATGGCCCAAATAATTTAATTGAGCCCTCACCTTAAAGTAATTAAACAAAGTAATAATAATGAAGAAGATGAAATTTGAATCTTTACTTTTGACAATTACAGATGTCACGCTGCTTTATTTATGAGTTATGAGCACTAAAAAGTTCATAAACCAAAACGGTGTTTTTTGGTCAAACATTGAACATAAACAGCGATCTATTTTACATGCATTGACCCAGTTCACCTGACAACATACAGAATAATCTTGGATGCGCCATACTGGTGGGCAATGTCACTGTGCGTTATTCACTGAAGTGCGCAATTTTAGACGACTCCGCGTTTCAGGTAAACACAACTGCCAACCAAAATGGTAAGCGTACGACAGTCGCCACGTGTGACGTACGTGCAAGGGGTCAATACCCTGCGTTATTATCAATGGAACCCCTAGCTCCTTTAGTCCTATATATAGTTATAAGTTGCATCCCTCTGAAGCACAGAGCCTGATCTGTCTTAATAGTTAAATATCGTACCTACTCTCCACTATACTTGTACATGTTAGTCCATTTGTGTTTTTGTTTGTCTGAACGAACCTACCACAAGCTTTGGCTTTTCTGGTCATGCCCCCATTTCCAATTCTCATCTTTACTTTTCTTTGTTCTAGTTATTTTGATTCTCCGTTGGAATGGAAATAAACCGAGTGAAACGATCTTTACCTGAGAGTAAAATGAAAACAGACGAAGGTTTCGAATCGGGGAGACGAACAGAAAGGGTGTCCCACATTCAATGGCATAAACCGCAGCGACGCTAAGCTTCTGAAACCACTGTGGTATCTGATGAGCGTACCAAGCTAAGGATGTGGGAATACACTGCGGAAGAAAAAGGAAAAGAATACTATTTATGTAACAACTATAAATATAAATATTAATAGTAAACTTGCGGGTACAACCATGGGTAAAATCTCTTTTGAACGAACAGCTTCGATCCTTCCCGCCCAAAAGTGCATCCCTCCAGCCATACATAAGCTCCACCACCTCCAGTAGTCCAGCATTCTCTTGAAGACGAGCAGAGTATACTGTTCGAATCGTCGAGACCAAACCGGCTCTTTTCAGAGCCACCACTCCATGCAAAGCTTCAAACGCCATTTAACTAAAAATTACATTTAAAATTCATTACATGCACTGGTTAACAAAGAGTAAGGACTAGTATAAAAACGTATGGCTCGTCTGAAAAGAACTGTCCTGCTTCTTAACTATTACCTGGGCGGATGACATGGAAAATAGGCTGGGACTACTACTTTTTTGGGGGGTTATCAAACTCTACCTGGGATTCGTAATGCCAGTCCATAGCCGTCAGATCCCACCATGTCGGACATAAACTCGTCAACTTCACCACGCCGGACGCAAACATCAAACGGAAAAGCAACCAACGAACAAGCCACAGGGTTATCGTGTCGTGCTGGCTGCCGGTCGGTTGACGCCATTTGCTTAGATGAAACGGGGCAACGAGGATGGTGAGGAATCCGGCTTCAAGTAGAAGGATGTCCCATTGGAACCAAAGGAATGTCTGTCCAACCTGATCACAAATAAAATATGTGTTAAATGAGAATAATGGTGTGTTTTTTATAAATTTCTGTTTTCAGTGTGTTTTTGTTTATATAAATTTTAATGAGTTTCTTTTTTGGGGTTGAACAAAGAATTGACTAGAGTGGGATTCGAACCAACGACCTCCGGATTAACGTGCTGGCGCTCTACCAACTGAGCTATCTAGCCCTATATTGGCGGTGTCCCTATTTTGTCAATATCTTTGTTCGGGGGTGCCAGTCAGAAGCCATACAACCGTTAACTGCCGTGTAGCCAGGGATCACACCCAAATTACCATACAACCTGGGAAGTGGCAGCCAGGGGATCACCTTAAGGGGATGCGACTTTTTGTTTCAGATATCAATATAAACCACAAGGGTAACTGACTGGGTAAATTTTGAAATGAGTCCAAGCAGACGTTGAACATAACATGTGTGTATTGCCTTCCTGGTCTTGTTTTCCCATCATCTTGCATTCGGGGCAAGTATGTGCCCCAAGTTTCTTTTTTAATATTGTGGTATTGTGGTATGACTTGTGCAATTTTACATTTTAATAGTATGTTGCTGTACAATTGGATTGTAAATTTCATGTATTTTGTTATATAAATACTTGATGAATAAACCATTCAGTTCAATTCAATTCAATTCATTCTATACTACAATGCCCGAAGTGATTCTCGACACACTCTTTTTCTAATAGCAGACGACAATAAGTTTTCTCTAACTTTGATGATTAGGGCAAGTGCTGCGATTGGGTCTGGTCGCAGCATTCCTTCACCATCAATGAGTCCAAGCAGGCATTGTACATTTCATGTGTGTGTTGCCTTCCTGGTCTTCTTTTCCCATAGTTTGGTGTGTATTGGTTGGTTCATCATCTTGCATCCGAGGCAAGTATGTGCCCAAGGAACTAAATGAGTCGCCGAAGAGTTCTTAGACGCTCCACAAGAGGGTTTGAGTTGTATAGTAGATGGTGGCATTGGTGACATTGTCAGTATGCTTGATATTGAGAATAATAAGGTTTATTGCGAATAGCAAAATATCAAGAGAGGGCGCTGTTGTACCCACACAAAGTATAGGCGTTGCGTGCGCGAGTCGCAGAAACTGCATAGAAACCGCCCCATATTCCTTCCCACAATGCATTGCGTTTCTGCATCGCGATAAACCTTATGCAATAGCAAGAGATGCCAAAGCATTTATTTTCAATGTCTTTTGAGACCAAACAAATTTTGAAGAAAACCTCCCCCCTACCTCATACACTGACATATAGAGGAACCAGAGCAATGCGAACATGGCGCCGTCGCGCATTCGTCTTGAGACCAGGCAGATTAGCGACACCACGCATCCCAATATGCAAATAAGATCCATCCCTTCTTGAGCCTCCAGGCCGAGGTCCATTGTAAACCACATGAGGGAAGGGCGTTTCTGGAACCGTTTCTCGACGGGTCGACCGTCTGGTTTTAAAACCACTCTGGCCGGTAGGATACCTCCATCTCCATACAGTCCTGATCAATAAATAATAAACAATCAATACAATTTGATAAAGTGATCAATGAATTAGTTAAACCTTCTACTGTTAGACCATTTTATCAATCTAAATTCTTCTGGAACCATTTCTCGACAGGTCAACCATCTGATTTAGAGCCACTCTGGCCGGCAGGATACCTGCATCTCAATACAGTCCTTATCAATAAACCAATAAACAATCAATACAATTGATCAATGACATTAAGTTAACCCTCCTACTGTTAGACCATTTAATCAAAACCAATCTAAATTCTTCTGGAACCATTTCTCGACGGGTCGACCATCTGATTTAGAGCCACTCCTGGCCGGCAGGATACCTGCATCTCAATACAGTCCTGATCAATAAACCAATAAACAATCAATACAATTGATCAATGAATTATAGTCAACCCTACTGTGAGACTGTTACTGTTTTAATCAAAACCAATAAAAAATAGTTGCAAGAATGCAGTTCTGTCAGCTTTATTTTTGTTAAATAAAATAAAAATAGTCAGCAGACTCCGAAACAGCAGTTTTAAAAACAGTGCAACTGCAACCGCAATTTTCTCCAAAAATTTTCTTTTTTACAGTGGATGTGATTTGTGATAAGAAGAGCAATGGATTATTGAACCAGGCAAGCTTTTAGATTTAAAAAAAGAGATGTAGCTGACGACAGAGTCTTCTGCATACTGTATGCAACTTTTTAGTTGCAAAATAAGGAATGGCCGATCACACTTAACTTTTGTACAGTGTTTTATAGTTTTCTATGGCACTGTTTTGAAAAGAAAAAGAGGAAATCAGCTGAAAAGTTGCACGCCTGGTTCTGGAAGTTTTCAAACCTAAAGTTGAAGTGTATTAATTTGGTCTACAGATAGAAATCTGGGATTGTTTGTTCACCTGGTATTTGGACGTACAGCGATGTGAAAGCGCAGAGGTAGATGGCGGACATACACCACAGAAACAGGTCCTTGGTTACTTGTACTTTGGCCATTGTCTCACCTACTCACTCGAATGTAAACCGTGAGCTAGCCAAATTGATCTGTAAAGTGTAAGAAACAAACCAGAGTCCAGACGATTATTTCACCTTTTTTTTTGTTTAAAGGGGGAGGGGTGGTTGGAGGAAATCTCGGCAAACAAAACACAGACCTTCGTTTTTGAGGAGCGCGATCGCGCTCGCGCTCCTACCGTGCTTCTGGGGCTGTTTTCAGGTGCGCGATCGACAGCGCTCCTCCGCGATCATTACGGTGTATTATATTTATAACACAAAAGCAGATTTCACACCAGTCGTTGTTACTTTGCCGTCGGCGTACGTAGCTCAATCAACATCTGTTGTGCAATCTCAAGATTGAGCAGCGCAATTAACAGAGTGCTAGCTTTACGAACTCGCAGCCGGGTACATTACTACACGTATGTTACGTATGTACATACACACACACACGCTGCTGTATACGTCGTCCGTGCAATACTATTACTAGAACTACTTACTACTACTTACTAATACTAGATCAACCATGGATCAACGACGTATTTTCTCGTAAGAAAATGTGTATTGGATAACTTTCCGTATGGCGCCACCACTTTTTCACTCATTTTTACAAAAAGGGATATCTCATTGAGGTAAATTAGATACTATATTATTTCATATCGAGTGAAAAAGTGGTGGTGCCATACGGAAACTTTTCCTGTGTATTTTCTAATGCTTTTTATATCAAATGTGAAAACATTTTAGAAAAGAGCTCCTTCCATAAACGAAGGTCTGAAAACACAGTTTCTATACCAAAAAAATCATCTCTACTCCTGATTGATGATATGGACGTAGGGCTACAATATATAAAAATAATTATCCCCTTAAGGCAAAATATGAAATTAAATAATTTTCCATTAGGCCTACCATTTACCACATAACAAAAATATTTACCTTATTTTATGCACGATGACCACGTACCCCATTGGTTTAATGCATAAAATATGATTGACCAACAACACCCCTCAACAATAATGTCCACGTCCGCCTCTCGGTCACCCTTGGACAAAAATAAATCCAAAACATTACATTTATTGTTTATTTTTCTCATATAATTTTATAATTACTGTCCCTTTTATCTCAGAACCTATTTCAAGAATTATATTTAAAAAATTAACAAGTTAACACATGATTAAATTGAAAATCTTTGAGGCGCGTATGTATATTTGGATGGCACCTTAAGGGATAAAGTGTTGATGTTTTCTATGAAAACTCTTCGGTGAGTGGTTGAAAAATTAAGTAGGTCACTGTCCTAACCAATCATCTTGCGCGTTATCAACTGTTTGGGAATTTGTCACTGTCATTCGAGTAGCGCGGGATAATCCAAAAACAAAATGGAGGTCTAACCTAAGGAAGAGTTTTTAAAAAGCCCGTTGATATTTTGGATTTTTCCATTGATCCTGAGGTGTTATTTCATTATGACTTAAGAAATCGCTTTTGTGAGTATCTAATGTATTATTCTAGCGCTTGTTAAAGTTAGGAATCGAGAATTAAAAGGCAATTTTGTAAGGATAAACTTGTTGTTTACGTTGTTTCGTGATTCGTTTCGTGTGACTGCTGATGGTCACTCATGGTGTGGGCGCTATTCATCCCCCATTTAGTTTTTTTGTGGAATGGATGGAACTTCTGGAAAGCTTTATTTTTTCTCTGTAGAAATCTCGAATCTCTGTAGGAATGTAGAATACACTAACTTGACTGTTTTTTCATGGTTAACACTCGAGTCTAGACAATTACAGTAAATTTTTATTATTTATATAATTTATTGATGGTTATTGATAAATTTAATTATAATAATTAATCATCAATACATCATGCAATAATTGAAAATTGTAAGCATTCAATTTTTCAACTTGTCACTGTCTCATCTAGGCCCAATTTCATAGCGCTGCTTAACGGTAAGCAAATTTGCGTGCTTACTGTAGCAGAAAAAATTTGCTTAAGGGAAGTCTTAGCGTATTTCACATGTTAGTAGAAAAATTGGGCGGCCATATTGTGTGTAACTGTTTACCATGGATGTGCATTGTGACGTCATTTATTTTCGTTCGGTAAGCACCGGACGGTTAGCATGCCTTTTCGTGTGCTTACGGTTAGCAGCGCTATGAAATAGAAATCGCACAGTAAGCACAAAATCGGCTGCTAAAATTAAGAAGCGCTATGAAATTGGGCCCAAGTCAGTCATGTCAGTAATCTTGCTGGCCAGTTTTTTTTTCCTTGCATCATGTATATATTTTGCACCTGATTGGTTTACGTACGGTCTCATGCTCATGGTTTCACGCGCGTGCGCCCATGCGATAATCTTCAATTTTTGAAGCAGCACTTAGGAAGAAGAAGAAGAAGTGTTAACACATGGTTAATTATTTATCAGTTTATTTTATCATTTTAGTGTTCAATGATCAATCTATTAAATCTAAATCTAAACTAATTCCATTTCTAATCTAACACAACGGTGTAACATTATAAATTGAAACATACACTGACACATGCAATACTGCACAGCTGCACTGGTCCTAACACGGAGCAATAAACTTTGCTCCATCCATGGTCCTACTTGACACCTCCTTTTGCTTTGATTTGAATTTGTTGTTTGGTCATGTGATGTTGGTAAATACGAGACTTTCCGGGATGATACATAATAATAATAAACTACAGCATTTATAAGGCGCACTTTACTGAAAAGGAGAATTATTCAAAGGCGCCGGTCAAGTTTTGTCAAGATGTTGGAAAGCAAGCAAGAATAAGTGTGTTTTGAGTTTCTGCTGGAAGAGAGTGATGTTGTGTATTTGTCTGAGGTAATCCGGAAGTGAGTTCCATGTAGGTGGCAGCAGACGGATAACTTTCCGTATGGCGCCACCACTTTTTCACGCATTTTTACAAAAAGGGATATCTCATTGAGGTATACTAGATACTATATTATTTCATATCGAATGAAAAAGTGGTGGCGCCATACGGAAACTTTTCCCAGCAGACTTACAGTACCGGGTAAAGCCATTTGTTCTCAGAATTATGGGCATGTTCTGAACTACATTAACACTAGAAATTTATCTGGCAAATCTGCTGCCACCTGACCTAGCGTTTGAAAGTCTCCCATTGTCAAAGACCAGTCTTAATCACAATCAGTGAACAACATGTGTGTTGTACAAAGTTAGTGTAAATCTGTGGATGTGTGTTTTGTGCTGTACACAACTTACCCAAACCCTTTTTATATAAAGGGTAACAAAATAAAACAAAAATTGTAATTTTTCGTGTTATATAATTTTGTTTACAGTAGAGAATTTATAGAAGAGATAAAAAATCAAGATGTCACAAGGAGATACTACAGAGGCTCGGTTTCTTCACCTCTTGCAGCCAATCAGGGACCTGACAAAGAACTGGGAGGTTGATATCGCGTCCCAGTTGGAGGACTATCTCACTGAGGTAAGGGAAGGTCACAAAAGTTATAATATTGACTGGCAACGAGGTGACTAGTGTACGTCTTTTCCCCCTCGGGACTTTGAGTGACCAGAAGAGCGACCAATTTCCTGAGGCCTTGTAAGCATAGAATGCCTTCAGTAGTAAAGTGGAGTGCGCACACGCAGGAGCCAAAATTCGCCGCTAACCCATGTAATATGCTTGCCGTAAGCACATAACTCCCTGCTTCCATGAGCGACGATTCTGTGCTTACGGTAAGCAGAGCCAGGCGATCGGGCCCAGGTGTTCCTGCCAACCAAATATATAATAATAATAATAATAATAGTAATAATAATAGTCAATATTTATATAGCGCTTTATATTCCGGAAGGGCGTCTCAAAGCGCTGAAACATACAGTATTTTCTGCATGGTGTGTGGGACTGGGTTTTATGAGATCTACTCCTTTTACAAACCACCATGTAATGGTTTACTACATGTAGGTGCTGTTGCGCAAAATGCCACCAATTCAGCCAGGAACACCGGGGCAAACCCCTTCTCTTTTCGATAAGTGCACTGGGTTCTTTTACGTGTGTACACAACACACGGGACCAACTTCTTAACGTCCCATCCGAAGGACGAAGCAATGGTTAAGTGTCTTGCTGTAGGATAAAGTGTGATTTGATTCAAGTGTGATTTGATTCATTTGTGTTTCTTGGTTTCTGATCTCAGATCGAGGAGATTCGAATCACATTTGATGGAGGGTCGACGTCGATGAACTTTGCCGAGGCCGCGCTTCTCATTCAGGGATCAGCTTGTATTTACAGCAAGAAGGTGGAATATCTCTATGCGCTGGTTTATCAGACCCTGGACCTGCTCTCTAGCAAAAAGTAAGTCCTTCATTATAATAGTCGGATATTGAATTTGAGTGGAAAATCCACAAGTCCGCAGGACTCTTTAGCTCAGAACCTTTAGTGGATCATGATTTTATTTACAGAGATTTAAAATAAGAACAAACTGGAAACAAAATGAGAACACAATTTCATCATCTTAATTGGAACAAAACACTAAGAGAAGATTCTTCTCTAGTGTTTTTCAACATTTGAACATCTGAAGAAACAACATCACCAGACGATGACGATGACTAGAGCAAGCTAGTCGAAACGTTGAGACCAATTCAGAACTGACTCCGCGGCAGTACAGTTAATTGAATCCTATAAGCTAAAGTAGTAGTCCAGTCTATTTTCTATACCATCCGCCCTGGTAATAGTTAAAAAGCAGGACAGTTCTTTTTAGAACTGAGAAGTCTCCCGAACCTCCGATTATCTACTCCACGGCAGTAGAATAAAGCAAGACAGTTCCCTAAGAACAACTCTACCTGGCAAGTAGATACACACATGGTGTTACCGCAAACCAAATATTATACATGACCACCAGACTTGAGTTTCCACGGCCGGACACTTTAAAGCACTTGCCTCAAGCCGGTAATCCACTGTGAAATTCGAGCATACAACATGTCATACTAATTAATAACCTTTTGTCTTTGCCTTCATCTTTTTCCAAAGATTTCCTTCACTTAAAGACACGGTCGTCATTTTGGTTATGACCCTAAACAAAAATTGGGAAAGCTTAATTGTTATGAAGAACCTTTCAACCATCAATTCCAAAATCGCATCAGCCAATGATTTTGATATATTTTCAGGAAGTTGCAGCAGCAGTCGTCACTTGATGATGAGGGGAAGGACAAAGATGCCTCATTTGCATATCAAAAGAATGCTGAAGAAGTAAGAACAATACACATTCATAAAGTTGGAACAATAACCTTTGGGCTGTGGCTGATCAACTGTTTTTCATTTTGGCCTATACAAATAATAATTTGTAATAAATTGTGCGCGTTTCAAGTCAGGTAGGTGACTCTATTTGCCTTGCACATTATTCCTGTACGCCAGGCTCTTAAGGCCAAGTCACACAGGCCCCGATAACGAGAAAGAAAACGATAATGATACAAATGCACGCCCTCGTATTTTGCGTGGAGCATGTAATTCCATGCCTATTAAAGTTTCATGATCGGGATACGAACCCTTACTCCAGTAACTTAGCCTCGATAACTTGAGTTCACTACACGCGACTCTCAGTCATGACGTACCACAGAAAGCTGTACAAGAATGTTAGCGCTTTGTTGTTTCTTTTTGTCGCGATTTAAGTAATCTAATAGTTTTATTGAAATCACTAGGGCATTTAAACAAGTTTTGTTAGATTCTGTTTTACAACTAATAATAATTTGGTCTTCTCTCTCTTTTTTCCCTGTCAGTTTTTATCCCTTGATGATATCCAGATAGCCAAGAACATAGATCTACATGTGAAGGAGTCGGATATTAACGAGAACGTGAGTATTTGTTTCGCTTCACACCAGCACTGCGCAGCCGCAGTTCTTGCATATAGTGAAATTCTTAAATAGTCAAAACTACATTGTAGAGAAAGCTCTGCCTCGATATCAATGTGATGTGATGTCTAAAACTAAACAAAGCATTGTGTCAGTGCAAAATTCTAGTACCTTTTCGAAAAGCACTTGCCCTACTTGAGTTTGAAATTGTGAAAAGTGGTTTCGTCTGGCTACGTTTTACAGATTTTCCTACTTAATTACGCCTTTTAATCAAAAAGGCATTAATGAATGGGAATAAAATAGTAGTGACACGTTCTTAAACTGCCATTTAGAACCTTGCGGGGTCAGGGCCGTGCGATAAAGGCCCTCGCAAGGCCACGGCCTGCCGGTTTTAAACGGCAGTTAAGAACTTGTTGCTACCCTTTTAATCCCTTATTTAAAAGACTGAAGAAATGTTTTTTTTTGTGTACAGTTGGTGAGGATTGTACCACGGACTCCGCTGTCATTATTGAAAATGGATGGGCCTGATGACATTCCACTCAAAGAGTAAGAGAGAAATTTATTGTTAATCTCAAAAGAGAATTCTGCAAGTTCACCATAGTTTGTTCTTATTTATTTATAATAATAATAATAACCCGTTTTTATATAGCACTTGTCACACCCGAGTGGTGTCTCAAAGCGCTTCCAACATGGTCACACCTGGTCACTGTGCCTTAATTCATTCCTTAAACCATCTCAGCTCCCTGGGGAGGATACAGCCTGTGCAACATAAATGTACACTACTTGGCTACAAATGTAAGTCAATCACAAGAACCATCTCTGCCCTCACAGGTACCCATTTACCCCTGGGTGGAGGGGAAGCAAATATAGTTAAGTGTCTTGCTCAGGGACACAACCGGGACTCGAACCCACACTCTGCTGAACAGAAGCACCAGAGCTTGAGTTCGGTGCCCTTCTCCGCTCGGCCACGACACCACCCTCCGTGAATTATCAGGCCTGCCCCCCCCCAAAAAAAAAAAAAACAGTGATACAAGTCTCCACCATAGAGCTATATATATTGACTAGAGCGCTATTACCCCGTTATACACGCACTAAAGTTTTGAAGCCGTGTGGGCGCATCCATGTTTATGTACAAACCAATACAAAAGCTTCAAATTTCGTACGGCAATTGTACGGCTATTTGCATGATATTGCGTTAGTGCTTTTCTATGTGTCATCGACCAAAACAAATGCAGCAAATGTGAATGCACTAGAATGCTGATGCGCGTACAAACTGCGACCGTCATGAGGTGCGTATACGTTTTTTAGTACGTTATTGAGTGCAAACAATAATTAGGCAGCGTGGGGACGTATGCGAATGGGCAGTCGCGTACGTAAAGCGCACACACTGGCAATGTGTGTTCTCTTAAAATTAAAATTGTTCCATAGTCACGCACCACATCAAACATGTCTGCGCCCAGGGTGGCTTCAAAACGCAGAGCATGTTATATAGCGCTCTAGTCAATATATAATAGCTCTATGGTCTCCACTCATTTATATTTATTTGTTCTTTATTAATATTGTATTTATCAGTGCCAAGGGGGAGGTTTTAGGCAAGATGGCTGATTTCCGGTTGCTGACATCCGTTATACATGGATCGGGAGCTCTATTGTTGGACATGTCTCATATGTCGCTACTAGAGGCATCAATGAGAAGGTTGCCGATGTCAACCCCTCTGCCACACCTTGAAGGTATGTTAGTTTTGGTTTTATCCTTCAAATCCAGGTTTTTATTTTTTATTTTTTTTATTACAAATATTTTATAACTGAGATCAAAGAAAATGAAAAGATGAAACCATTTGGTTTTTTTGTGAAATGGCCGAATAAATAATAATAAATAGTAATAATGGTAGTATGGAACAATAAGATTGCTGAGTAGGGCTTTCAAAACCCAAGATAAGTGTATGTAAGCAGGCTTCGCACTCAGAAGCTTTTGCGCTCCCACGTTTTCATGCATCTGGCTTGTAAGCTTTCACACATTGTACTTCTTAGTTCAGGTTTTTTTCATACAGCCTATCACAACTTTGCACAATAGACGCATTTAGTTTGGTTTTCTTTTCACAGGGGCAGGTAACGATAACGATTTCAATGAATGGCCTGTCAATCGACAGCAACCGGAAGCTGAAGGACCTGAGCCACCCATTAACCACGATGCTAGCATGAGTGGTAAGTTGACCCTTCATATCTCTCCTTTCATCATTTTGGCGTGTCGTGGCTGAGCGGTTAAGAGCACCGGATTCAAGCTCTGGTGTTTGATCAGCAGAGTGTGGGTTCGAATCCCGGTCGTGACCCTTGCTACGTAAAATTGGGGAGGTAGTGCTTTCTGCTCTACCGGCCAGGCTTCGGACTGATGATACCCAAGCCTACATCCGTATGGACTGTAAAGGGGTAACCCTGTTTTAGCCCTAGGAGTAGGCGGCAACGGCCTCTGAGGTGCTTCAGTTTTTGAGAAATTAGTAAAACAATCTCATGAAAATACGTTTTTTCCATGCTAATAAAAAAAAAATTGTCTCAAAAACTACAGCACCTCAGCAAGTAATATTTTCTACTATCATTATCTTCAAACTGTGTAAGTTTAGTGTAAACCTGTGGACATTGTGTTTTTTGTCATACAAAAGATACATACATGTAGACCCTTTAAAACCAGAATTGATAAATGAAATTCAATTAAATACCACAAGTAATTTTTGTTTTGAAGCAGTTTGTAAAAGATTCTTTTTTTCTTTTTCTCTTTTGGATCAGTTGATGACGTCGATATGGCCGATTTACCGGAGACGTCATTTACGGACGAGCCCCAACCTGAAGCAAATAGGGTGAGTTAATATGCGATATTTTGTCAACATTTTCGTGAAGAGCCACATTATGTCGAAAATGCATAATTGAGATTTTGCGCTGTGCTTAGCTTAAAATGAGCAAAACTCAAACCTCAGTTTGCAGAAACACCAGAGCTTGAGTCAAAGCCTAGCACCGAACTCAAGTTTCGAGTGCTTCTGGTCCGCAGAGTGTGGCTTCGAGTTTGAGACCCGATCAAGACACCTGTGTCCTTAAGCAAGACAGTTGAACATTATTGCTTCCTCCTTTTGGAGGGACGAAAGCCAAATGAGTTTTTAACACATTAAACAGTGCAAAGAAGTAGCCTGGCAAATACGCACAGAAACACCATTCTAAAGAAATGGAGCAGCATAAGAGAATTATCTTTGACCATAAAAAGTGGAAGAAGCTCTTGTAGTTGCGTTGAGCAAAGACTGTTGCGATGATCGTAATGTCCAATTAGGGGAATAATGGTAAACAAGTTCAGAAAAATAAGCAGGAGATGGACATGTTTGAGCTTTGAAAATAAAGGAACACGTTGCCTTGGATAGGACGAGTTGGTCTTTGAAAAGCGTTTGAACTCGTTTGTTATGAAATGCAAATGGTTAAAAAGATATTTTAAAAGTAGAATATAATGATCAACACAAGTATCACTCAGAATTTCCTTTTACGTTGTGAACTAAAACATCACAAAATTGCCCACTGTTTTTGTTCTCAACGTAATAGGAAAACTGCAATTGCGAGGCATGTTTGTGTGAATCATTATTTTCTACTTTTTTAAATTATCTATCTAACCATTTGCATTTCATAACAAATGGTTTCAAACGCTTTTCAACGACCAACTCGACCGATCCAAGGCAATGTGTTCCATTGTCAAAATAGTTGTATAAACTTTGCTAAGCTTAAGTTAGAGCCCATGCAATGTTCTGAGTACAGGAGTTATATGGTGAGAACGAGGCAAACAAGAAACGAGGCAAGCAGCAATGTTTTGTACACTTCAAATTTAAGCGAGATCTTATTGTTAATTCTTTTGACCATTGCCTTGACTTAAGTAGCCTAGAACGTTTTCATATTTCTCTATTCATAGATGGAAACGCGACGTGAGCTCAGACCAAAGCCACTCAGGTTACGGCCGCCGGTTCAAACAGTTGACCCCTGGATCACCCTGGACCCTCATGAGGCTAAATCCCTTCCAGAAAAACCCTTCAAGAAAGGTCTGTATTCCTCATTTATAACTATTAATGGGCGTTAACATATTGGATTTAAAGCTTTCTATTCGCTTAGAAAGTGTTTATACTTTTTGTAGATAAAGTTGTTGGCTATGAAAAAATCCCTACTTACTGTGAATGGAGATGTTTGAAGAACATGATAGTAGAATACTTCCCTTAAAATATTACTTGCTGAAGTGCTGTAGTTTTGAGAAATGAGTAAAAAGTAACTTGATCCACTGTGTGACAAAGCAGAAAAATGAAATGGTCCAAAATGTTTGTTTCGGCTTTTCAGGTTGCGGGAAACCAGAAAAGCAGATGTCCACTTTTCGACCTTTAATAATGTAGGCCTATAACAAATTTACGCGACTCCTAACATTTTTCTCAAGAACATGACAACTAATGACGCTGAAACTTCTACAGTTGAATTATGAGACTTTCTTGAGTTCTGTGAATAAATCACAGTTGTTTACTCGGGTAGGATTTGACCCATGACCTTTGCAAGTGTCTCACCAACTAATTAAATTATGTTGGCTTCTTTTCTTTCAGGCAAACCATTTAAGATACCAGCCTCAATACTGGGTACAAGCAGTAAGAAAAGAAAACGGAAGACGACATCACCAGAGAAACCCCCGTCACAATCCCTGACTCCCATCAGTCAGTTCATCTCCAAAGCATGTGAGTCAAACTAATTCTCATCTTGAAAACTTCTTCAGTTAAAGGCAGTGGACACTATTGATAATTACTCAAAAAAATGACTAGCATAAATCTTATTTGGTAACAAGTAATGGGGAGAGGTTGATAGTATAAAACGTTGTGAGAAACAGCTCCCTCTGAAGTGACGTAGTTTTCGAGAAAGAAGTAATTTTCCACGAATTTGATTTTGAGACCTCAGATTCAGAATTTGAGGTCTCGAAATCAAACATCTGATAGCACACAACTTGGTGTGACCATGGTGCGACAAGGGTGTTTTTTTCTTTCATTAATATCTCGCAACTTCGACGACCGATTGAGCTCAAATTTTCACAGAAATCTTCCTTTTAAATAATACGTGCTGAGGTGCTGTAATTTTTTGAGAAATGAGTAAAAACAATTTCACATTAAAAACAAAATTGTCTAATTTTAGCACGAAAAGTGTTTTAGCATGTACAATGGATTTAAGCGACTCTCCGCAAAACATTGCTCTGTGATTTTCACATTTTTTTCTAAAAAACTTGAAGACTAATGAAGCTGAAACTTCTACAGGTAAATTATATTACATACGGACATACATCTTCATTCACAGTGAGTAGGGATTCATAACGTGGCCAAAAACTTGATCTAAAAAAGGTAAACAAAACCCTTAAAAGACTGAACCACGTACGTCAGCCCTACCTTTTTTCGAATAAAGGTCAAATATGCCTGTATTTGATTTACTTTTTCTTGATCTACTAAATTTTAAAAATCATATCACAATAACCTTTACATTTTCCTCCTTTGCATTTGTTTATGTATATTTGACAGATTATTCCCACGCATCCAAGTTTCCAAACAGCGCCCTCAAGAGGCCACTATTTCCCGAGTTTGATAACTTATACTACGTTGAGTTTAAAAGACAGCAGACAGCCCGCAGGAAAGAAAAAGAGCTCCTGGTAATTAATGTTATTTAAACCCAGCCTCGCTATGATAGACAGCGCATCGAATACCTCTCGTCAGTAACCCCTGGTAGGGATGTACTGAAAAACAATGCTGATTGCCTCCCATACCGTGACTACTTTGCGTGCATGCTTGTTGAAAACTTTCGAGCACTTGCATGGCACTTGTAGTTCGCTTTTATAGTACACTTAGTGTGACAATGCTAGTGTTCTGCGATTTTACTTCAAATGCATGCAGTTAGACATCTCACAAGATTAATAATAATAATAATTGTATTTATAACCCGCCTTTTGCCAAAGGATCAGGATACAAAGCGCCAATAATTTTTACTGCAAGGTGAGTGGGACCGAGATTTTGAAATTATGAGACCTAATCCTTAGCACCATGTTATGGTTTACAAGGTGCTGTGGCGCAATATGCAGACAATCAAAATATAGGAACACCGGGGGCAAACCCCTTCTCTTTTCGATAAGTACACTGGGTTCTTTTACATGCGTTTACACAATACATGGGACCAATGGCTTTACGTCCCATCCAAAGGACGAAGCAAAAGTTAAATGTCTTGCTTAAGGACACAAGTGTCACAACTGGGGATTCGAACCCACACTCTGCTGATCAGAAACACCAGAGTTTGAATTTGGTGCTCTTAACCGCTCGTCCACGACACTTCCTTGGTTAAAGAAGTTTAAAGAATAATGAGAGTGGACCAGTTGCTCTGTAACTTGATGCTTCTTGTGCAGGTTATCATACTTGAGCAGGCTTGTAGAATATATCGGCCACAGGTCTAATTAAAATGTGCCAGATTATGATTCCTGTGAAAAAAAAGTCTCTAATTGCAAGATGTAAATGTTGGCAGCTCTTGGATCCATTAAGCTTCTCCCAATTGCGTATTGACCAATCACAACTATTGAGCAGCCAAAAGTTCGTCAAAATAAGGTCCTACATGCATGCGCGTATGCTTGGTGTGCGCGACAGAGTTGTGCAGAATTGCATTGGAAAGGCTCACGTGTTCTTGCTCACACAGGCGCCAATGGCGGAGCCTAATGGATGGGTCTATTATAAGAGCTAAGAAAAATCCTAGATTCAAATGTATTGTTGTCTTTCTTTCTGAACAATCAAGGCCCGGGAAGGTAAATTAGAAGAGCTGGCAGAACGAGAGGCGGAAGATGAGAATGATTTCAATCCGATCCCAGACCCAGGGGCCATGGAAGGAGGAATGGAAGATTTCGGGGGAGCTGAAGATGATGATGTCGACAATGAGGGCGGTGTTGGTTTTGATTGTGCGTATGGTGTAGAAGACAGACCTGGTAAACAAAATTTCCATTTGTTGCATATTTCTTTCTTTCTAACTACCTCCAAGAGCATAAAACGTAATGACTTTTGTTTTACACTTTGCAGAGTTCCCTTGAAGGAAGATCATCTAATCTAAACAAAGAAACAACCCCATCTTTTGAGACACTTGCTCAAACTGGTGTTCTAGATTTCTCACTCTTCCTAGTTTCCTTCAATTTATTTGTTGTTTCTTTTGTTGTCTTTATTTTATAATAGCTGAAGAATTCCCAAGCACGCAGGAGATTGTAACGAGTTATGAAGAGCTGGTGCGAAAACATGTGGTGCGTATTCAACCAATCATTCACATGGAACTGTTTATTAATTCTGTTTGGATACTCTCTGATTTTTTTGTTATTATTTTTTAGACTTTAAAGCCATTATACACTTTCGGTAAACAGTATTGTCCAAGTCCCACACTTCGTGTATCACAACTTATATATAAAATAACAAACCTGTGAAAATTTATGCTCAATCGGTCCGCACGTTTCGCCGTGTCATGACATGTGTTTAAAATAAATCCGTAATTCTCGCTATCGAGAATTGATGTTGTTTTAATGTTTTCTCAAAAAGTAAAGTATTTCATGGAATAATATTTCAAGAGAAGTCTTTCACCATTACTTTCTGTAAACCCTGTAAATTATTTGTAAATCTGTGAACTTTTTTTTTATTTCTGTACCGAAAGTGTATAATGGCTTTAAATTGATCTAGCCTTTTTTATTTAGCGCTCTGAGTACCATTCCCATTTCATGTACACGAGACCTACTGCTTAGTGTCCCAACCAAAGGACAAATCATTTAGGGTAACAAATCTTGCAGAAGTGCCACGACCGGGACTCGAACCCACACTCTGCTGATCAGAAACACCAGAGCTTGATTCCGGTGCTCTTAACCGCTTGACCACAACACACCATGTCAAGACCGGGACTCGAACCCACACTCTGATACAACTCCCAGATTTGATATCCAATGATTTGAACCAAAGCAATAAGAACAATGCAGTACCGCCAGTGCCTGCAGAAGTGCTAAGTATTATGGGACTCTTGTTCGTATTGCATTACTTTTCACCGATATATTGCAACAGGCTTAATGACTGACTAAGCTAAGACCGTATAAGGCAGATAGCCGGCTGTAACTGACTGGTCTAAGACCGCTGACTAAGACCATTTTATTGCAATCCGCCCCTGTTCTCCAATCTGTAGCTGGTTGTCCCGTCACTTTGGGCTTTCTTTTTTTCCTCATAAGCCTCTTGCATTTAGTAAGCGCCTTGCATCTGTTGGTACTTTGGCGCTTTATAAATCCAGTAACTAATGTTATTTTTTACAGGAAGCATACATGACTAGTGCTCAGCAGTTCACCCAAGTGACCGAGTTGGCTCAGCGTGTCGGACGGTGGGAGGATAGAATCACCCCTATACTTAACCGAGAGGTAAGGAAAGATTTATCCATCACAACCCCTTACCCCTTTTTGGATTTGGGCTCCACTGTAATGAGAATGTTTTCCAAAGATATTAATAGTGGGTTCATATATAGCGCTCATATCCGTCACTCAGTGACACTTAAAGACAGTGGACACTATTGGTATTTGTCAAAGACCAGTCTTCTCACTTGGTGTATCTCAACATTATGCATTTGGAATACACAATCTGACAAATGTTTCTGACCGTTATGTTTTCTCAGGTTCAGAATCTTTTGGGAAAAAACACTGATAATAATAATAATATTCTGTTTTTAAATAGCGCTTAAATATACACCATGTCTTAAAGCGCTTCCAACATTGTAACCCTGATCACTGGGCCATTACATTCCTTAAACCATCTCAGCTCCGTGGGGAGTATACAGCCTGTGCCGCCAAATATGTAGCGCACTAAACTAACCAACCACAAGAACCAACCACAAGAACCATCTCTGCCCTCACAGGTACCCATTTACTCCTGGGTGGGGAGAAGCAATTACAGTAAAGTGTCTTGCTCAGGGACACAAATGTCACGACCGGGATTCGAACCCACACTCTGCTGAACAGAGTGTCATGGCCGAGTGGTTAAGAGCATCGTATTCAAGTTCTGGTGGTAAATCACCAGACTGTGGGTTCGATTCCTGGTCGGGGGTAGAGGTTGATATTGTGAGTGAAAAAGCCTTTGGAACGATATAAATTGTTGCCCAGGCTGTATACTCCCAAGGGAGCTGGGAAACATTTAAAAAGGGATGTTATTGGCCCCATGACCAGGGCACTAATGTAAAGCGCATTGATACGGTTATTGTGAAATGCGCTATATAAAAGTTGTTATTATTATTATTATTGTTTTCAAAATGCTTGTGACTATCAAAAGCGCACTGAACTTGTAACCAGTTCGATTGTTATTGTCATTAGTTTTAAGAGTGAGTACCAAACGCATACCTTCCCTTAAAGTATCGTCTTTGATTTTACAATAGGAAAAGTTTGGTTTCTTTGACATCCATGACTACGGGACGATCGTGATCAACCGCCTCGAGGAAGTTCAGCAGAAAGAGAAGACGTCAAATCAATCCATCCCGTTCAGTAAGCTCGTTGAAGATCAACGGGCCCACGATATCAGCCGACTCTTCCTGGCAACGCTTCAACTGGTAAACGTTTTTCGGTTTTCCTCAAAGTTAATAATGACGAATGTTTATGAAGCGCTATTGTAGAGGCACTAGAAGGCGAGCCGGTCCTCTAATGAGTAAAGGACGAGCATTCGCCAAAATACAATCAATAATAAATAAATGCCAGTCAATGACAGCTAAAATATATCAAATAAACTTCTCGTGTATAGGTTTAATGGTAACCCATAGCAAACAACAAAAAGTTACAATGCTACAGTATATACATTACATACATGTACACATTACACAGTGCACAGTAAAAGTCCACAAAAAGGTCAAACATGTGGCTTCCATGCTACACACACACGGACGGACGCATTGCACACGATCTATAAATAATCTGACCAAAGTAGAACC
Source organism: Asterias rubens (assembly GCF_902459465.1). Classification (NCBI taxonomy): domain Eukaryota; kingdom Metazoa; phylum Echinodermata; class Asteroidea; order Forcipulatida; family Asteriidae; genus Asterias; species Asterias rubens. Next base: position 3,697,856 of record NC_047083.1, read on the forward strand.
CTAAAAATCACAGTATATTCAGGTATAAATGAGAGCCAAAAACACAAAATAATACTCACAGATAGCTCTATAAACTTATCCCTCCCAGATAAATGGGTTTTGGAGCATGGCCAGAGCCATGCTCCCTATAAAAATAGAGAGAATTACCACTCAAATAAAATGTGCTCTTCCAAGAACGAAGCTATTTAAAAAGAGAAAGATCGTCACGTGACAATCCTAAAAGTAAACTTTTTAGAAGTTCAACAATGAGGGCGCACTTGGCGGATCCTTACACTATTATCATCACAATTCTTGTGTTCTTGTTGTGAAGCCAAGGACGCTTAGAAAAGTGAATTTAATCACCAGCAGCCGATTTCGAGAAACGCTAGGTTTAATCCTAGCTCGAGTTAGGACGAGTAACCCGTCCTATCTTAGGATGGGTTCAATGCTTCCTACGTCTTTAGATACGAAACTTTACTCGTCCTAAGTCCTAAGATTTAATCACCAGCAGCCGATTTCACTAAACGCTAGGTTCAATCCTATCTCGAGTTAGGACGAAATGACCCATCCTAACTTGGGATGGGTTCAATGCTTCCTACGTCTTTGGATACGAAACTTTACTCGTCCTATGTCCTAAGATTAATCCTAAGTTGGGAAGAGTTCGTTGAAATCGAACGATTGGCCTGATATTTCATAAAGGCAACAAAGGCGATTGCCTCCATGAACCCTGGGCCCAATTTCATAGAGCTGCTAAGCACAAAAATTTGCTAAGCATGAAATTTCTTTCTTGATAAAAACAGGATTACCAACCAAATTTATGCACAACCACGTGACACGCTCTCCACCAATAGGAGTAGAGAAACTGTCTGGGGTGTTTATAAATAGTAGTTGTTTCCTAACAAGAATTCAAATTTTATTTAATTGTTTTCATTTTCAGGCTAATGCATACAACATTGAAATCAGCACCGAAGGCGAGGACAACTCCATGGACACGCTAGCGCTGAAGCTACTCAACAAGAAACGACATAACGAGGAGCTTCAGGAGTATAGAGCGCCCTCTGTTGACAAGTAGTTGTCATCCATCAACGGAAACCAACGTGCCATTCCAATCCGGCCTGTATGCTTTCGTTTTTGAAAGGGCAAAGGCATCAAGGACTTTTCCTCTTGGTAAAGGGCATTCTATCCTATGAGGATATGGTAAATTTCTGCTGGATCATTTCAAGGGCACCAAGGCAATGACCAGGGGACATGGAGGCAATCGCCTTCGTTGTCTCCATATCAGGCCTGCCAATCTTTTTTTGAAGAGAGAACCGATTTCAGCAGGAATCCTTGAATCAACAAGTCTAGACTCAGCTCTGGCATTTTGAGACGGTTTGCTTTTTCAACACTGGCTTTAAGACTGTGCGAACTGTCAAGACCAGTGCCTAATTTCATAGAGCTGCTTAGCACAAAAATTTGCTTAGCATGAAATTTCTACCACGATAAAAACAGGATTACCAACCAAATTTCAACATGATTTTCAGGATGAGATAACAACAGCTGAATACCAGTAACAAGCAATATGCAACAAATGGAAATTTGGTTGGTAATCCTGTTCTTATCAGGAAAGAAATGTCATGCTAAGCAAATTTTTGTGCTTAGCAGCTCTATGAAATTGGGCCCAGCAGACCGATCTCACCAAAAACTGCTAGGATTATTCTTAGCTCAAATTTTCCACCATGAACAATATTTATACCATTTGTAAATTATTTTGTAAATACAAACTCACAAACCCAGTCAGATATCTTAAAAAAAAAAAAAAAAAAGTCACATCCGTTTATAAGGTGATCCCTCTGCTGCTGATTCCCAGGTTGTATCGAAAACCTGGGTTTGATCCCTTGCTACACGGCAGTTAGAGGGAAGAAACACGTTTGGTAATTACTCAAAACAAATATTTACTTAAAGACTGACTTGGTACAAACATTGGAGAGCTGTTGATAATCTAAAACATTGTGGGAAACTACTCCCTCTGAAGTAACATAGTTTTTGAGAAAGAGGTAATAATAAAGGACTTCTAGCTAGAGCCTTTTATTCATATCTGAAAGCACACAAATTCGTCCAACAAGAGTGGTTTTACATGTACTTGCATCATTTTCTCGCAACTTTGCGAGCCCAAATTTTCACAGGTTGGTTATTTTATGGTTATGATGGGACACACCAAGTGAAAAGACTGGTCTTTGACAATTACCAAACGTGTACCTTCCCTCTAATGGTTATATGGTTTCTGATTGGCACCCCGAACAAAGATTTTGACAAAATATGGAGCCTGTTAACATAGGGGTAGATGGCTCAGTTGGTAGAGCATCGCGTTTTTGAGTCCAGAGATTGCACGTTCAAACTCCAATCTGGTCCAATCTGGTAAACGCAGATGAAGTTTGTTCAACTGTCAATATTTGTATTTTCGTTCATACCAATTATCTGCACAAGCTTTTGAATACAAACAAGTCCCAACACCTAGTTCTATTAAAGGCAGTGGACACTATTGGTAATAACTCAAAATAAATATCAGCATAAAACCTCACTGGGTGACGAGTAATGGGGAGAGGTTGATAGTGTAAAACATTGTGAGAAACGGCACCCTCTGAAGTGCCATAGTTTTCGAGAAAGAATTAATTTTCCACGAATTTGATTTCGAGACCTCAGATTTAGAACTTGAGGTCTCGAAATCAACCTTTCAAACGCACACAACTTCGGGTGACAAGGGTGTTTTTTTCTTTCATTATTATCTCGCAAGTTCGATGACCGATTGAGCTGAAATTTTTACAGGTTTGTTATTTTATGCATATGTTGAGATACACCAACTGTGAAGGCTAGTCTTTGACAATTACCAATAGTGTCCACTGCCTTTAACTTTACCTTTTAGTTGTAATGTAGTAGACCAACTTGTGTATATTATTATCTGTGTAGGTGTAAGATTGCTATTAGGTTTTTTGGTTATAAGCACTTGGTACTTTTCTGAGTTCAGTTACAAAAATGAAAAGCACATTACCCATGACCTTTGGCAATCTAGCAAAGAAGTCTAACCAACTAGACCAACGAGATTGCCCAGCGAAGCCTGGTTCATACTTCATACGAATGCGAAGCAAGTTTTGGCGTCACAGCCCTGTGTTTGCTGCGAATGCTATGCTAAGAGTTGAACGCCGTCATTTCAACTGTTCATATCACATTCGCAGGAAGTATGAACGAGGCTTTTACTAAAGGCAGTTCGAATCCTTGAAAGAACTTATAAACAAGTGTAACAGTGTTAATACCTACCCCAGCAAGGAAGACATTGCTGTGACCAACATGTAAAATATAAACATTTTTTTTTAATGACATTTGTAATATTTGTTACAAATGTAGGTTGTTATATAAGATTTCAGATGTAAATATGAAATGGTTGATGATTTTTATTTGATTTCTTTTCTTTTATTAAAGGGTGTTGACCTCCATTGGAATAAGGGAAGAGGTGGTGAAGAGGTTTTCAATTAGTGGTTTAATCCCAACGAGGCCTGGTTCTTGAATATTTTACCGAGACGAAGTCGAGGTAAATTAGTAAAAAGTAAAATAAATGCAAAATTTAAATTGTTCAATGATTTCTTTCAACACAACACCCCTCCAGCTATGAAATGGTAAAGCCCTCCGCCGCCCTCGGGTTAACAGCTCCTTATAAGGGAATGCTGTGCGCGTATCGCGGGATGTGGCACAACTGTTTTAGCCGTTGGTCTCGACCAATAGGAATGAACAGGTGCATGGTTGCGTGTCACGCCCATGTTTCAACACTTTTTACTGGTCATAAACAAAGGTTTATACACACCCACGTGACGCGCTCTCCACCAATAGGAACAGTGAAACTATGAGGTATTTATGAATAGGGTTTTATATTTCCATAGTTTCCTAGGTACAATGTTTAAGATGTAGGTCTTGTTACTTGCGTGAAGCATTGAAATAAAATGATAGAAAATCAATCAAATACAGAAATTTATAGTTTTTACGTTTTGTTTAAATTGAGTGAACATGACTTTAAATTAAGTTATGAGGCATGTTTTCTCAATTAGGGAGTTGTGTCCTTCTATAATATTTTTTTTATACAATTTTTAATTTTTGACCGATTTCCGGTAATACTCCTTGCGATTTTTGTCAATTTTCGGTCGAAATCCGATAAAAATGCTGGACATACCCCTTGTGATGTTTGGTTCAGTTTTTAGCAACAAATCTGATAAAACTGATGTACTCAGCCCTTGTGATTTTCAAAAAATTTAGCCCACAATTGATAAAACTGCTGGACTTTTACCTTGTGATTGATTTGTCAAGTTTTGGCCAAAATCTGATGAAACTGCTGGACTTTCCCCCTTTTGATTTTTTGTTAAAGGCAGTGGACATTATTGATAACTACTCAAAATAAATATTAGCATAAAACCTTTCTTGATTATAATGAGTAATGGGGAGAGGTTGATGGTATAAAACATTGTGTGAAACGGCTCCCTCGGAAGTGCCATACTTTTCGAGAAAGAAGTAATTTTCCACGAATTTGATTTCGAGACCTCAGGTTTAGAACTTGAGGTCTCGAAATCAACCATCTAAACGCACACAACTTCGTGTGACAAGGGTGTTTTTTTCCTTTCATTTTTATCTCGCAAGTTCGATGACCAATTGAGCTTAAATTTTCACAGGTTTGTTATTTTATGCATAAAAAAATATGTTGAGATACACCAACTGTGAAGGCTAGTCTTTGACAATTACCAATAGTGTCCACTGTCTTTAAGTTTTCGGCCCAAATCTGATAACACTGCTAGGCTCACCCCCTTGTGATTTCTGTTTAGTTTTGGACCTAAACTTCATCAGTAAAGTTTGCTTAAATAAATATATCATTTCCCCAAAAGTAGACCTCCGAGTTTAAATAATAATATCACAGTCATTTGAAAAATACGTCATGAACGGAGTGTTTTTAATACTGAGGTTGTTTAAATTGTGTTTTACTAACTATAAGTCTAGTGCATTTACTTACAGAAGCAGATAGGTCGTAGCTAAACGAAACATGCTTTAGAGTGGCAGCTACGAGACCCGGGTTCAATTCCCGCGGGTGTCGTTTTTTTTTGTATTTTGGTTGGACGCAGTGAACTATATAAGTAGTGTATAAAACCACCTTCAAACACCAACGGGCACTGTGGCGACACAGTGCACTGGATAGTTCAATTGTGTGCTATCCAGAGCTGGTACACCCGGTTCGAATCCTACCCGTACCAAGAGGGACATGACTTTTACTGCTGGCACCAGTAATGGATTGGGGTCCGTCATGTCTATCCCCAAAATAGGTAAGGATGAAGATATTCCGGGTGGGAGAGTAAAGGAGGGACCGGGATGTCCAATCCCTTAAGGGTTCTAATGGGTGATCACCACGCTGGTTTCGATCAGACTTTGAGTCCCCTGAATGCCTGGTCGTCACTCTGACTAACTCTTTGCACAAATTTTCTTTAACAATATTTAAGTTTAACAACTAATAATACCAACAATTATTTATAACCAATTATTTATAACCAACAAGCTATAGCCTTGTAGACTTTTCAAGCAAAATTTGACAAGTATAGACTTTTTCACGCAGGAATTGACAAATTCACAAGGCCTTGTAGACTTTTTCAAGCAAAAATTGACAAGTACATGTATAGACTTTTTCAAGCAGAATTTGACAAATTCACAAGGCTATAGCCTTGTAGATTTTTTCCAGCAAAAATTGACAAATTCACAAGGCTATATATATAGCCTTGTAGACTTTTTCAAGCAAAAATTCAAAAGGTAGACTTTTTCAAGCAAAATTTGACAAGTAGACTTTTTCAAGCAAAAATTGACAAATTCAAAATTTGATAAGTAGACTTTTTCAAGCAAAAATTCACAAGGTAGACTTTTTCAAGCAAAATTTGACAAGTAGACTTTTTCAAGCAAAAAATTACTAATTCACAAGGCTATAGCCTTGTAGATTTTTTCAAGCAAAAATTGACAAATTCACAAGGCTATAGCCTTGTAGATTTTTTCAAGCAAAAATTGACAAATTCACAAGGCTATAGCCTTGTAGACTTTTTCAAGCAAAGTTTGACAAGTAGACTTTTTCAAGCAAAAATTGAAAAATTCACAAGGCTATAGCCTTGTAGACTTTTTTCAAGCGAAAATTGACAAGTAGACTTTTTCAAGCAAAAATTGAAAAATTCACAAGGCTATAGCCTTGTAGACTTTTTCAAGCGAAAATTGACATGTAGACTTTTTCAAGCAAAAAATTACTAATTCACAAGGCTATAGCCTTGTAGATTTTTTCAAGCAAAAATTGACAGATTCACAAGGCTATATAGCCTTGTAGACTTTTTCAAGCAAAATTTGACAAGTATAGACTTTTTCAAGCAGAAATTGACAAATTCACAAGGCTATAATAGCCTTGTAGACTTTTTCAAGCAAAATTTGACAAGTAGACTTTTTCAAGCAAAAATTGACAAATTCACAAGGCTATTATAGCCTTGTAGATTTTTTCAAGCAAAAATTCACAAGGTAGACTTTTTCAAGCAAAATTTGACAAGTAGACTTTTTCAAGCAAAAATTGACAAATTCAAGCAAAAATTCACAAGGTAGACTTTTTCAAGCAAAAATTGACAAGTAGACTTTTTCAAGCAAAAAATTACTAATTCACAAGGCTATAGCCTTGTAGATTTTTTCAAGCAAAAATTGACAAATTCACAAGGCTATAGCCTTGTAGATTTTTTCAAGCAAAAATTGACAAATTCACAAGGCTATAGCCTTGTAGACTTTTTCAAGCAAAGTTTGACAAGTAGACTTTTTCAAGCAAAAATTGAAAAATTCACAAGGCTATAGCTTTGTAGACTTTTTCAAGCGAAAATTGACAAGTAGACTTTTTCAAGCAAAAATTGACAAGTAGAATTTTTCAAGCAAAAAATTACTAATTCACAAGGCTATAGCCTTGTAGATTTTTTCAAGCAAAAATTGACAAATTCACAAGGCTATAGCCTTGTAGACTTTTTCAAGCAGAAATTGACAAATTCACAAGGCTATAATAGCCTTGTAGACTTTTTCAAGCAAAATTTGACAAGTAGACTTTTTCAAGCAAACATTGACAAATTCACAAGGCTATTATAGCCTTGTAGATTTTTTCAAGCAAAAATTCACAAGGTAGACTTTTTCAAGCAAAATTTGACAAGTAGACTTTTTCAAGCAAAAATTGACAAATTCAAGCAAAAATTCACAAGGTAGACTTTTTCAAGCAAAAATTGACAAGTAGACTTTTTCAAGCAAAAAATTACTAATTCACAAGGCTATAGCCTTGTAGACTTTTTCAAGCAAAGTTTGACAAGTAGACTTTTTCAAGCAAAAATTGAAAAATTCACAAGGCTATAGCCTTGTAGATTTTTTCAAGCAAAAATTGACAAATTCACAAGGCTTGTAGACTTTTTCAAGCAGAAATTGACAAATTCACAAGGCTATAATAGCCTTGTAGACTTTTTCAAGCAAAATTTGACAAGTAGACTTTTTCAAGCAAACATTGACAAATTCACAAGGCTATTATAGCCTTGTAGATTTTTTCAAGCAAAAATTCACAAGGTAGACTTTTTCAAGCAAAATTTGACAAGTAGACTTTTTCAAGCAAAAATTGACAAATTCAAGCAAAAATTCACAAGGTAGACTTTTTCAAGCAAAAATTGACAAGTAGACTTTTTCAAGCAAAAAATTACTAATTCACAAGGCTATAGCCTTGTAGACTTTTTCAAGCAAAGTTTGACAAGTAGACTTTTTCAAGCAAAAATTGAAAAATTCACAAGGCTATAGCCTTGTAGACTTTTTCAAGCGAAAATTGACAAGTAGACTTTTTCAAGCAAAAATTGAAAAATTCACAAGGCTATAGCCTTGTAGACTTTTTCAAGCGAAAATTGACATGTAGACTTTTTCAAGCAAAAAATTACTAATTCACAAGGCTATAGCCTTGTAGATTTTTTCAAGCAAAAATTCACACGGCTATAGCCTTGTAGACTTTTTCAAGCAAAAGTTGACAAATTCACAAGCCTTGTACATCTTTTCAAGCAAAAATCGACAAATTCACAAGGCTGTAGACTTTTTCAAGCAAAATTTGACAAGTATAGACTTTTTCAAGCAGAAATTGACAAGTAGACTTTTTCAAGCAAAAATTGACAAGTAGACTTTTTCAAGCAAAAAATTACTAATTCACAAGGCTATAGCCTTGTAGACTTTTTCAAGCAAAAATTCACAAGGCTATAGCCTTGTATACTTTTTCAAGCAAAATTTGACAAGTAGACTTTTTCAAGCAAAAATTGAAAAATTCACAAGGCTATAGCCTTGTAGACTTTTTCAAGCAAAAATTGACAAGTAGAATTTTTCAAGCAAAAAATTACTAATTCACAAGGCTATAGCCTTGTAGATTTTTTCAAGCAAAAATTGACAAATTCACAAGGCTATAGCCTTGTAGACTTTTTCAAGCAAAATTTGACAAGTATAGACTTTTTCAAGCAGAAATTGACAAATTCACAAGGCTATAGCCTTGTAGACTTTTTCAAGCAAAATTTGACAAGTAGACTTTTTCAAGCAAAAATTGACAAATTCACAAGGCTATTATAGCCTTGTAGACTTTTTCAAGCAAAAATTGACAATTAGACTTTTTCAAGCAAAAGTTGACAAATTCACAAGCCTTGTAGACTTTTTCAAGCAAAATTTGACAAGTAGACTTTTTCAAGCAAAAATTGACAAATTCACAAGGCTATAATAGCCTTGTAGACTTTTTCAAGCAAAAATTGACAAGTAGACTTTTTCAAGCAAAAGTTGACAAATTCACAAGACTATAGCCTTGTACACTTTTTCAAGCAAAAATTGACAAATTCACAAGGCTATAGCCTTGTAGATTTTTTCAAGCAAAAATTGACAAATTCACAAGGCCTTGTAGACTTTTTCAAGCAAAAATTCACAAGTAGACTTTTTCAAGCAAAAAATTACTAATTCACAAGGCTACAGCCTTGTAGATTTTTTCAAGCAAAAATTTACAAATTCACAAGCCTTGTAGACTTTTTCAAGCAAAAGCTGACAAATTCACAAGCTTATAGCCTTGTAGACTTTTTCAAGCAAAAATTGACAAGTAGACTTTTTCAAGCAAAAATTTACAAATTCACAAGGTTATAGCCTTGTAGATTTTTTCAAGCAAAAATTGACAAATTCACAAGGCTATTATAGCCTTGTAGATTTTTTCAAGCAAAAATTGACAAATTTTGACAAGTAGACTTTTTCAAGCAAAAATTGACAAATTCACAAGGCCTTGTAGACTTTTTCCAGCAAAAACTTGACAAGTAGACTTTTTCAAGCAAAAATTGACAAATTCACAAGGCTATAATAGCCTTGTAGACTTTTTCAAGCAAAAATTGACAAGTAGACTTTTTCAAGCAAAAGTTGACAAATTCACAAGACTATAGCCTTGTACACTTTTTCAAGCAAAAATTGACAAATTCACGCCTTGTAGACTTTTTCAAGCACAAATTCACAAGGCTATAGCCTTGTAGACTTTTTTAAGCAAAATTTGACAAGTAGACCTTTTCAAGCAAAAATTGACAAATTCACAAGGCTATAATAGCCTTGTAGACTTTTTCAAGCAAAATTTGACAAGTAGACTTTTTCAAGCAAAAATTGACAAATTCACAAGGCTATTATAGCCTTGTAGACTTTTTCAAGCAAAAATTGACAATTAGACTTTTTCAAGCAAAAATTGACAAATTCACAAGCCTTGTAGACTTTTTCAAGCAAAATTTGACAAGTAGACTTTTTCAAGCAAAAATTGACAAATTCACAAGGCTATAATAGCCTTGTAGACTTTTTTAAGCAAAAATTCACAAGTAGACTTTTTCAAGCAAAAAATTACTAATTCACAAGGCTACAGCCTTGTAGATTTTTTCAAGCAAAAATTTACAAATTCACAAGCCTTGTAGACTTTTTCAAGCAAAAGCTGACAAATTCACAAGCTTATAGCCTTGTAGACTTTTTCAAGCAAAAATTGACAAGTAGATTTTTTCAAGCAAAAATTGACAAATTCACAAGGCTATTATAGCCTTGTAGATTTTTTCAAGCAAAAATTGACAAATTTTGACAAGTAGACTTTTTCAAGCAAAAATTGACAAATTCACAAGGCCTTGTAGACTTTTTCCTGCAAAAACTTTTTTTTTTCAAGGAAAAATTGACAAAGTCTACGAGGCTGAATTTGTCAATTTTTCCTTGAAAAAGTCTACTTGTCAATTTTTGCTTGTTAAAAGTCTACAAGGCTTTTTCAAGCAGAAATTGACAAATTCACAAGGCTATATAGCCTATAATTTGTCGATTTTCGCTTCGCTTGACAAATTCACAAGGCTATATATAGCCTTGTGAATTTGTCAATTTTTTGCTTGAAAAAGTCTACAAGGCCTTGTGAATTTGTCAATTCCTGCGTGAAAAAGTCTATACTTGTCAAATTCTGCTTGAAAAAGTCTACAAGGCTATAGCTTGTTGGTTATAAATAACTGGTTATAAATAATTGTTGGTATTATTAGTTGTAAAACTTAAATAATGTTAAAGAAATTTTGTGCAAAGAGTTAGTCAGAGTGACGACCAGGCATTCAGGGGACTCAAAGTCTGATCGAAACCAGCGTGGTGATCACCCATTAGAACCCTTAAGGGATTGGACATCCCGGTCCCTCCTTTACTCTCCCACCCGGAATATCTTCATCCTTACCTATTTTGGGGATAGACATGACGGACCCCAATCCATTACTGGTGCCAGCAGTAAAAGTCATGTCCCTCTTGGTACGGGTAGGATTCGAACCGGGTGTACCAGCTCTGGATAGCACGCAATTGAACTATCCAGTGCACTGTGTCGCCACAGTGCCCGTTGGTGTTTGAAGGTGGTTTTAGACCCTACTTATATAATTCACTGCGTCCAACCAAAATACACAAAAAAAAACGACACCCGCGGGAATTGAACCCGGATCTCGTGGCTGCCACTCTAAAGCATGTTTCGTTTAGCTACGACCTATCTGCTTCTGTAAGTAAATGCACTAGACTTATAGTTAGTAAAACACAATTTAAACAACCTCAGTATTAAAAACACTCCGTTCATGACGTATTTTTCAAATGACTGTGTCATTATTATTTAAACTCGGAGGTCTATTACTTTTGGGGAAATGGTATATTTATTTAAGAAAACTTTACTGATGAAGTTTAGGTCCAAAACTAAACAGAAATCACAAGGGGGTGAGCCTAGCAGTGTTATCAGATTTGGGCCGAAAACTTAAAGACAGTGGACACTATTGGTAATTGTCAGAGACTAGCCTTCACAGTTGGTGTATCTCAACATATCCATAAAATAACAAACCTGTGAAAATTTAAGCCTTGTGAATGTGTCGATTTGTGCTTGAAAAAGTGTACAAGGCTATAGTCTTGTGATTTTGTCAATTTCTGCTTGAAAAAGTCTATACTTGTCAAATTTTGCTTGAAAAAGTCTTCAAGGCTATAGCCTTGTGAATTTGTAATTTTCTGCTTGAAAAAGTCTACTTGTCAATTTTTGCTTGAAAAAGTCTACAAGGCTATAGCCTTGTGAATTAGTAATTTTTTGCTTGAAAAAGTCTACTTGTCAATTTTTGCTTAGTCTACAAGGCTATAGCCTTGTGAATTTGTCAATTTTTGCTTGAAAAAGTCTATACTTGTCACATTTTGCTTGAAAAAGTCTTTAAGGCATATAGCCTTGTGAATTTGTCAATTTTTGCTTGAAAAAATCTACAAGGCTATATATAGCCTTGTGAATTAGTAACCTTTTGCTTGAAAAAGTCTACTTGTCAATTTTTGCTTGAAAAAGTCTACAAGGCTATATATATATAGCCTTGTGAATTTTTCAATTTTTGCTTGAAAAAGTCTACTTGTCAAATTTTGCTTGAAAAGGCTATAGCCTTGTGAATTTGTCAATTTTGTCTTGTGAATTAGTAATGTTTTGCTTGAAAAAGTCTATACTTGTCAATTTTTGCTTGAAAAAGTCTACAAGGCTATAATATAGCCTTGTGAATTTGTCAATTTTTGCTGGAAAAAATCTACAAGGCTTGTGAATTTGTCAATTTCTGCTTGAAAAAGTCTATACTTGTCAATTTTTGCTTGAAAAAGTCTACAAGGCCTTGTGAATTTGTCAATTTTTGCTTGAAAAAGTTTACTTGTCAAATTTTGCTTGAAAAAGTCTACTTGTGAATTTTTCCTTAAAAAAGTCTACAAGGCTATATATACATTGTGTGTAGCTCTGTGAATTTTCAATTTCTGCTTGAAAAAGTCTATTTGTCAAACTTTGCTTGAAAAAATGTCATGTCTATATAGCCTTGTGAACTTTTCGCTCAAAAATGTACACAACTTTTCGCTCGAAAAAGTGTACGAGGCCTTGTGAACTATATTCGGCCTTAAAAAGCACAAGGGGTTAGTCTTGCGTTTTTGTCAAAATCCGAAACATCAGTGCTTCTAGTTTTCAATGTTTTATATTTAAAACCATGGGTCACGTTTGTAGACTTTTGAGACTTCAATTATCAGCAGATAACATTATGACCAGTCAAAATAGGAAAACAAACAAAGATATGACTGAAACAAAATCCTTTTTAATAAGCAAGTAATTTTATTTACATTTTAATATTTCCCTCGTTAAAATAGCTGCGTATAAATCAATCATGAATCATGTAATTACATGTATTATCAATACAACATCTGCCACACACATAATATGCTAGCCAAGTAGTTAGTTCAACAGTTGATACATGTAAATTTGTCATGCAATAGCAATAATAGAAAGCTGTCGATTTTCACACGAATAATGACCGAGTTTTGCAAAAGGAAAAATGTCTACATTATTTTACCTGGGGCCAATTTCACACAAAAATTGCTTATAAGCAAGAAAATAGCTCGCTTGTTTTACACATGTTACTGGCCAAAATGTCATGCCATATACATTGCTTGTGACTGGTATTTAGATGTTGTTTACTTAGCATAACAATTGAGTGGAGTCTTGGCCGGTAATCTGATTTTACTAAGCAAGGATGTTTTTGCTTTAGCAAAAGTTTTTGCTTAAGCAGCTCTATGAAATCGGGCCCTGTACATGTCAGGGATAAGAGTCAATTGCTCACAAAAAAGTCTGAACCTACACAAGCACATGTAGGATACAAATTCTGCTGATGCATGTTGAAATTTTTGCTTTTCCACCTGTACGGTAACCCCTGGAGTTATAGATTCCACCGAGCTTTTAGGAACAGTGTTATCAGCACCAGGGAAGTAGATCAAAGAGCAGGATTTTGTTAAATTAGGGAAAAAGTAACGGCTGATTTTTTTTTCACCAGGCCGATTTAAAAAGTCTGAGTTCAGAAAAAATTCTGACAAATCTCATCCCTGACATGTGAAAGAGAAGTCCAGTTCCCAATATCTTACAGCTGCTTTAGCTTTTAAAGGCAGTGGACACTATTGGTAATAGTCAAAGACTAGCCTTCACAGTTGGTGTATCTCAACATATGCATAAAATAACAAACCTGTGAAAATTTGAGCTCAATCGGTCATCAAAGTTGCGAGATAATAATGAAAGAAGAGAACACCCTTGTCACACGAAGTTGTATGCGTTTAGATGGTTGATTTCGAGACCTCAAGTTCTAAACTTGAGGTCTCAAAATCAAATTTGTAGAACATTACTTCTTTCTTGAAAACTATGGCACTTCAGAGGGAGCCGTTTCTCACAATGTTTTATACCATCAACCTCTCCCCATTATTCGTCACCAAGAAAGGTTTTATGCTAATAATTATTTTTAGTAATTACCAATAGTGTCCACTGCCTTTTAAGGGAAGGTACACGTTTGGTAATTACTCAAAACAAATATTAACTTAAAAACTGACTTGGTAACGAGCATTTGAAGAGCTGTTGATAGTATAAAACATTGCAGGAAACGACTCCCTCTGAAGTAACGTAGTTTTTGAGAAAGAGGTAGTTTCTCACTAAAATAATAAAAGACTTCAAGCTAGAAGTCTTTTATTCCTAGCTGAAAGCACACAAATTCGTCCAACAAGGGTGCTTTTTCTTTCACCATTTTCTCGCAACTTCGATGACCAATTGAACTCAAATTTTCACAGGCTTGTTATTTTATGGTTATGATGGGATACACCAAGTGAGAACACTGGTCTTTGACAATTACCAAACGTGGACACGGGCTTTAAAGCATAAACAGTTGCTTAGCACACCAAAGTTATGCTCACCAGAATTACCAGCCAAACATGTCACATGAACAAACTGTGACTGGTTCCAAATTCCTACTAAATTCTACTGAGCAAGCTGACGTAATGTTATTGAGCAATATTTTCTGCTTACAAAGTTCATCGAGGGTTTTGTGAAATCTTGTGAAAGCTCAGGACCAAATAACATAGATCTGCTTTTAAAAGCACAAAATATTGCTTTTAAAACAGTTCTGCTTAGCAGAAATGAGCTGGACACCAGTCCAGGCCTGTATGCTTCGTTTTTGAAAGGGCAAGGGCACCAAGGCATTTTCTCCTTGGTAAAGGGCACCCTAAGAGGAAATTGCAAGGGCACCAAGGTGCACAGAGGCAATCGCCTTCGTTGCCTCCGTGAAGTATCAGGCCCGCCAGTCACGGATCGTACATGTGACATAACAGTTTGTCTGGTAATCATAATCTGGTGAGCTTAATTTTTTTGGGTGCTGAGCTTCTTTTTATGCTTGTAGCAGCTCTATGAACTTGGGATCTGGTGAACAAACTTGTTCGTATCCACAAAATGTGCATTTATTTCATCAGATGAGATTTCACGCATCAAACTTTTTAAAAACTTTCACTAAATGTACTTCATAAATACTGCTTTAAAATATCATTATTACAACATTTAAAATTATTGATTACGTAATGACTGAATAGAGCTATGATAGTAGAAGAACGTAACTGAACAAAACTATTAAAAACACAATCAAATAAACAAATCATTTTGGGCAATGGTTCAAAACACATTTGTACACATCACAAGAATGATGTTCAAATGTTGAGTTCAAGTCTCACAATTCAAACCTGCTACATGTAAGTATCACACATAAAACAGAACAGAAAACTCTGCTTAGCAAATTTCTTGGCAAAGCAAGAAATTACCAGGTCTGTTTGCCTCGTAAATGAAAGGGCAAGGGCACCAAGGCATTTTCTCCTTATTAAAGGGCACCCTATGAGGAAATTGTAAATTTCTTCAGATTGAAGCAGTTCAAGGGCACCAAGGCATTGACCGGGGGGCACCGAGGCAATCGCCTTCGTTGTCTCAGTGAAGTATCAGGCCTGAATTACCATGGTACCAGTCGCAGCAATGGTAGCCCATTTCCGCTCAGCAATCGTTTTCTTGTGCTAAGCACGCTTTTGTGCTTACAGGCTTTATCAAATTGGGCCCCCGGACAGTGCTTGTAGGTTTAACAGGATAGCTAAACATTCCCTTCAAAGCAAAGATCATGGCATTCCAATCTTATAAATCCACGCCTCAAACATTTGGTGTGAAGTGACATGTGAGCTGAGGATACTGGTGGACCGAGGTCATAAGCAGGACTGGAATTTCGTCTTTAAAGGGTCCATGTACTTTTTGTAGGACAAAAAGCACAATGTCCACAGATTTACACTCAACTTACACCGTTGGAAGATAATGATTGTAGAAAGCTTCCCTGAAAATATTAGCTGCTGAGGTGATGTAGTTTTTGAGAAATGAGTAAAACAATGTCATGAAAATAATTTTCGTCTCAGTGATCATGAGACAAAAATTATTTTAGCATGTAAAAACGTATTTTCATGACATTGTTTTAATCATTTCTCAAAAAACTACAGCACCTCAGCAACTAATATTTTAAGGTACGCTTTCTACTATCATTATCTTCAAACGGTGTAAGTTTAATGTAAATCTGTGGACATTGTGTTTTGTGTAACAAAAAGTACCCAAATCCTTCAAAGAGCAAGGCCATTTTCATTTCACAAAGGGCACTTCTATATTGGAACTTTGAAAGGGGCGCCAAGGGACAAGACCAGGGCTACAGAGGGCAATGGTTCCACAGGCCTATAATACTGCACCCAAAGCAATTTGCTGTGGTGCCCTTTGCAAAGTTCCTTTTACCCCCATAGCAAGCTACACGTACCAGAAGAAAGTCTTCAAAAGACGATTAATATGAGACATGAATAAATGATAATTATTCAAGGGTGCATAAACTAATCCGGCAAAACAAAATACATCTATAGGTAGTAGGCTTGGGTGATATCACGATATTATCGAATATCGCGATATTAATTTGGAAACGATTTCGATATCGGATGGATTTGGTTTTAATCGAAATATCGATATATCGCGATATATCGCAATAATCGCGATATATCGATATATCGATTAAATATCGCGATGTATTTGCTAGCTGAGACATCTTGCACCCCATAGGTTTGGAGTAAAACCAGACAAATAGGTCATTAGAACACCTCTCTTATGCTAGGACTGTCTCTTCTACAACTTTCACTTGGAGTTTTAAGACTGATGATGTCAAATATCATTAATCGCGATTATATCGAATATCGCGATATATTGTCGGCGATATATCGTGAATAAAATAAATCGATATCGCCCAAGCTTAATAGGTAGTTGAAGGCACTGGACACTTATGGTAATTACTCAAAGTAATTAGCATAAAAAGTAGCTTGGTAACGAGCAATGGAGAGCAATGTGAGAAACAGCTCCCTCTGAAGTTACATAATTTTTTAGAAAGAGGTATTTTCGCATTCAAATACTGAGATATACTTCACGCCTGAAGCCCTTTACTCTGATCTGAAAGCACACTGCAACAAAGGGGTGTTTTTACTTCCATTATTCTATTGCAACTTTTATGACCATTGGAGTCCAAATTTTCTCATGTTTGTTATTTTATGCATGTTGGGATACACCAAGTGAAAATACAAGTACTGGGGTCGATTTCAAAAAGAGTTAAGACCAGTCCTAGGGCCACTGATTTTCCATTTCAGAAAAGTGCAAATTCCGTTAGGCAAAAACATGAATTCCGTTTCAGGCACAAAAAATTCCGTTCCATGTTTTTTTAATTAGATAAAAGGTTTTTTAATACCCAGGGACACACTTATAAAATTCAATTTGAGATAAGTTGCACTGTTGACTTCGTAAAATGTTCATTTGAACTGACAAATTTCAAAAAAATACTTTAATTTTTTTATATTTATAATTGTGGATTATTTTGTATACTGCTGTTCGATGAAACAAAAACATGTAGTCAGGGTAAAAAGGTTGCACTGTGACTGCAGTATCAATGCACATGGTGTGATAGACTTGATTCCAAGTCTAAAACTGCAGTTGATTATCTGCATCAGCCACATTGTAGGCTAATGACAGGAGTGTATCCACAAGAGGGCGCTGTTTCAGCATGATCAAAGACTTGGGAACAAGTCTATAGACGTGACCGTTCTCAATCCACAAACAAAATGTCAGACATTTTGTTTTCGCTATGGCGACAGAAAATCAGTGGCCCTACAGTCCTAACTAAGGACTAGTCCTAGGAGATATACAAATTGCATGGATAGTCCTAAGTTAGGACGAGTAACTGGTCCTAACTCGAGATAAGACTAGTCCTAACTCTTTGTGAAATCCACCCCAGGTCTTTGCAAATTACCAAAAAATAATGTTCAGTGCCTTCAAACAAATCTTTTTCCAACTAACTTACTAAAAAACAGGTACATGTATGCGTACAAGACCATCAACAAGCTTCAAGGCGCTTCTGAACTCGCTCTCGATGTTCCGGTTCGAACACATGACCGATCATTCCCTCAGTGGTACGGACACGATGCATGAATCGGCAGCGATCCCGCGCCATCTCTTCCCAGGGTCCTTTGCGGCTGGCGCAGTACTCCGACATCCACATTGGAATCTCTGGGCTGATGAATATAGGAGAGCCTTTGCAGAAATGCACCTGCAGAGCGAACAATCAAAAATGATAATCAAAACAAACAAAATACAAACAAATGAATACAAAACTACATGTACAGTATGGCACTTTTTAACATGACGGCTTGGGCTTATAGGTTTAAAGGCAGTGGACACTGTTCGAAATAATTAAGTAAGCATAAAACTTTACTCAGTAAGGAGTAATGGGGCGAGGTTGATGATAAAAAACATTGTGAGAAACGGCTCCCTCTGAAGTGAAGTAGTTTTTTGAGAAATCAGTAATTTTGCACAAAATTTGATTTCGAGACCTCAGATTTAGAATTTGGGGTCTCGAAATCAACCAACTAAACGCACACAACTTTTTCTTTTATTATTCCTAAAAATTTTCACAGGTTTGTTATTTTATTCATATTTTGAGATAAAGTGAGAAAACTGATCTTTGACAATTACCAATAGTGTCCAGTGTCTTTAAGAAGTTATATGTTCTTAGAAAAACTGTACTTTCAAGACATGCTTTCAAGACATGCTTCAATCAGGCCGATGGAGCCTACAATGTACATGTGTACATGTACATACTCTTGAAAATTAGCCCCAAGCTTTGATTTCCAAAAGGCCTCTTCATGAACAAGACCACAGGGCGCTGGTATGGCTTGGCATTTATCTTTAGATTTTAAATGTTATACTTTGCAATCTGAGCCATTCTATGGTTTTATTTTATGATTTTTGTGAAAAGTTTGTGCATGGGAGAACCAAGTTGCTATATTTTTTAAGCTGTCAGTAAAAATTGCTTTATGAAGATAACATTTTGTTCAAGCATGAACTTGTGGAATACAGAGACGTATAGCGAGTTTGCATCCTAAATCCAAATCATCCTTCCATCTTGTTGTTTAAAATTGGACACAAAAGCGCAATATTTTTCTGTATTCCTCTCGCACTTGTGTGATATAATTATTTACACACACCTTCTTGACAACACTGGACAATCCCGATCGCAATGTCTCCGACAAGTTGCTCAAACATCCCGCACTTGGTGCATGCTTCAGAGTTGGTTTACCAACGGCGGTCGAGGGCGCTGTTGTCGCCGGCATTCGAGGCCTTGCTTCTTCGATAGAGTTTGTGGTCTCTTGACACGAATCAATGTCTGTGCTCAAATTGTCTGGTATTGTACACGTGATGGTTAGAGGAGGGGGCGTGGCATGTGCCTTAGCTTGGGGTGTCGCCAACGTACACTTCCAACCTTGTAGTGGGTTGAACGGATCATGGATTCGTTGAATAGGGTCCCACGACACATCACGCTTGGCGTCAGAAGAACAATTATCAAAATCATCAAAATCATCGTCGTCATCATCATCATCGGAATCCGTTTCATTGATGCCGAGTATAAACAAAACAGACGGATGAAGCATTGAGGATTTAGACGAGACGGACTTGTCCGTTTCACTGGAATTTTCAATGGAATTTTCACTTGGTCTGCCGGCAACATCGAAATCATCAACTTCTTGAGTCTGTACTTTATTCAAACTTTGTTTTGTTTCGTCCGACACCAAGTTGAGTGAATTCAATTGTTCAGTGAGGCACTTCTCACTTGAGTTTGAGATATTTGAGTCTTGGTCAATCCATTCCTCACTCTCCGGTTCATTGTCGCTCACACTGTCCGCTTCATCCTGCTGAGCCTGCAGCGAGTATATCCCGGAGTCCAACTCGTCATCTCTGAGCGACGAGTCATGCTTGACTGGTTCCGGGGTCGTTTGTTTGGTCGAGTAACTCTCACATTTCCAGCCATTCAGAGGATTGTACGGGTCGTTCCAACAGTTCAAGAAGTCGCAGTTATCTGGAGGTGAGTCTTCGACGTCCCAGTCCGAATCGCTAACGTCGTCGCAGACAGTTTCAGCGAGGATGTATGCGAGAGACTCGTGGAGTGGTTTGGAGGATGGGGTCGAGTTATGATTTGTGGATAAATCATTGGACGATTTGTCTTGTGGTACTTTTCTGAGTTTATCCTCTTCTGTGGTGTTTATGTTTGAATCACATGGCTGTTTGTTTTTATTTTCATCACATGGTCTTGTTTGGGTTGTCGAGCTAGTTTCTTTATCATCAGTGGACTTTGCCTCCGTGCCTTGTTGGTTGGTATCCGGTTCAGCTGTTTTATGGTGATTTGTTTCCCAGCGTTCGTCCACAACAGATGATGCAACATTTGACTCTAATTCTCCGGCTTGGTTTGCTTTTAATTCTGTCCGACCTTTGACATCATCTACTTTAAGCACTTGTTTTGGCTGGTCATCATTGTCATCGCTGGGTCTTACTAACTGTTCATTCCTGATGACCTTTTCATCAGATTGTTGCAAGGTTTGATGCTCTGGCGATTTTGAAGAAATGCACCCTGAAGAAACTGTCGTGGGTTTGCCCGACTTGGATGAAGCGCAGCTGTTGTGGTTTTTCAGAGTGCATCGGTTTGGTGTTCTATTATTAAGTTGATTGGAATTTCCTGGATTGGGCATCGCAGACACATATCCTGACGATTTGTTTTGATTTTGTCGATGACTCATCATTGGCTGTTGTTTCATCACATGGTTTATGTGACCTCTATCTTGACCTTCGGCCTCTGTATAACCTTTATGACTCTGGGGTTGGAACTTCGGATCAACAAACTTATCCCGAAAGC
Organism: Asterias rubens; assembly: GCF_902459465.1. Lineage (NCBI taxonomy): Eukaryota > Metazoa > Echinodermata > Asteroidea > Forcipulatida > Asteriidae > Asterias > Asterias rubens. The sequence continues at coordinate 3,718,504 of NC_047083.1, forward strand.
GGGTGGAGTCGCTAATCTTAGCTCTCTGTGAGTTTGGCGTTCCCGGCGAGGCAAGTAACGGATTGCAGGAAATAGAGTCCAAGTGACGAGAAACCGAATTCGCGAGGGGGTGTCGATTGGGTACATGTAGTTGATGATTCCACCTCTGGTAGGGGTGTACTTGATTGCGATAGTGATGCGCCTGATGATTAGACGGCCCGACGTTTAAGAAACTGAAAGCGTCCATACCAGGTTGTCTGTCTGGGTAGTCCGTGCGTCGCTGAAACGGGTGATAAACTCCTTCTTTCACAAAACCGTTCATCATACCCAACTGCGGTTGAGGGCAGGCCATGGGCACGACCCACGCATTCTGTATTCGAGGACGTTCCATTTCTATTTTTGACGGATCAAACTTTTCGTTCAGAATGTTGAGATCGACTCGACTTTCAACAGGTTTCCCTGGTAGCCTCTGTGTTAAACTCATTGATGAACCTCTTGTTATGTTGTTAGATGCTGACACAGCAAACTTTGTGATTCTGTCAAAAATTCCAGCCGGCCTCGACTCACTCCCTCGAATAATTGATGGATCAAAGTTCCTAAAATCTGCTATATCCTCAACTGTATCTCCTGTGCTGCTAAGTCTCATAAGGGATGCGGCTTTTCCAAGGCTATTCTGATGATGAAAATTAGTTGTTTTAACATCGTTTTTGCAGTAGGAATGTGAACTTTTGGAAAACCATCCAGGACGATTTCTACACTGTTTCTGCTGCCATATGCCGATGGGCGGTGGTCGCACTCTCTCGAATTCCTCCATCTTGAAAAGTGGTTAGCAGGGATTTCGTGTCCACTGGAGTAATACAAGTCACTGTAATTAATCCATTATTGCTTACTTGACACAGGTCTGGTCTGTATTCCGTCAATCAGAGAGGAATTAATCTGAAGAAACTGAACAGGAAGTAAGGGGTCTAAACGGTCGACTTTAACCGCTGTCCTATGGCTATGCAGAAGACCACGTTGACAAAAATTGTCCATTCGTCCTGCCGAATATTCACTCAAAGTCTCTTTATCGGCTCGGTCCCACGTTGTGAAATTCTCTGTATATGATTCTTCAGTTTCAAAGCATTCAGGGTAGTATTGACTTGAAAATATCGACGCCATTTTAATCACACTTTGGAGAGTATTTCGTAATCGTTGTGTCTTATTCAATCATGTTTTTTAGTATGTGCAAAATTGTACACACAGAGCTAGCGTGCATGCACAAATCTAAGGCGCGATTGCATCAGGTCATTGGGGTCATCCTAGCTTTTTCACTTCCACCTATGAAACATTAGTACCCAAAATAAACCGAATTATTAACTTCAATTTTGATAATTTCTTATTCTCGGACAACAAAACTCCTTTAAAATGTATAAATGGAACATAAGTAGTTATACAAATCATATAAAAGTCGTAACTAAAATTGGACTTCGTTGCTAAACGCGGAGTGATACATAACTAGGACATAACACTGATGACGTTTGCGTCATTCAACTTATTTTTAGAATTCCACAAGTTTCGGGAATCGACTGGATGTTTTGTTAGACTTTATCAAGTCTACTTATATCGATATATAAAACACCAATGCCAGCATAAATGTTAAAAGCAAATGTAAATACCTATAAAACGCTGTCAGGCAAATTGAAGATAAAAAACGCACAACTAATTAGTCACATTCGTCTTCACTTCTTTATCCACATTCTAGAAAGAAAAGAAAAAAACGAAAACCCACCATAATCAACAAACAGACTTACTTAAGTCTAGTTATTCGACTACGTGCGCAATGTGCACATCTCACTGCACAACAAAGCCTTGGGATGTTTCAAGTTATACGGGAAATTCCTAAAACTACGATCAAATGAGTAACAAGCTCTTCATAGACATGAGTAAATTACTTGTTTTTTTTTGGGGGGGGGGGTGCCTCAGTTTTATCTGATGGGAATTACTTAGACCAGACAAAAATGTATGGGGAATTCGGCAGATAGACTCTGGGAAACTAAATACACTTCATTGTTTCATTGGTGTCACACAACCAACAGAGGTTTTACAACTTTTGTCTTCATATTCACCTATTCAAACACTTGGTTCCCTCCGATTCTATAAAATTCCTCTAGAAACAATTAGCCAAACCCCTCTCCATAAACAACTGGGCCCACTAATTACATACCGCCCATTTATATAAAAACTTGCCAAAATCTGTCTTAGCTGATATAGGTTACCGGCCAAATTGCCTTAAGTTTACATTGTTTCAACTGGTTTCAAATTATAATCTTTTGCTTAGCAAGGAAAATTGCTAAGCCTTGTTTTTCTGCTTATGCTTTATGAAATTGGTCCCTGGTCCCTCAAAGAGCCACTTAAAAAGCACTGCAAAAAGTATATAAGAACATCAAAATTAAGCTTAAAAAATGCCGCACCAGAAAGTTTTGGTTTTGGGCCCTCATTACAGGCAAGACAAAAGTATACAATTAATGTGGGTGTGTGTGTGTAAGAGAGGGGAGGGGGCTGGCCCAGGGGAAAACTTGTTAACATTCAAACATAAAACAAACAAACTCACAGATCACTTCAATATTCAATATTTCTCAGTTTTAATATTTTCAATAATTATCATACAACCGAAATGAATAAATAAATGAAAGAAAGAATACCTTTTTTTTTTAATTCTCTTTGAAATTATTTTACAATTCTATCTGATGAGACAACGCCCGATTTGAATTGTAAAACTTAACCAGAGTTTCAATTAGTAGTCAAACGAGAGTGTTAATTAATTCACTTTAAACAAAATGGGTAACCTTACTTAAGTTGAGGGTATATCCTTGGTTATATTACTCCAAAAATTAATGACCATTAAAACGTACTTGGTAAAGAGCACTGGAGATCAACTGCCCATACTAAAAAACATTGTTAGAAACGACACCCTTTGAATTATGTAGTTATTTTTACCGACAAATTTGAATATCAGAAGGCCTTTCTCAGGCACTTCTGAAAACAAACAGTTCTGTGCAACAAGGGCTATCTTTCTTTCATTATTTTCTTTCAACTTTGTTGACTAATTTAGCCCAAATTGTGCACAGGTTTGTTATTCTATGCATATGTTAGGTGCACTAAGTGAGAGTACCTGTCTTTTTCAATGGAAGACTAACTGGGACGATAGAGGGTAGCAGACTTACCGGGTAAATCCATCGTTCTCAGAATTATGCGCATGTTCAGAACTACGTAAACAATGGAAATTTACCCGGTATGTCTGCTGCCACCTAACGTTGGAAAGTCTCCTATTACCAAAAGTATACCCTGCCTTAAAAAAAAGCTTTATACCAAAAGAAAATCTATGTAGCTTTTGTACTTTGTAGATTATCAAGTAGTCCAACGATGTAATGTTTCAAATTTCACTTTGAAAGATTATTTTTTTACTAAAAATTATTTCACAAAACTCCTTTCACATTGGGACCTTGGGCATCTTTGGTCTAGGTCACGAGTGTCAAAGACCAGTGTTCTCTAACATTACAAATCTGTGAACATTACAACTAAATTGGTCATCAAAGTGGCAAGAGAATAATGAAAGAAAACACCCTTATTGCCCACAATTGTGTCATTTCAGATGCCTAATCTTAAGGCCTGAAGTCTTTAAATATTTGAGTGAGAAATAACCTCTTTCTTAAAAACAACAAGGGAGCCAATTCTCACAATGTTTTGTACTTTCAACAGTTATCCATTGCTCATTACCAAGTAAGTTGTTATTCTAACTATATTTTAAAGACACTGGACACTATTGGTAATTGTCAAAGACCAGTCTTCTCACTTGGTGTATCTCAACATATGCATAAAATAACAAACCTGTAAAAATTTGAGCTCCATTGGTCGTCGGAGTTGCGAGATAATAATGAAGGAAAAAACACCCTTGTCACACAAAGTTGTGTGCTTTCAGATGCTTGATTTCGAGACTTCAAATTCTAAATCCGAGGTCTCGAAATCAAATTCGTGTGAAATTAATTCTTTCTCGAAAACTACTTCACTTCAGAGGGAGCCGTTTCTCACAATGGAATGTTTCATACTATCAACCTCTCCCCAATACCTCTCCCCAATACTCGTTACCAAGGAAGGTTTTGTGCTAATAATTATTTTGAGTAGTTACCAATAGTGTCCACTGCCTTTAAACCAAATAGAGTCAAGTGCCTATAAAGCTTAGCCTTTAATGAAGGTGCATCTTCTGACAATATTATGAGATAAAAATGGGTTAAAAACTGGTATCACTTCAGTAAAACGAAAGTATAATGTTATCACTTCTGAATTAATTTTAACTTTCCGGCTAGCTTTTGACCTCAGGTTGGATTTCATATAGAGTTTGTACTTAAACTTAAAGCATGTAAACATGTAAATGAACTGTAAATTACATACAAAGTATATGTATGACATGTTAATGACGTGCAAATAACATTCAAATGATAAGTAAATTATATGCAAGATACATATATTTCACACTTTCCTGAATTAAGACAATGTACAACAATTGACAAATTTTGATTAAATTGTTGATACACTCTGAATTAAAATGGTATTTTTCACAACAAACATAAATATTGTGTTTTTCAATCAGCAACTAATTAATTCGCTAATAACCCATGGAGATATATGTCGAAGAAATAAAAATAAGATCCATAAAATTGTCTTGGATAGGGCTAGTTGGTCCATGAAAAGCGTTTGAAACTGTTTGTATGGTTAGAAAGATGTTTTTAAAAGCAGAATAATAATCCTTACAAATATGCCTCGAAATTGCGTGGGTTTTCTTTAAAGGAACACGTTGTCTTGGATCAGATTTTTTTTCAAATGCATATTGTTGGAAAGATGTTTTAAAAGTAGAATACAATGATCCACACAAATTTGCCTCAAAATTGCGTGGTTTTCCCTTTACTGTGCGAACTAACACGGTCGGCCATTTACGGGAGTCAAAAATTTGACTCCCATAAATGGCCGACCGCGTTAGTCGACGAGGTAAAAGGAAAACCGTGCAATATCGAGGCATGTTTGTGTGGATCATTGTATTCTACTTTTACAACATCTTCCTACTCATATGCATTTTATAACAGACGGTTGCAAATGCTTTTCAAAGACCAACTCAACCAATCCAAGGCAACGTGTTCCTTTAACTTTGCAAACTAACAAGATCGGCCATTTTATGGAGTCAAAAACTTTCTTACCATATGAATTTTATAACAATCAGTTTCAAACGCTTTTCATGGACCAACTCAACAGATCCAAGACAAAATGTCTACAAAATATTTATAGTATCCGCATCGTTTAAACACAAACAATTTTTTTCTGATTTAAGTTAATTTTGTTGACATTTTTACTGATCAAAATTGGATTCAAGAAAAGAAACTGTATTAGCGATGTCTTGTCTCTTTGTGATGAATATACATGACAATTAAGAGTGTTATAGGTCCAAAATAAGGTTATAAAATAACAAACTAAACCGCCACCCTACTTTTTGAACTTATTCTAAAATAAATTGCAGGTTCAGAAAATGTTGTTTTTTCCTTTTCAAGAAAATCAAAGTCCAAAGAAGGTAAAAGGAACACTTGCCTATTTAAGACACTGGACACTTTTGGTAGTTGTCAAAGACCAGTCTTCTCACTTGCTGTATTTCAACATATGCAAAGTTGAGCTCAACCAAATTAGTCGTTGAGGTTGCGAGATAATAATGAAAGAAAAAACACCCTTGTCGCACAAAGTTGTGTGCTTTCAGATGCTTGATTCCGAGAGCTCAAAATCTAATTCTGAGGTCTGGAAATCAAATTCGTGGAAAATTACTTCTTTCTCGAAACTTCTGTTACTTCAGAGGGAGCCGTTTCTCACAATGTTTTATACTATCAACCTCTCCCCATAACTTGCTACCAAGTAAGGATTTATGCTAATAATTATTTTGAGTAATTACCAATAGTGTCCACTGCCTTTAATGAACAGGTTTTCCCGTCAAAGGCAGTTTTAGTATTTGGAAATCGTGTAATTACTCAAAATAATGGTTAGCATAAAAACTTACTTAGTAACGAACAATGTAGAGACAAGGCTGTTTTTTCTTCCATTATTCTCTCGCAAGTTCCAGTGAGAAGACTGGTCTTTGACAATAACCAAAGGTGTCCAGTGCCTTTAAGGATTGCCATTGCTTAGGCATAAGCACTTAGGCTTTATTTTTCTTCTTTTAAAATTAGTTGAACAGGTTCGTTAATTAATCTTATTTTAATATTAATCTCATTTTAAAAATACAGATACGTTCCACACTTTAAAATAAATAATATAGCTACACACATTTACTGTTATATTTTTTACACTTAAAATAATAATTGTCCAAAGATAACAGGGAAATGTTAAAGAGTGTGCAAGTCTTGTGCGAATTGAAAAACGAGAACACAATTAGAAATGCCTAAGAAATCAAATCGTCTGTTTCAATTCTATGTATATCACAAATTTCTCTAAATTAAAAATACCCATAGCACATTATTTTTTCTTGGCCATTCCAGAAACCATGGTAGGGATTTGACTTCCAAGATTATATTAGTAAATTTCAGTCATGACATCTTGAAGAATATTTTGTCTGTAGAGACTGACCTAAAGTAGGATCAATCTTTGGTGATGACTCCAGCAGCCGATTTCACAAAACTTTACGCAACTCCACTTGCCAATGTTTATGGCCTAAGATGCAGCATAAACGTTGCACAAAGTGGACTTACGCAGGTGCGTGTTTTTTTTTTTGAATCGGCTGCAGGCCTGGGCTCAAATTCATAGAGCTGCTTAAGCAAAAAATTTGCTTAAGCACGAAAATAGCTTGCTTATTTTACACATGTTACTGGCAAAAATGTCATGCCATGACTAATATTTAGCTGTTGTGTACTTAGCATAACAATTGAGTGGAGTCTTAGCCGGTAATCTGATTTTACTAAGCAAAGATTTTTTTGCTTAAGCAGCTCTATAAAATTGGGCCCTGTGAATCACAATCAGGCCACAGATCCAGTGGCCTCCTATGCCCCTGGTCTTGGCCTTGGTGCCCCTTCAAAAGTTGCCCATTGAATTTAAAATTGAATAATAAAAGTGCCCTTTGCAAAATGGAAATGGCCTTGCCCTTTCAAAGTTGGAATTCCAGGCCTGTGACTCCACAAAGAAAAATATGTGATTTTCGTCCGAAATCCTACTTGTTATAAAAGATGGAATTGGTAGTAAGCATTTTACCAAATTATTATATCTGAAGTGAAGACAGCTTTTTAAAATATGGCCCATTCAATCGGGGAGCTTTGTACAACAATCCGGGAGATATTTAGGAAAACATTCAACATAATAGGGACAAAGTTTCCACAATCAGGGAGATTTTCAAATTTGTTCATCATCAGCACATGCAAAGATTGGTTAATTTTTTGCAGACTCAAAGTCAACATTTGAACATCATTTTTTTCTGTTCACGATGTTACACAGTGAATATATATTTGGTTTGCGGTAACACCATGTGTGTATCTACTTGCCAGGTAGAGTTTGTTCTTAGAGAACTGTCTTGCTTAATTCTACCACTGCGGAGTAGATTGTTCGGGTGTTCGGGAGACTTAGCAGTGCTGAAAAGAAATGTCCTGCTTATTAATAATTATTCATTAAAAAGACATAAAACTGCCTGACATATAATAATAATTATACATCTACTCATTATGACCACAGAGTACAGCCAGAGATCGAAAGTGTTTGATTTTTCCCGAGGGAGGAAAACAAGTTGGTCTGAAAAACCCTCGTGGCACAGCAGAGAACCAACCCACAACTCAACTCATATAAGGGTCTGGCCGATTATCAAACCAGGGTCACCTTGGTGAGGGGCTGCGGTCCAGTGTCATCTACTATACGAGCCCTGAATAGAATAGCAGCTTCTGCCTATATTTCAAATTATTGTTCAAAAATCACTAGTGCTGCAAGCAGGCTCTCTTCCTTTTACTTAATTCCTGATTACAACAGCTTTATATTTCTACACTAATATCTTCAACTTATTGCTTAATTTTATCAACGATATGTAAAACAATTTTACAAGTCATAAATACTTACAGTAGCTCTTTGGGAAAAAAAATAATCAGTCGAAAGACCAACCCTGTATTTTTTTTTGGGCTAACATGAATCATATAAAATCACTTCCCAATTTCTTGGGTTTCACATTAAAGGACCCTAAAGTAATTGTATTTGGGATTCACAAAGTAGCGCCACCTAGAGTTTGCTTGCAGAGAAGCCAATAATTATGAAGACTGAAGCCTGAACATCTGACGTTACACTTCGAGGCTCGTGAGTAGCGCCAGAGGCCGGCATCAAAAACCGGTGTGTAGTTTAACCTTTGACCTCAGTCACTTCACATAGAGATACGCAGTCAAATTCTATTGCGGATGTGACAGCAGTGTAAAGTTATAATAGGCATAATGGATGCAAGTTTATCCAAAATCATTGAATCCAATGGACTCACTGGATCTGCCAGCAGGGACCTGTCTTTGCGGAGAAAGACAGGGGCCCAGTCTACCTGAACATCTGAATTACACTTTCGGGTTTGTGAATAACGCCAGAGAGTGGCCTCCAGCGAAGGTAAATCCTTGTCCATCTTCACCTTTTACCTAAATGTAAATTCATATGCAGACAATGACAAGTGCAGCTACGTTTAAATTGTCACCTCGGACCAATCAAAACACAGATATAGAATGCTGACGTCACCGCACGTTTACCCAATGAAATGATTGTATCCAATGAAATAACTGCTTCTGAAAAGCAAGTACCTGTATATCTTGCGGATAAAGACAGGGGACCAGACTAATGTGACTGGCATCTTTGACCATAACCCTCTCCCCTAGCAAACTCTTGGTGGTGCTTTATATTGTGAATTCCCTAGGTAGGAAAATACACTTCAATAATACAAAGCTTCAGAGAGTCATGCTTTCGAATAAATCCACGCTAGACAATGTACATGTACACAGCCCTTTCACAAAGTTTTTCGACTTAAATATTGATTTTATAAGAGGCCTAAACTCCCAGCTCAACCATGATGATGTCTGGTCCCAGCCACTGCGTCAAACTCCCAGTTGTTAACAAACTCTAAGAAGTCTGGTTCCGGGTCACATCCACTTGTGATCTCTGTAGCTGTAGTCCGGTTCCAGCCTCTATGCTTGTGTTTTTGATGCTATCACTCTGAGAAAACAATCCAAGGTGCCGGTGTGGCAGGAGTTTCTGTCCCCCATAGATTCGGTCCCCCCCCCCCCCAATCCGGCAAACTGTGTACAAACTTCTTCTGATAGCGCCCTCTTTTGAATCATCCTCCTATAGCCCATGTTATATTCCAATGAGGGGGACAGAATTTCCGGCGAACAGAATTCCCTTAAGACACCCGAAATAACTTCAACTGCATTCTTAGATGCTATGTCAAAGTCTTAAACATGGACTCCGGCTGCGGCTACCAGCTGAAGCCATGGCCCATAAGCCAAAGATGAACATTCTAAATCACAGCATGTTTTTAGGCGAGATCCACAAGAACCCATCCATAGTGTAGCCACTACGAGCTACCGCTAGCGTTATTTGTAGCTGATTTCGAGTTTGCATTGTTTAAGTCGAGTGCTTCGATCAAATCGTCTAAAACGGAAACGTCCTTTGCGTCCAGTATGTTAAATTCTTGGGAGAAGATGACCACTTGAATGAATAAACTGTTGAGATGCCTATGAAGATCGAAGAAGATTAACTGTTCGTAGTGGGCGTGGTAAATGTGGGCTACAATTTGGAATAGAAGTCTTAGAACACGCTTGACTAACACCTCAAAATCACTTGGGAAGACGTGATCTGAAAACAAAGAAAAAAAAACATATTATTATCGCTAAGAAAAGGGGTTGGAGTCCCGGTCATGGCACTTGTGTCTTTTAGCAAGACACTTACATGTACTTAACCACTGTTGCTTTGTCCTTTGGGTGGTTGTAAAGTCGTAGGTCCCACGTCTTGTGTGTAAGGCAAAGGACGAAGCATCATGGTTAAAGGTCTTGCTTTTTAAGGACACAGGTGTCAAGACTAGGACTCAAACCCACACTCTGCTAAACAGAAACACCAGAGATTGAGTCCAGTGCTCTTAACCGCTAGGCCGGGTGACACTCCACCTGGGCCCAATTTCATAGGGCTGCTTAAGCACAAAAAGTAGCTTAGCACAACAAAATTCTGCTTACCAGAATAAGGTTACCAGCCAAACTACCATGTCACAAGTACACTTTCAGACTGAGATCCTGCTCATTTCTGCTAAGCAGAAAATTGTTAAGCAATATTCTCTGCTTAAGCAGCTATATGAAATTGGGCCCTGCTGTGAAGATCTGGAGAAACAACTTACCGTATTTTGTCGGTAATATAGATTCATCGTTGATATACTTTTGTATATTTGACATGGCATAGTTGATATACTGTGGTGCTGTTAACTTCAATTTCTTTCCCTTGTCATCGAGCCAAAGGTATTGCCTAAAGAAGAAAAAAAAGTGAAAGAGTTTCAGGCTGAAAAGTGAGGGATGGGGAGTCAACCTGGCTAGCATGCGACCCTTCCGGGCTAAAAAAGCCCTTCTCAATATTTATAGTTGATTTTATCTGGGTAAATAAGCTGTTTGCGAGTTAGATTTAAACAATGTCTGGTACAATGACTTGCTCAAGTCACAATGCGACGCTTACATTTGAATTCTTTAGACTATCGAGACAGTTGATATGTCAAATGGTTCGCAGCAAGCTTTTGTATAGCAACCTCCAGATGAGTAGACCCTGGCACCATTGTGATATACACATCCATTCAGTTAACTAGTTCTAGTTACTTCTTTTCATTATACAATTGTTGCACGCTGTGACGGGGTCCATGGCATTTTGTACACCCGAGGGGGAAAATGGCACCCGGTGCCATTTGCCACCAAGGGTGTACAAAACCAATGGACCCCAGTCACAGCGTGCAACAATTGTTTTGTTATACCTTTGTATAATTGTTATTCCTCTTCTCGAAGTTCTGTTGTCATCTTCAAACATTATTACGACAGACTAGTCATTGTTTAACAAGCAGACGAACAAGAAACAGTTCCCTCGAACCCGCGGTTGTTTCGTACACAGCGCTGGAAATCGACCACCGCTGGGAACGATTAAGGTGATGTACACCGGTGTACATGTACATCATTTTTCATGTTACCCGGCCCGTCGAGCCATGTAACATGCGTTTTTGTAGCGCGTCACATGATTGGTTCTCTCTCGACCCATCAAACTTCACAGTTTGTTACCGAGGTATAACAAAGGAGATTGTTGCATGGACGTGTACCCATTGTTGTACCTGCAAGTTTACTAGTTCTAGTTACTTCTTATCATACAAGATTGTTGGATGGACGTGAAATGAGTACTTACGTATTCCCCGGTGCTGACATGCTCGGACATGTCTCATTTGTACAAGACTCTCCTGACGATACTCCGTATAAAACATTTACATTGTTGAAGAATTCAAGAACTGCAAATCACAAAGAAAAGTTAAGATTTTGTTTCATCAAATTTCTTCAAACTTTAGAGAGTAATTATTTTGATTTGTACAGTAAATGGTCTTTCTAAACTGGGAGCAAGTTCGATCAGGGTACAATCATCGACTAGTGGTTAGTTTGTGACGTATGAAGTGCATGTGCTCTGAAATAAAAGTGCATATGACTCCTAGTGGTTGTCTAGCGACCATATGTGAAAAAGATGACCGTGAACATGCCGTGAACACATCAAAAGTCCATACTCAATTCTTTTCAGCCATTTTAAGAATAACCGCCAGCAGCACACTATGACTATGATATGGCAAATTGCTATTGGTAACCAACGATGCAACCAACCTCGACCAGCCTCCGCGAATAGTCGACTAGACTGGTTCAACTATCGCTGACTAACGCGGGTTCGATCACAGTTAGTTCGATCTGTGGTTAACTATGGTCGTTGATCGAACTTGCTCAGAGCTTGAGGCGTGGTAACACCATAGTGTCTACTTGCCAGGTAGATTTCGTTCTTTAGAGAACTGTCTTGCTATATTATTCTACTACTATGAAGTAGATTTTCAGAAATTGGGAGACATGTCCTGCTTTTTAACTACAACCTGGGCAGAAGGCAGAGATGCCAAGTCCAGAGGCCAGCTATGCGTGAGATTTTTCGAAGCATTGTAGGTTGCGTTTTTTGTACACACGAGCACGATTTAGCAATGCATTGTCGTAATTTTTTTATTTTTTTTTCCCCCTGTCTGGCCCCAATGCGTGAGAAAATAGATGCTGTGCGTGTGAGCGTGACAGAGCCCAAATGCGTGAGTCTCACGCCTAATGCGTGAGACTTGGTAGGTCTGAGAATGTAGAGCAGTGTCGAGTCCACCAAGATTGCCCAATAGCTAGCGGCAGTACGAATACCATGTTATGTATTTTTAAGCCTTACACACTCACCATTTGAGCCGACCCACTCATTCTGATCTAGGCCCTTGGGTAACCTCACAACGTCCCTCATGTCAAAGTCCGTTATCTGTGCCCCTAGATATTGGGGTTCCAAGAACAGCTTAGGCTCCTCTGGAGCTGTGGGTATCTGAGGCTTCTTCTCTTTCCGTCCCGCTTTCCTGTAACGAGAAACAAACAGACAAATCAAGTTTTAAGGTAAGATTGAAATTGTTTAAAGGTTATGAGAATTAACTACTTTGATTGGTGTTATTAAATAGCTAGATATTCATAAACAACAAATCCGATTTTTTTTTTTTTTTTTAGCCCTCCCTTGTATTTTTTATTGAATTAAATTGAATTAAAATGTAGCGCTTCGGGAACGCCCACTAAAAATAGACCGTAGCTCATGAATAAGTGACGTCATCGCTGTGACGTCACTTGGGGAACGAAGTGACTGCTGCCTGAATGTAAACAAACCATTGCCCAACACAGGAAAGACGGCAGTGAAATGCTTGTTCATGATGCGGTCTATTAATTGTGATTGTACCCATATTTTTTTTGTACTTTCCTCGGAAAATAATAATGACTGTAACAATGAATATATATATATATACAGATTATTTTAATAAAGTTATAAGAAACACAAAAAAACACACGATATAAATACAAAGTTATATTTATCCATCCGCTGGCGTGTGTTTTTACATGCATGCATGCATGCATGCCGCGTCGCGCCATCGTCGTCTCTCACAGTTTCAGTTATCATACCACGATTGTCGTAATTTCAACTCGATTTTTAGCCTTTCTTTTGGCATGACCAAAAGATGTGTTGCTGCTGGGTGCAGCAACACCACTTCTGCTGGAGTGAGTCTGCACAAATTTCCACTTGATCCCAAAATAAGACGAATCTGGGCCAAAAAAGTTCGTCTCACTCGTGCGAAGTGGCAGGGGCCTACTGAGCATAGCACACTATGTTGCTCACACTTCACGCCAGAATGCTTCGAGGGTGGACTCCACCAAGAATTTGGTCTAAAAAGGAAACGCTTTTTGAAGCCAGAGGCCATCCCCACCATATTCAGAGCAACCGAGAAGTCTCCAGCCAAAAAGAAGCATCGGAAAGGGATCCAGAAACGGGAGAAAGTTAAGGTAAATTTGTGTGTGAAACGTAGACAGTACCACCATACTATTATATTATAATGCACAGTGTTTCGCGCTCCAACGTGCAGGTACCGCGCGAGAGTGGTCGGTTTTTTTTGTGTGTGGTATTTTTAGTATAACTTTTGTCACTTGCTCAGGGTTTTACGTGAGATTTAGTCGCACACAATTCGCTTAGTTTGTTGGAAATGCCAACCAGACCTTGAAATTAATGATTGAAAACTAATTGATTTGATGAAACTGTTATTTTTTTTTAATTGATTGGTGGTAAATTTATAGGATGCAAGAAATTTTCAAAAAAAACAAAAAAAACCCGTTAACTAAATAGTACAAATAAAATACATCTAGAAGGTTGAAGTAGCTTTCAGCACATCTTTTTGCTGGCTGTTGGCTACATAACTTCACACTGACTTTGCAGCCCAGTAATCATAAAATCATTATTTAATTTCAGCTCCTGAAAGAGTTGCTCAGTCCCGTTGCAGAGTCCACGTCAGCATGCACCTCATCCACTTCCACAGATCAGGACATGGATTCAGATCAAAGTTATGGAGAAATTGATCATGTAAGTATACCTGCTGAAAGAATGCTATACTCTGTACATTTGACTAGACTACATATCTCATCTATCATACAGCTGCCAAGACTTGCACATTTACTTATTCCGTGGATGTTTGTTGTTGATAGAACCTTGTTTATTACAATAATACATGATTGTAGCTAAGGCTAAATTGAAACAATAGAATGAAAGGGGAAGCAATCAAATAACGAAAATTACTCGGTAAGTGGGACAATTGTTGGCATTCTGCATTAAACAATTTATGGAATGAGAATATTTTTAAACACGATGAATCAAAAACTTGAATTAATAATAATCTGTTTGAAAAATATTGCAAATGATTTTTGGGGTTGAACAGTTGCACACTTTTTTATTTTTTATATCATGTTCCTTTTTTTTACCAACAACTACATACATCTTCCTACATATTCATTGAATGTAATTTCTTGATTTCCAATCCTTTTGTTTTAGGTGGCTTCAGCTTCACACAGTGTATCCGTACAATGCCAGACAACACCATGCACCACACACGTTGCAACTCAAACCCGTCTCCCTACAAGAGTAAAATGTAACTATTTTTATTCACTTATTTTTTATTTTATTTTTTTCAGTTTAATTTGCATGCAAGTCTCCCGATAAGCTTGTGGCACCGTTAAACATGTTTCCCCAAAACTACGGAGTAAGATAGCACAGCTCACAAAATTTACCGTGTTTGAGGTGCTGTTTTCTAAGAGAATTTGTCATTAAGGAAATCCATATTAACAATCATGATTAGTGAGGCTTGATAATACGTTGGATCCAATTATTTGTATGACTGAAAATTTACTGACCAATGTATCAATGTTTTGGCTCAACAAGTTTCAATGCATTTCTTTTTAGTGGTGCAAGCATCTGCTCACATGCATTGTATGGGGATCCAGGCTCAGCCAAGAACTGTCTCATGTGGAGTCATCTGTAAACTTCTTGATGATGTCCCAACTCAGGAGTCCAGTTCAGACAGCAGCAATGATGATGATGGGAGAGATCCAGAATACCAGCCCTGTTATGATGGTCCATCGTCAGACTCGGATGGTTCAAGTTCCACTCACAATAATGAAGGGTACGGATCACTACATGATTTTTCTTCCTTTTAAGATTTTTAAATGCAAATTAACTGGGAAACAAATTTGTACAACTTGCTTTTTGTAACACAAAATTAATGAGAATTTTATTCTATTTTTTATTTCCTTTCTTTATTTATTTTTACACCAACATAAAAACAGACAGCAATTCATAAAAATCAAGTGCCATTTAAAGTGATTGTCATGTCTTCGTTTCATTCCACAGCTCCAGTAATATCCACAAGGAGAGAAAGTTCATCGTGTTTGAATCCCAACTGATGAAGTTGTTCAACAGATGCATTTCCTGTGGTTGTTGTTTGGTGACCATGAAGAGCTCTAGGAAAGGAGGGATGTTAAGGGTTCGGCAGTCATGTGAGATGTGTGACGACACAACCACCTGGGATAGCCAGCCCTGGTTAAACAATACACCGGCTGGGAACATCCTTCTCTCAGCATCCATCTTGTTTGCAGGTGGAACAGTAGCACAGACTTTTCGTGTGCTCCAACATATGGGTGTTGCTACCATGACGCAACGAAACTTCTTTAAGCATCAGAAGCAGTTCCTACTTCCAGCTGTGAATGCAGTATTTGTCAGTAAGCAGACGAGACTGATTATGGAAATTGCAGCAGAGGGTGACCCTCTGGTTATTGGAGGGGATGGTAGGGCGGACAGCCCTGGACACAGCGCTAAGTATGGATCATACACAGCCCTTGATCTCGAACGGAACAAGATTCTTGATATCCAACTGGTACAGGTAAATAAACAATTACTTCATGTAGGTTTGTGTGCAGGTTAGCAAAGTAAAGTTTTTAACTGCCGCTTATTTTTATTCATGTTATTGTTCTTACTTTTTATTCAGAGCAACGAAGTGAAAGGGAGCTACCATATGGAGCTAGAAGGCTTCAAACGAACTCTAGAGAAGCTCAACACCAGTGGGCTAGTTGTTAGTAAGCTGGTATCAGACAGGCACAGGCAGCTTGCGAAATATGTGCGGGAGAAAACTGACATCAGCCACATGTTTGACGTGTGGCACATCGCCAAAGGTACGCTTGAACAGTTCATTGATTGTATTAGACAGATTTTATGGTGCCAAGCGAGAGATGATTATGCTCATGGATTTTGGCATATCAGATACTTTTGGAAAACTTTTCAAGTTCACTGTGGCCCTCTTTAAATACCACATTTATTTTTTTAATCTGTTCTCACAGGATTGAAGAAAAAAGTGGATAAACTTTCAAAGGTGAAGAACTGTGGGGCGGTGACTGAATGGTCCAAGAGTTTAAACCACCACATTTACTGGTGCGCATCCAGCACCACAGATGACCAGTCGGCACTGCGTGCTGCCAAATGGCTCTCGATAGTAAACCACATTCAAGGAGTTCACCATGGCCATTCAGAATTGTATCCAAACTGTGAGCACGATATTCTGGATGGCGATCGCAAAAAAAAATATATGAAGCCAAGTAAGTACACTTCTCTTTATTCGCTATTTTAATATAACTGAGGACCAGAAGCATTCTTCTGCAGCAGAGAACAGTACAATTATTTGTAATGATATAACATAATCTTGTTGTTTTAACTGAAGGTACACTAGCGACCGAAAAGTTGACGAGTATCCTAACCAAGACGATGCTTCTTAACGATATCAAGATGATGTCAACAACAAGGCAGACATCATCGCTGGAATCCTTCCACAGCGTTCTAAACTACTTTGCACCCAAGATGAATGCGTACACATATCATGGGATGACCTGCAGGTTAGTTTGGCGACAAACAGTTCATGTGTAGGGCAAAACAAGATTAAAACAGCCCCAAATGTCTTCATGTATTGTTGCATTGTTGGTTGCAAAACAGTATGTGAATGTCGATCTGGCCCGTTTTTATACATGTCATTTTAACCTTTTTCACTCTCTGTTTTCACCTATTTTCAATGAAACTTGTCACTCCTTGAATAATGCCTATTGTTGGTAAACATAATATTATTATTTCTAACCTTTTAAAATTGTATTTGTTTTTGAAAGGTTACAGATGACTGCTCTTCATTATAATGAGATTAGTGACAGCGCACAGGCAAAAACAAGGGCAGGGAATCTAAGATACCAACTCAACAAACCCAAGTACAAGAAAGGGAGTGCGACTGTGAAGGCAGTGAAAGAACCCTGTAAATATGGTAAGAAAAAGACTCTTGTTTGACTCAGGAATATTTTGGCTATGAGGAACACTGAGAACGAGTTGTTTCACTGTAAAAAATTAAACATTTGTAATAAATCAAAACTATTCTTGTTCGATTTATGTGCAGGCTATGTAGACGAGTTGATGGCGGAAGTAGTACGTAGAGTGAAAACCTCCTCACGAGAACTCATGAAGAAACCACCTCCGACACTATGCAGTGTGTACAAGTTTCCCCCCAAGGACGAGTTAATTTCTCGGCACAGAACCAGGTTTAACCTTCCCTAGATTAGAAACACTGCGTTGTGTTGCACCATTTTGTGATAACATAACTTTAACAAAAGACACAAGAATCATTTATACTATTCGTGTACTTGTCTTTCATTTGGTGCTCAATATTATTTCTTCATTGAGGCTCAAATTTGAAGAATTTTGTTAGGGGGGAGACTTCTTTACTGACGGGAAGTTATGTGAACCCTAGTTTAGACATGAATGACAGTGCCATAAATAAAATACAAGTTGGACAAACTGGTGGTATTTAATTTTAGTAGTAAAGAAATTTATTAGGTTTGGACTTGGACAATGATCACATCTGACCCCAAACTTATAAGATAACACGTAGCGAGGATCCGTCTGTTTGTCAGTTGTACTCATCTCACGTGAATTGATGTTAAAGGCCTACATGGTGATTTCAGATAAATCACATGAACTGTTTTACATTAAGTTCTTAAGTTTCTTATTATATTTATATCTATAAAAATTGTTGCCTCTGAAATATAATGTTCAGGAAAATTCTCCAGGAATTGAAATAAAAGGCCTACATGGTAATTCCAGATGAATCACATGAATGAGTATCCATTTTAAGTTATTAAGTTTCTTATTTTGTTTCAATCTACATATGTACAGTGTAGTGACATGTTTGCCTTTGGTTTGTTAAAATTAAACTACTCAATTTCTTTAAAACCTTTGTAAACGTCTGATGGAAAGGCTTGCCGGATCCTGTTCACCGCACAGGACGGCAATGGCACTCTCACTTCCTTCCCCAAGAAGTGCCATATCCAGCGTACCAACTGTCTGTAGGCAGCATGACGATTTTTTCTGTGTAAAAGCAAAGGAAATATGCAGAAAATTGAGTTAAGTTTTTGGTAAATCATATTTGATGAGTTAGCTTTGATAAAACTTTGCAGTGAACAGTTTCATAAAAACTACCTCTTCATAAAAACTTGACAAGTGAACTGAGCGTTGTCGACATGTACATGTACATTGCGAAACGGAGGACTGAGCAATGATTTGAAAATTAAACCATGATTTAAAATAAATATTAGTTAACTCTTACAGATGGAAATGCAACCGATCACTAGTATTCAATTAATCATGGAGGTAACCACACAACAATTGTCAAACTTACTGATTTTGAGTTACCTCCTGCTCCGGTGGATTATAGGCCTGATTGTATTCCCACAATGCGGTTTCCAAAACCCATAAATTAAGGCATACTGCCGAAAAACCTGGGTGCTCGGTTATACAATCGACATCCAAGACAAATTCATCCATCTTGGCAACAACCCTTTCGACCTCCTTGCAGCAAATGCTCTCCTTGACTGTTGGCATTGCCACACAGCATCCACACAGGCACCTGTTGATATTGATTGAAATAAATTATTATTAATTTAATAGGTTTATCTTGGTCTATTCCATCAAGTGCTTTTTGGTTTGTGCAAAAATAAATGCTACCGAGATTATTAGAGATTTTGTTTTATGAACAACAGTCAAAATGTACTGTTTCGCCATTTGAATTGACCAAAAGGTCTGGTATGCCAAAATATTGACGGTTTGGAAAGAAATAACATTATAATATATGAAGTGAAGAAGGAAACCAGGGGAGAAGTTTATAATACAACACAAAAATAGGTCTTGGTCAGCTTTCCAAAATATAAACTTTATAAAGAGACACGTCCCACCCCCAGGAAAAGAAAATATATAATAAATAAAGAAACAAACCGTCTTCCTAAAGTTTGCCAATTTCCATGAAAATCCCCACGAGTAAATATTAGCTTTGTATAAATTATGAAGGCGACATGAACGAGATGCCACCGTACCGTGTTGTTGTCAGTCCAAGTGGGTTGCTATGCCCCTAACCAGTTGCGATATGATTGTGTAACAGCTGCCAGGTTTTGTTCTAGTTATATGTGTTTTGAATCCTTCTTATCTTATAAAATCAGTATAATTCGTAGCAAAAGTATAACAACAAAATTTAGCGCTAAAACAAAATACAATTTACACACCATTGGGAGTTTCCCAGTCTGTTTTCAACGTCGTCGTCGTCGTCCCGCACTGCTGGGGGAACATCATTATCACTGTCGCTATCGGAGCCACGTTCTGGCTCGTACATGTACGGCTGCATAGCACGGACTCCCCCGACTTCTCCTACTTCCTCTTCAGTGATATCATCGCCCGATGATGATCCCGATGATTCAGAAAATAAATCGCTGGAAACTTCGCTGTCGGAATCCATTTTGTTGATAATTTTTCTGTACGTCGTTGATTGCGCGATTGCTGTATATAGAGAGTCGAGTCAGCGTGGGTGCACAACGCGAAGGTCGAGTGTGGACCGGTGGTGCTCTTCGTTCCCCAAGTGACGTCACGGCGATGACGTCACTTATTCATGAGCTACGGTCTATTTTTAGTGGGCGTTCCCGAAGCGCTACATATTAATTCAATTTAATTCAATAAAAAATACAAGGGAGGGCTAAAAAAATATTAAAAAATCGGATTTGTTGTTTATTAATATCTAGCTATTTAATAACACCAATCAAAGTAGTTAATTCTCATAACCTAATACATATACAAAATAGTATGTATGACATGTTAATTACATTCAAATTACATGCAAAAAACATTTACTGATCATTACTCAAAATAATTTTTGGCATACAAAATTACTTGGTAACAAGCAATGGAGAGCTGTTGATAATATAAGACATTGTGAAAAATCGCTCCCTCTGAAGTATTGTAGTTTTTGAGAAATAAGTAAATTTCCATGATTTTGAATTTTGAGACCTCAGAATTAGATTTTGAGGTCTCAAAATCAAGCATCTGAAAGCACACAACTTTGTGTGACAAGGCTGTTTTTTCTTTCATTATTATCTCGCAACTTTGACAACCAATTCAGCTCAAATTTTCACAGGTTTGTTATTTTATGCAAATGTTGAGAAACATATTTGTACACCAAGTGAGAAGACTGGTCTTTGACAATTATGTTCAGTGTCTCGAAGGTAAGATTGAAATTGTTACAGATGTGCATTGGACACATGGTTATTGTCAAAGACCAGTATTCTCACTTTGTGTATCAATGCATAAAATATCAAAGTTCTGTGAAAATTTTGACTTGATTGGTCAAAAATGTTGCAGGAGAAGAATGAAAGAAAAAACACAATTGTGTGTGCCTTCAAATGCCACATAAATGCCTTAAAAACTCAAACGTTTGTACTTTGCCTTTGCCACACTTGGGTGTGTATAAACCTTTGTTAATGACCAGTAAAAAGTGTTGAAACATGGGCGTGACTAGTCTTGAAGTCAAGACGGTAATTGTTAAGCGTGGTGTGTAGTTACAGCGCGGCGTATTAAGCGCGGTGTGTAGTTACAGCGCGGCGTAGCTACGGGGACGATACACACACCCTCGATCCCAGTATGTGTGTGTGAGTCGCGCTACCTACGACTGTTGCATAGTGTAACATCGCACTGTGACTGTTGCATGAAAGGCAGACAAATAGGCAGCGCCTAACGACTTGTCATCAAGTCTAGGGCGTGACATGCGAGCTTGCACCTGTGCTTATAAGACAGTTTCTTCATTCCTATTGGTCGAGAGCAATGGCCGGGACAGTTGTGCCATGTCATGCAATACGCCCGACGCGCACAGCATTCCCTAATATGGAGTTGTTTACCCAAGGGCCTTACCATTTCATTGCTGGAGGGTTGTTGTGTTGAAAGAAATCATTGAACAATTACAATTTGTGCATTTATTTTACTTTTTTACCAAAAAGTTTTGATGTTTTTTGACCGAAAATCTATTTATGAACGGTTTTCAACTCGTGGGTTAAACCCACCGAGGCCTGGTTCTTGATAATTTACCTTGACTTCGTCTCGGTAAAATTATCAAAAACCAGGCCTCGTTAGGCTTAAACCACTAGTTGAAAACCTCTTCACCACACATTGATTCCCTTATTTGAAAGTATACCTTTGGTGATTTTTTTCCGACCATTAATTTTTTTTTTTTTTCCTACATTGTGTATACAAAAATACCCAATCCGAAGGACGAATCAATACACGTACAATGTTTGTATTTATAGAAAAAAAGTTAAAAATAAAGTAATAGACATTTACATAAACAAGAAAAAGCAGGGTGAATTGAAATTTTCAAGAAACATCTGACAATTTTCCTATTCGTTGGTTGCTTGGTTGAAAACTGTCTTTTTTTCCCATTATTTGTGCCTTTATTTCTTTGCTTCTCTAGCGCTGTGGTACCCAGTGTACATGCAGAGTGTTCTACACGTACAAGTCCCTGTATAATGATCATGTATAGAATCCTCTAATCTGATTGGTTAAAAATGGAGTCATGGAAATAGCAATGCCCCCTTTTTCTACCAAGATGACGTCATAGTGACTATACCCGGGGCATAGTCAATTGACTATGCCTGTTATGAAAATAACGCAACTATGATAATGTATAATGTACGACTAGCGTTCCGTGTCACGGCGCGACCTTTCTTCGCAGAAGACCTTTCCCGGTATAGTCAAAGTGTTGTTGATGAGAAGAATCTTTATTCGGTAAATAAAAGAAATATTGACTGCTTAATAATCAGGGAACAGTTACAATTCTAGGCCCTCGGTGATGTCAAAACCCATGGCTATGCCCTCAGCTTCGCTTCGGGCATAGTCATGGTTTTGGCATCACCTTGGGCCTATAATTTTAACTGTGCCCCCTCATAGCAGTCAATATTTCCATACTATTAAAGGTTCTGGACACCTTTGGTATTGTCAAAGACCAGTATTCTCACTTGCTGTATCCGAACATTGTATGCATAATAAATCTGTGCAAATTTTGACTCAATTGGTCATCAAAGTAGACAGAAAAACAACACCCTTGTTGCACAAAGATGTTTGCTTCCAGATGCCTAAAAGAAGGCTTCAAGCCTGAAGCCTTTTTATTATATTTGAGTGAACAATTACCCCTTTCTCAAAAGACTACGTTACTTCAGAGGGAGCTGTTTCTCGCAATGTTTTATACTATCAACAGCTCTCTATTGCTTGTTACAAAGTAAGTTTTTATGCTATACATTATTTTGAGTAATTACCACTAGTGTCCAGTGCCTTTAAAGCAAAGCTATAAGAGTGTACCAATATGGAGAGTTGAACGAATTAAATAATTATTGTTTTCTTTGTGTACTGAGTGTGGGAGGACTGGAGGCGGACGCAAGGTAGACTTGAATAGAGCATATTTTGTATGCTAAGTACATGTTAAAGGTATTAATTGCACCGGAGTGTTCACAGCTGTTCCCGAGCTAATCACAGCAGATGTGTGAACAGTGTAGTTATTTCTGACAATTTTAAAGGGGAAATAAAATAATGGGTTTTTTTAAAGAGAAACGTCAGGGCCCATGGAGACATGACCAGGATTTGTAGAAAAAATTTCCCTTTTGTCCAAGAATATTTAGTACAAAAATGTTGATCAGTAGAATAAAGTTTAATAGATGGAAATTTGCATGGGGAATAAATAATACAAATTTTCGTTTTTACCCATATTAGTGTAATAGCACTGTTTATAACACCCCTTACCAATATTCTGCCTTTTCATTGGTTTAGAGTGCGTCACATGATATGTCTTAGTTTTACTAGACGACGGCCGTGTGATAGTGCATCGGTTTGCCGTGTGATAGTGCATCGGTTTGCCGTGTGATAGTGCATCTGAAGACTATCACACGGCGTGCAGTACCCAGACGTCCGTTGCGTGTACAAAGATGATAAATTAATAGTCTGTAACTATTTCGGATTACATGACACTACATGCAGCACAGTAAAACATTTTCGCAATCTGTATTCGCATACACTTGAATTTCTTAAATAGCAGTGAAGACAATTTCTTAATTTTGGCTGGTAACTATCCCTAAGGGTCTGTAGAATTGGTATCTGGACAACATTGGGCAATACATTTATTTGAGTATAACTTCAATCAAATGATACCCAAAATGTATGTCCTTGTTACGTATGTTTAAATCTTGAAGACTTATCCTTCTTAAATACTCGGTCATTTACCTTCTTTTTTTGTTAACCACAATCCTCATGAGCTTCTGAATGTACACAGACAAGAATACATGACAACATACTTCAATTTGTTACTACTATCAAACATTCCCCTCTTGTGTCACACTTTTGTGCCCATTAGTCTGGAATTGCCCACATATTCGCTCCGGATTTTCGGCGATATCTAAAAAAACTTGACCAACTTTTAAATTAAAATCTGTACCTTAAATGGTGTATGTACTTTTTGTAGGACAAAAAACACAATGTCCACAGATTTACATTAAACTTACACACTTTGAAGATAATGATAGTAGAAAGCTTCCCTGAAAATATTACGTGCTGAGGTGCTGTAGTTTTTGGGAAATGAGTAAAACAATTTCATGAAAATAATTTTCGTCTCATGAGACGAAAATTATTTTAAGCATTTACAAACGTATTTTCATGACACTGTTTTACTCATTTCTCAAATACTACAGCACCTCAGTAAGTAATATTTGAAGGGAAGTTTTCCACTATCATTATCTTCAAACCAAGTAATTTTAATGTAAATCTATCCGCACGGAGCTCCCGGCCGCCGGCTTGGGCGACCGTTAGCGGAGTCGACGGGGACATTTTGAAAAGGTACCCAAACCCTTTAAAGGAACATTACAGAATTGGTTGTTGCTATTAAAACAGTTGCTGGCAGTGTAAGCACTTTACGTAATCCACCATATAAATAAACTGACAAACCTGTAGAAGTTTGAGATCGATCAGCCATCTGGGTTGCGAGAGAATAGTGAAAAACCCGATTACAAATTTTGCATTGCATCGATGCCAAAATAAAAATGAATAAAACGCTCACTGAGCGATAAACTCCAAACGCGAAATTAGATTATTTAGGCCTATTTCTCATCTCAAATATAACATTTCAGACAGAAATATTTCAAGGGATGTTTGATGTAAATCTGTGATCTTCACGATTTCTGTTTCTTACCAATTCTGTAACGTTCCTTTAATAGTACAAGTATACAGTATTTAATCGGAATAAAAGAGTAATTCCCAGTATTTAAAGAAATACACCACTAAGCTTGTGAAAGGATGCAAAAAAGTGAAATGCGAGTGATGCTGTAATGGCCAAAATGGTTCCAAAACCAAACCTTCCCTTTAAAGGTGTTGCTTTCTGACCTAGAAATTACCATTCTTGAGTTATTTTTCGTAAGAAAATTGCAATTTAGTAGGAAACCTGAGCAGGAAACCTGACATGCCTAGGCAAGCAATTTCACAGCGGCTATTCATACCACTGGTATCAGATGCTGTTCCTGTATGATTTTGTGGCTTGCATTGGAAGTTGAGTACATGTACACATGATATTGCAGAAGATTTCATGCTAAGCAAATTTTTGTGCTTAGCAGCTCTTTGAAATTAGGCCCTGGTCTTGGCCTTGGTACTTTGTATAATACTCTTCACAAGTTTCCCATTTACTTTTAGATTTTCCAATGGAAGTACCCTTTGCAAAAAAAAACGAAATTCTAGACCTGAGATGTGAGTTTCTATGAGTATCTATGTACATGTTCATGTAGCTTCGGTATTTGTGAGTTTGAGCCGACATGAATGCTCCGGTGGGCTCTTTAAAGCAAGTGAACAATGGGCCCCACAATGGAATTCATTAGACAAAGGCAATATAATAGAACAGCAACAGCCAGGAATCAGATCCATAAAGTTATGTGAGTGTTAAAGTATTGTGAGTTTCTGTGAGTATTTTTGAGTACAGTACGTTAATGTACATGTATGTCTATAGATTCTGTGAGTATAAGAGTTTCTGTGAGTGTCTGTTTTATATATTGTAAGTACGTGTCCGTGAGTATTTTTGAGTACTTGAGTTTTTGTGAGTATCTCTGTATTACATATAGCTTATGTACTTGTGAGCTTAAAGGGAAACATTGAACAGGCATGCAGGCCCACTAAATGTGTATCACAGGTTCAGTGTACATTGTGCGCTTACTGTGAAACATTATACATCTATCCAGTACATGTAGGAGAAAGAATACATGATTTTGGTTTGACTGAGACTTGTTTCGGCAATTTGTGATAAACACTGTATATTGGATGCTTTCCGAGTCCTCTGAAACAAAACAAAAAACCCTGGGCCCTGGTCACACACCTTTGTGTTATTCAGAAAGGATTGGCCAGAAATGAATACATGCAAGTGTGAGGGAGGGCTGTTTGGACCCTTCGTAGATACAGAGAGGCTCTAGACTGTGAAGATCAGGTGGACTGGCCTTTCCATAATTTATCATCCAATACTTTAAAGGCACTGGACACTATTGGTGATTACTCAAAATAATTATTAGCATAAAACCTTACTTGGTAACGAGCAATGGAGAGCTGTTGATGGTATAAAACATTGTGCGAAACGGCTCCCTCTGAAGTAACGTAGTTTTTGAGAAAGAAGTTCTCACTAAAATATTTGGATTTGATTTCGAGCCCCCAGCCTGAGGTCTCGAAATCAAGCATCTGAAAGCACCAAACGTCGTGCGACAAGGGCGTTTTTTCTTCCATTATTCTCTCCCAACTTTGACAACTAATTGTGTTAAAATGTTCACAGGTTTGTTCTTCTATGCATACATGTATAGTTGAGATACACCAAGTGAGAAGACTGGTCTTTGACTTAAAGGTGTCCAGTGTCTTTAAAGACAGTGGACACTATTGGTAATTGTCAAAGACTAGCCTTCACAGTTGGTGTATCTCATCATATACATACATTGTGTAAAATAACAAACCTGTAAAATTTGAGCTCAATCGGTCATCGAACTTGCAGGATAATAATGAAAAGAAAAAAACACCCTTGTCACACGAAGTTGTGTGCGTTTAGATGTTTGATTTCAAGACCTCAAGTTCTAAATCTGAGGTCTCAAAATCAAATTCATGGAAAATTACTTCTTTCTCGAAAACTATGGCACTTCAGAGGGAGCCGTTTCTCGCAAAGTTTTACACCATCAACCTCTCCCCATTACTCGTCACCAAGAAAGGTTTTATGCTAATAATTATTTTGAGTAATTACCAATAGTGTCCACTGCCTTTAATGCAGATTGATGAATAAGGTTGGAGAAGCCACCGGCCTTGTTGGTATGCAGTGATCTGACACTTCACTAGTGAAAGGGCAGGGTTCCGCACAGGATTTCTCTAATGGTGGAAAAGCGTTTCCCTAGAAACCATTACGAGATGGATCAGTTCATGCAGGCCTGGTACTTCATGAAGGCAACGGCGGCGATTGCCCCCATGCCCCCTGGGGATTGCCTTGGTGCCCATGAAATGCTCTGACAGTAGAAGTTCAGTCCTGATAAAACGAAGAAGGCAACGAAGGCAACTGCCTCCATGCCCCCTGGTCATTGCATTGGTTCCCAAAGTGTACAATTTCCTCATAGGGTGCCCTTTACCAAGGAGAACATGCCTTGGTGCCCTTGCCCTTTCAAAAACGAAGCATACAGGCATGTATTGTATATCATAATAAATAGACTCAAATCAAACAAGTGCTCAAAATTAATGGCTTCAGATCTATACCATTTCTACTCGTACATAAACACACAATTTTACATTTTGCTGAAAACCTTTGAAAGGAAATTGCGAAGTACATTCTTCCAGTGGTGGTTGGGGAATCCTGAGTGCTGGGCGGGTTTTCCGGCACCGACCACTGTGGGCAGAACCCTGAAAAGGGTAGGGCATATCGAACCACGGCCACATTCAGACATTGGTGAGAGGCTTGCTAATGTAAACAACAGTGCAGTTTCGCTGTCTATACGTGTAGCACATTTTAACTCAACTAATTGTCTGGGACGTTTACTGGATTCAGTTTCTAAACATACATAAAATGTGTACATTACATACAGCTGCCCTGTCAAGGAAATTGTTTAGCTGTAAATCATTGAGGAAGACACCTACATACGTACATGTACATAATTCACATCAAACTTTACCATATTAAAAGACATAGTTTTTTCCATGTCATTTTGTAAACAAAAACTTGCAGAACTGCTATTGTCCTAGCAATGGCGGCGCAGTGTACAAAATTTGTGCATACATGTACGATCGGTCATGATGTCCACGCATTTAGTAGTTTCCATCCAAATATTTCAAGTTTCTCAATTCAATGTGTATAAAAATTATTTGCAGCTCATTGCAAAAGTCCTCAAAATATTTCCGATACTACTATCAGCATTTAGAATAATTAATCAATAAAAAAACTAAATAAACATGGTGTGATTAAAAACTTGTTTGTTACTAATTACGGATTGATAGTAATTTAAACAGTGAACGATTAAATATGTAACAGCTGTAGTGACATGAGTGACCAGTTTGGGTCAAGGTTTATCAATTTATTGAAGCAACTGGCCTTAAAGCTCGTGGACAACATTGGTTGTCAAAGAACAGTCTCCACACTTCAGTCCTGATACTTAACGAAGGCAACGAAGGCAACTGCCTTCATGCCCCCTGGTCATTGCCTTGGTGCCCTTGAAATGCTCTCACAGTAGAAATGTACAATTTCCTCATAGGGTGCCCATCACCATAGAGAAAATACCTTGGTGCCCTTGCCCTTTCAAAAGCGAAGCATACAGTCCTGTGGGGTGCCCTTTACCAAGGAGATATGCCTTGGTGCCCTTGCCATTAAAATACGAATCGTAAGGACCGACACTTTACGCGACCCAACATGAAATAAGTCACCTGTAAAGGTTTTAAGTTCAATAGGTCATCGAACCAACATGAAATAAATCACCTGTAAAGGTTTTAAGTTCAATAGGTCATCGACCCAACATGAAATAATTCACCTCTGAAACTTTAAGTTCAATAGTGTCATAATTAAAATCTGCTCATGGCAAAGTAAACACCTCTTCTCAGCTTGCCCTAGAGGCAGAAGGATGTATATAAAATGCCACTCAAAACTGCACAACCTACCGAGTACACCATGGTTTTTACCCATAATGATTATACACCGATGTGTGTTTATAAGCATTGATACTCACTACTTTCACGAGCTCTGTGAAAAAATTCACAGGCATTTATACACACACATACTGTACTACTCGGGTGGGATTCGAACACAGCGACCATCGCAATTCTAGAGCAGTGTCACGAGCTCTGTGAAAAAATTCACAGGCATTTATACACACACATACTGTACTACTCGGGTGGGATTCGAACACAGCGACCATCGCAATTCTAGAGCAGTGTCTAACCAAGATGATCTTCCCTTCAAGGGAACTCGGCAAACTCTTACAAAGGGGATATAAACACCAAGCTGGCAAAAGCCAATTTCTCTCATACAAACATTGGTTTAACGTCTATGATTATGAACTGCATTACTGCACAAATCAAGAAATTGTGATTCAGTAACTAGACGACAATACTTGTTCTAGACATTGTGAAATCAGCGGCTAGCATGGGGTTTCGAACCCACAACCTTGTGATTGCAAGTCCAGCAGTACAGTTTAATCAATGACCACGGCTTGTTGAAAGAACGCTGGGGTGGATACATGTACGCATCACAAAGAGTTACAACTAAGCTTGAGCGATCTCGATTTATTTTATTCACGATATATCACCGCAAAATATATCGCGATATTCGATATAATCGCGATATATTGAATTTGACATCATCAGTCGTCTAACTCCCATTGAAAGTTGTAGAAGAGACAGTCATAGCATAAGAGAGGTGTTCTTATGACCTATTCTTCTGGTTTTACTCCAAACCTATGGGGTGCAAGATGTTTCAGCTAGGAAATACATCGCGATTTTGCGATATTTAATCTATATCGCGATATATCAATATTTCGATTAAAACCAAAACGATCCGATATCGAAATCGTTTCCAAATTAGTATCGCGATATTCGATAATATCCTGATATCGCCCAAGCTTAGTTACAACTAGTCTGAGGACGGTCTCATCTCGAGTTAGGAGGAATAACATACTCGTCCTAACTTAGGACTAGCCATACCTTTTAATATCTCCTAGGACTAGTCCTAAGTTAGGATTACTCCTTATTCTTTGTGAAATCGGCCCCTGGTCAAGTAAACATTTTTAACCACAAGCCCTGCGGCCTGTGGTTTTGTGGGTTTTCCCACCAAATTTGAGCCCTAAGTTAGACATAAAACTACATTATGTATGCTCTTTGGACTTCCCGATGTGGCAACCATGAATTATGTTCTAGTTGTGCGTGATGTCAGAGTCAACAGAGACCTGAAAGCTGGTTAACAATCGTTCCACGAAATGCAGAACTGACGACCTGGTTTCATTTTCAAAAGAACATTGCGTTTGTAGAGTGGCATTCACAAAGGACTATTATGTGGGCAGATTTTCAGTCCAGACAAGCAAAGTGAAACATAATGTATTATTAGCAGCTTACTGTAAAACTAAAAGCAAAAAGAAGAAGTAAAGTCTGTGGACGGCACGAGCCAATCAGACCACGATGTTCCCTCATTTTGCCAATAGTAAAACTAGACAACAGACAAACTAGACCAGGCCTGAGATCTATCAGCAATACGCTTCTTGTTCCTCGAACTCGCCTGGCCAGTTACCGGACAGGGCCTTTTCCAACAAGCAACAAGAACCCTCCGAAATTCACTTCCTGAAGACCTCAGACAAATGCACTAACATCACTCTCTTCCAGCAGAAACTTAAAACACACTTGTTTATGCTTGCTTTCCCAACAACTTGACAATTACTTTAACTTCATCTTTAACTTCTTCCAGACCGGCGCCTTTGAATGTTTTCAGTAAAGTGGGCCTCATAAACGCTATAGTATTATTATTAGTGTCATTGCACACGCACGTTAACATTACATTTCATGGGAAAGGATTGCCTTTCTGCCCTTGGTCATTGCTTCTGGTCCCCTTTGAAATAATCCAGTGGGAATTAAAATATTTCTTGTTGAAGTGCCCTTTAAAGGCATGGACACCTTTGGTTGATAGGAAAAAAACATTGTGAGAAACGGCTCCCTCTGAAGTAATGTAGTTTTTGAGGTAATTTTCCACGAATTTGATTTCGAGATCTTAGAATTAGATTTTGAGGTCTCGAAACCAAGCACACAACTTCGTGTGACAAGGGTGTTTTTTCTTTCATTGTTATCTCACAACTTCAACGACCAATTGAGCTCAAATTTTCTCAGGTTGGTTATTTTATTCATACATGTATGTTGAGATACACCAAGTGAGAAGACTGGTCTTTGACAATTACCAATAGTGTCCACTGTCTTTAAGGGGTCCACTGACCCACTGTGTGAAAGACCCCACAAGGAAATACCAGCAGGGCCCAATTTCATAAAGCCTGTAAGCACAAAATCTTGCCAAGCACAGAAAACTCTTGCTTAGTCAATATAGGTTACCAGCCAAAATACCATACATTTACCATTGCTGTGACTGGTATCGTGCTCATTTCTTGCTTAGAAAAGAAGTTTGCATTTGAACTTGAAGCAAAATTTTCTGCTAAACAGCTTTATGAAATTGGGCCCTGAATTTGGGCTCAATTTGCCTACATGTGTACAGTAGTCATAACTTTGCATTTTCAGATACATGCTCCTTCCGTAATTAAATGAACAAAACACTCCCAAAGAGTTTACCAGCCCCATTCAAAACAACCAGACCTTAAAATCAGTCAATAGAAGCACTATACAATAGGCATGGTGGGCGTTTACTTACAATAAATATATTCTTGTTTACTTTGATGTAAGGGAATTACCCCAGAGTTTTCTGGTTTTCCCAAAGTTGGCTAATCACTATGAGTGATTTTGGCCGATATGCGTGAACCGCATGCAGATAAACATGAATTGCGGTCGATACGTTAAAAACAATTTTTATTTATTTATGACTTTATTTTCCTTTGTTTATTTTAGTATCATTTTTTATTTTATTCAATTCATTTATTAATTTAATTTGTTTATTTATAATATTTTTATGTTTTCTGTATTTATCATTTTTTTTTTTTTTTTTTTTTTTTTTTTGGGGGGGGTTTGTATTTCAGATCAAATTTACAGAAATCATTTAATTAAAAAAAAAACATTTAGAATGCATCGGATTAAACACTAGGACTTTTACAAATCAAAGAATTTGGTTCACCAAGCAAAAATTTTAAAACATTCTGAGGACTTCGTTATCGAAGTCATTTGTATCTTCTACATACATGTACGTAATACTGTACACAAAATTTATTGTGGAAATAAATATTAACTTTGAATTGAATAGTAGGCCTACACATTACACAATCCCGTCAGATACATTGTACATGTAACGATGCCCTTTACATGTAATACCATAAAGAAATTATCCAGCCATACCAATAATATTGAAGTTCAAGGTCTACTTGTGACGTCCAACTTGTATGACATCATGTACTGTACTGTATAAAGAAAAAATTGCACAGATGAACTAAAAACACAGGATGTGTTTGTTGTATAGATGTGTATATTTGGTTTGCAGTAACACCATGTGTGTATCTACTTGCCAGGTAGAGTTGTTCTTAGGGAACTGTCTTGCTTTATTCTACTGCCGTGGAGTAGATAATCGGAGGTTCGGGAGACTTCTCAGTTCTGAAAAGAACTGTCCTGCTTTTTAACTATTACCAGGGCGGATGGTATAGAAATTATACTGGACTACTACTTTAACTTATAGGATCGTAATTAACTGTACTGCCGTGGAGTCAGTTCTGAAATTGGTCTCAACGTTTCGACGAGCTTGCTCTAGTCATCGTCAGGAGACTGAGACTGAGACTGTATAGAAGTGCATAACAGGCCTAGAAGTATGCAGGCCACAGAAGCCATGGCCTCCATGGCATGCGTTGCCCCATTGCCCCCTAGCCTTGGTGCCCTTCAAAAAATGTTATGCATTGACTTTCAGATTTTCCAATGGAAGTGCCCTTTCGCAAAATGAAAATGGGCTTGCCCTTTCAAAAATAAAATTCCAGGCCTCCGTGACCTGCGTTGCCCCTGGGCTTGGTACCCTTCAAAAGTTTCCGCATTGACTTTCAGATTTTCCAATGGAAGTGCCCTTTGAAAATGAAAATGGCCTTGCCCTTTTAACACGTCAAAAATAAAAATTCCAGGCCTTTGTGGCCTGCGTTGCCCTGTTGCCCCTGGCCTTGGTGCCCTTGACTTTCAGATTTTCCAATGGAAGTGCCCTTTGAAAAATGAAAATGGACTTGCCCTTGTAACACGTCAAAAATAAATTTTCAGGCATGGCCCCGTTGCCCCTTGCCTTGGTGCCCTTCAAAGGTTTCCGCATTGACTTTCAGATTTTCCAATCGAAGTGCCTTTTGCAAAATGGTTGCGGCGCATGAGAGCGTGAGACGGACCCTTAAAAACGGAGTCTCCCGCCTACGTAATGCATGAGTCTCCCGCCTACGTAAAGCGTGAGTCTCCCGCCTACGTAATGCGTGAGTCTCCGGCCTACGTAATGCGTGAGTCTCCCGCCTACGTAATGCGTGAGTCTCCCGCCTACGTAATGCGTGAGTCTCCCGCCTACGTAATGCATGAGTCTCTCGCCTACGTAATTCGTGAGTCTCCCGCCTACGTAATGCGTGAGTCTCCCGCCTACGTAATGCGTGAGTCTCCGGCCTACGTAATGCGTGAGTCTCCCGCCTACGTAATGCGTGAGTCTCCCGCCTACGTAATGCGTGAGTCTCCCGCCTACGTAATGCGTGAGACTTGGTAGGTCTACGATTGGTTTTTATGGGGAAGTTTACTTCACTACTCAAAAGAATTGAGGATATTTTATCAGACTGAGTAAATTTTACGTTTTATTTTATAGGATATTATCGTACGGAGTATGGCATTGTTAATATTCTCCAACCGAAGAACCTAAGACCGATCAACAGCTCCCCATTGCTTGTACCAAATAAGTTGTTATGCTAACAATTATTTTGAGTAATTACCAATAGTGTCCAGTGCCTTTAAAGCCATTGGACACTTTCGGTAAACAGTAATTGTCCAAGGCACACACTTCGTGTATCACAACTTATATATAAAATAACAAATCTGTGAAAATTTAGGCTCAATTGGTCATCGAAGTCGGGAGAAAATAACGGGAAAACTCACCCTTGTTTCCGCACATTTCGCCGTGTCGTGACATGTGTTTAAAATAAATCCGTAATCTCGATATCGAGAATTGATATTGTTTTAATGTTTTCTCAAAAAGTAAAGCATTTCACGGAATAATATTTCAAGAAAAGTCTTTCACCATTACCTTCTGTAAACCCTTTAGGTTATTTGTAAATCTGTGAACTTTTAGTTTTTGTTCTGTTCCGAAAGTGTCCAATGGCTTTAAAGGGTGTATGTACATGTAACTTTTGTAGGACACAAAACACAATGTCCACAGATTTACACTAAACTTACACAGTTTGAAGATAATGATAGTAGAAAGCTTCCCTGAAAATATTACGTGCTGAGGTGCTGTAGTTTTTTGGAAATGAGTAAAACAATGTCATGAAAATAATTTTCGTCTCATGAGACGAAAATTATTTTAAGCATTTACAAACGTATTTTCATGACATTGTTTTACTCATTTCTCAAAAACTACAGCACCTCAGTAAGTAATATTTTAGGAGAAGCTTTCCACTATCATTATCTTTAAACCCTGTAAGTTTAATGTAAATCTATGGACATTTTGAAAAGGTACCCAAATCCTTCAAAACAGGGTGTCCAAAAGACACCCAGACACCCTTCTGGCTAATAATGTAGTGTGTTAGAAATCTGCATGCAATGTAAATACACAATCTGTATGACATTTCCATCGTTTTGAGAGGACAATAAATGGGGGGGGGGGAATATCGTTAATTATGTAATTAGAGGATCTACGCGTAATATGATCAGATTGATTTATTGATTTCGTTTCTTTAACTAGTGCATGCTCTCTAGCGGCAATACAGCATCAGGATTATGAAGCTCATTGAAGGTGGCGTTGAAATGTCACAAACATTTTTGATATCTTTTGTAGATAAAGTGTTTGGCCATGACATAAATCCCTACTCTCACTAACTGCGAATGAAGACATTATTTGTAATTTAACTGTAGAAGTAGATAATAAGAAAAAATGTAAAAAAAATTAAAAATTAAAAATCACAGATGAATTTTTTCAGCAGAGTCAAATCTGTACGCGCTAAAATAAATTTTGCGTCATGAGACGAACATTATTTTTGTACATTTTTTTAAAATCATTTCTCAAAAACTACAGCACATTTGCAAGTATTATTTAAAAAAAAGCTTTCTACCAACATCTTCAAACTGTGTAACTTTTTAAAATGTAAATCTGTGATATTAGTGTTTTGTGCCGTGGCAAAAAGTACCCAGACCCGTTAAGAATCTAAAAACCTCCCATCATCTTCTCTCAGTTCTTGGATGTCGTAGCCCGAGTCCCATGTTTAAATGTCAGTCACATACATTGCCTTTAAAGAACCCCAAAACCTCCCAACATCTTCTGTCAGTTCTTGGATGTCGTAAGAAGCCCATGTCCCAGTTTCTTCGACAGCCTCCCACCGAGCACGTCCACCGCATCACTAAGCATGCTAAGAAACCGCGGGGTTTCAATTTCATGCGGCCAGCCCCCATACTGATCTGTAACCAGATGATTATGAATTCAGTCTACTGCGATGACGTCTTTTGGCTTTTTGTCTGGTCCTTGGCTATAGTTTTTCTCAAATTGGAAACAGCCGTTGTATATTCAATGCATGACATTATTACATCTGAAGTGAACCACAGGAATGATAGAGGAGTACCCTGATTGACTTCTGTTGTAATTGTTATTTTGTGAGCAGGTAACATATTACACATGGGAAACCCTACAAAGTCCGAAACCGAGACCCGAGTGTTCGAAAATGAATACCTGCTATCACTGAAAGGTCAGAATTTAGCATTGTGACGTTAACATTGTACTTGCTTACAAGTTATGAGTCCTGAAAGGAAACACTGTACTAATTCAAAGAGATAACAAAGGCAATTGCCTCCATGCCATGAAATGTAGAATTTCCTCATCCAGGAGTAGGGTGCCCATTAGCAAGGAGGACATGCCTTGGTGCCCTTGCCCTTTCAACTGTTCAAAAACGAAGCTTACATTACATGTGTGTAACCAGTTAACCGAATCAGAAACAAATATCCGTTACCAAATTGCCTTTACAACAAAGCCAATCAGTTAAGAATCAAAGAAATAAAAAGCAACAAAAACCTCAAAGCCGACAGTAAAAAGGATATATAGATTGGTCTAAAGTTGTTGAGTTTGTAAAATGTAAAGTAACTTTATAGACAAAACCATAAAGAAAGATTCATACAGGTACACAATAAAAGTAAGGAAAGTTTCAGCTGGATACGTACATTACAATACTTGCTGAGAAAAAAAGAAAAAAAACTATCACAGTACACGCCGAATACTCAATACGGAGTATTTGCAAAAAAATCTGAGCAAAACACATTGTGCCCCAGCACAAATTTCAAATTATTGTCTGGACTAAATGTTAATTGATCTGAGACATAGCTAATGTAAAGGTATTAAAGGTCACAGAGAAAGAACACAGTCAAACGGCCATTCCACCATGATTTAACCTACAATATTGCATGGCCCCATAACATCAACAGTCCTACATGTACCACACATGTAATGTACTGTTGGACTCCTGTCTTGGTCACTACTGGGTGTTAAATGACCTGCAGTGTTGAACTAGATCATAGAGGCTTGACAGTCATACTACATTATTGGACTTCTGTCTTGGTCAATACTGGATGTCTAAAGACCCTGCAGTGATGACCTAGATCGTAGAGGCTCTACCAACCTCTACTATTGGACTCATGTATTGGTCACTACAGGATTGTAAAAGACCACGCAGTAATGACCTAGATCATAGAGGCTTGATGGTTGGACTCTTAGACTCGTGTTTGTAGGTCACTGCTGGATATTAATTAAAGACCCATCAGTGATGACCTAGATCATAAGCTTGACAGTCCTGTACTATTGGACCCCTGTTTTAAAGACCAGCAATGATGACCGATATTTATAGGCTTGAATGACCTGTACTATGGAACCCCTGTCTTGGTCACTACAAGGTGTTAAATGACCCAGCAGTAATGACCGAGATCCTAGGCTTGACCAACCTGTACTAGAGGACCCCTGTCTTGGTCACTACTGTGTGTTAAATGGCCCAGCAATGATGACCTAATCATCTGTAGAGGCTTGACCGACCTGCTATGATTAGATTCCTATTTTGTGATGACCCAGATTGTTGACCGAACTGGACTAAATTACAAATAAGAAGATTGGACTCCAGCCGGCACTGGTCCTGACTGGGTGTCACAAGGTTATTACCTTATTACAGTCCTGGCCACCCCACACTGATTACACTCCAACACTTAAACAATTTATACACACACAGAGTAAAGAATTACTATCTGATCCCTTGCTACATGTACACGCAAGCTAAGTGCTTCTGACTGGCACACCCCATTGACAAAATAGGGAAACTGCCAACAAAGGGCTAGATAGCTCAGTTGATAGAGCGTCGGCACATTAATCTGTAGGTTGTTGGTTCGAGTCCCACAATATTTCTTTGTTCAACCCTAATTCAGAATTAGATCACTGCGCAGATTTGAAGTTCTGCCTTCACAAACTGACTCATCAATAGTCCAGGTTTTTTGTTTGTTATTTTTTTCTTCAAAATTTTGGCCATTCTGTACCCAAACTTGTGAAGTTTTGCCTGAGCAGTAAACACGCTGAATTGAAACACTTAAAATGTCATAGAATGTTGCACTACTTTAAATGGAGACTGAGAACAAAACTGAAAGGGAAAACAAGAGGACTCTACATGTATGGAGAATTCTAAAGACCAGGCATGCAACTGCTTGGTGGAAAAAAAAAGAGGACAATTTTCAAAGGCACAACGCAAGTGCGGAGCGAGGCAGCCGAAACGCCACGGGACATGATACCCACAATGGTACCCTAGAAAATGTTGAGGTTTATTATGCTCTTAGGTGCATTGTTAGCATGTAGTAGGCTTATTTTACAAGATTGTAGTTGTACACTGTTGTTGCCAGGCATATATTAGGCTAAAAAACAAAAACCCGGAATTCTGTGGAAACGCGGAAGACTAGGGTGCTCCACAAGGAGTTTCGTGTGAAAAATGAATTCGGTCTGAAGTCAGCAAAATGTTATATTTGTTTGTGTGTAAATCAGATGCAATTCACGCGTTTCAACCCCATATTGGACCGTAATTCACTCGACACGTATTGGCCTAAATCGGCTACATGTAGCTTGTGCATGGGGGAAACAGACAATCAAAATTTGCTTTTATGAAAATAATTCTAGTTCTAAATGGATCACTGCCCAAATCAAAAGCAAGAATCTAAAGGGCTTAAAGGCAGTGGTTACTATTGGTAATCACTCAAAATAATTATTAGCATAAAACCTTTCTTGGTGACAAGTAATGGGGAGAGGTTGATGGTATAAAACATTGTGAGAAATGGCTCCCTCTGAAGTGCCACAGTTTTCGAGAGAGAAGTAATTTTCCACGAATTTGATTTCGAGACCTCAAGTTTAGAACTTGAGGTCTCGAAATCAACTATCTACATGTAAACGCACACAACTTCGTGTGACAAGGGTATTTTGTCTTTCATTATTATCTCGGAAGTTCAATGACCGATTGAGCTCAAATTTTCACAGGTTTGTTATTTAATGCATATGTTGAGCTACAGCAAGTGAGAAGACTGGTCTTTGACAATTACCAATAGTGTCCACTGCCTTTAAACAAACTAGTCCACTATTAACAAAAGATGATTGGTAAAGATCCAAATCAGTGCTGTTAACCCCTACCCTATTTGAAGCTGCACGGTTTAAGTTGGTTTTCTGCAGAAAAAAAAACAAGTTTCTCAAAATTGTTCACTAAAATATATTTTGACTCAAATGCCATTTTTGAGAACAATAAATGATACAAAGACTATCGCAATGCAAGCACACAAAATTGGTGGTGCATTGCCAAATGTCTCGACTAGTATACTATGTGTTAAGAGCTTTTAAAGACACTAGTACAGTCGATTTCACAAAACGCTAGGATTAATCCTACCTCGAGTTAGGACGAGTAACTAGTCCTAACTTAGGATTAATCTTAAGTTAGAAAGAGTTTTGTGAAATCGACAGATGGACACCTTCTTGTATTTGTCAAAGATCAGTCTTCTCACTTGGTGTATCTCAACGATTGCACAAAATAACAAACCTGATGAAAATTTGAGCTCAATTGGACATCGAGGTTGCGAGATAATATTGGAAGAAAAAACACCTAAAGTTGTCACGCCGAAGTTGGTTCCTTTCAGATGCTTCATTTCGAGACATAAAAATCTTATTTTGAGGTCTCGAAACCAGATTCAAATATTTTAGTGGAAAACTAATTCTTTCTCGAAAAACTACCTTTCTTCAGAGGGAGCCGTTTCTCACATTGTTTTATACTACCAACAGCTCTCCATTGCTTGTTAACAAGTAAGTTTTTATGCAATTACAATTATTTTGAGTAGTTACCAATAGTGTCCAGTGCCATTCACGAACAAAAAATTTGTTCAATTTGTCGAATGTTGGCTTTGAGTTTGATTTGATATCAAGTCAATTCTATAATAGTAATGAAGTAGGCCTATTACTGTACATTGTAATACCTACATAAAGACAAAATGAAATAAATCTACAGTACTCTTCATGGTTTAGCGCTAGTTCAAATAAAAACAGTTAAACATATTTTAAACTGTGTCAGCAATATCTGGTCTTTTAACAAAATTAGTACAGTACTTTTGAGCTACATAATACACAAAATCAAGCCCAGCTGTACCATCCATAACAACAGTGTACACAAAATGGAGCATATACTTGAAAAGGTCAAGAGAAACATATACCTCTCTGTACAAAGCAACAAAGGGAGTTATTGATTCAAATATAAACCTCACAAAAATGCTGTTTATTTTGTGCTACACCGTTTACATACATTTAAAAAGTAAAGTGTCGTTTGACCAAATCTTCCTTCGAGACCCAGTTTCTGCTTCGTTATCATTGGATTGAATATATTTAATGTAGGACTCAAATAAATTATGTGGATGAGAAAATTATTATTAAAGACAATGGACACTATTGGTAATTGTCAAAGACCTGTCTTCTCACTTGGTGTATCTCAACATATGCACAAAATAACAAACCTGTGAAAATCCGAGCTCAATCGGTCGTTGAAGTTGCAAGATAATAATGAAAGCAAAAAATCCCCCTGTCACACGAAGTTGTGTGCTTTCAGATGCTTGATTTCGAGACCTCAAATTCTAAATCTGAGGTCTCGAAATCAAATTTGTGGAAAATTACTCCTTTCTCAAAAACTACATTACTTCAGAGGGAGCCGTTTCTCACAATGTTTTATACTATCAACCTCTCCCCATAACTCATTTTAATCAAGAAAGGTTTTATGATAATAATTATTTTGAGTAACTACCAATAGTGTCCACTGCCTTTAAGCAAGACACTTAACACTTAAATATTTTGGTAAGTAATAAATTTCTGGTATAAATAAAATAAAAAAAAGTAGAGCTCAGAAAACAAAAGTCAACTTAATCAATGACATGTAGCTCACAAACCTGGGGAAACCTGTGAGGGAAAACAAGAGTGATTGCTACAAATGTACGGGTTAACCCACACTCTTCCAGAAACACAGGCATGACAGGTTAAAGGCAGTGGACACTATTGGTAATTACTCAAAATAATTATCATCATAAAACCTTTCTTGTTGACGAGTAATGGGGAGAGGTTGGTGGTATAAAACATTGTGAGAAACGGCTCCCTCTGAAGTAACATAGTTTTTGAGAAAGAAGTAAATTTCCACGAATTTAATTTTGAGACCTCAGATTTAGAACTTGAGGTCTCGAAATCAACCATCTAAACGCACACAACTTCGTGTGACATTTCATTATTATCTCGCAAGTTCGATGACCGATTGAGCTCAAATTTCACAGGTTTGTTATTTTATTTTTATGTGTATGTTGAGATACACCAACTGTAAAAGCTAGTCTTTGACAATTACCAATAGTGTCCACTGCCTTTTTTTTCCATGAAGTTTTTAGGTTCATTTACGTGCACTACACGCTCACATGAAATGTACCAATCCTCGCTACAGATAGAACAATTTATGGTGAAGTATCTTGCTCATGAATAAAAGTGCCACAACCGACTGGGACTCGAACCGACTGGGACTTGAACCGACTGGGACTCGAACCGACTGGGACTCGAACCCACACTATGCTAATCAGAAACACCAGAGAACGCTGTAGTACTGCGCACTGAACACCCAGCAGGGTGGATACGTGCGCATTACAAGTCTTATTATTATTATATTATTAATACTGTAGTCTATAGACCTTTGTTAGACCTTTTGGATTGGCTACCACAACCGACTGGGACTCGAACCCACACTATGCTAATCAGAAACACCAGAGAACGCTGTAGTACTGCGCCTTGAACACCCAGCAGGGTGGATACGTGCGCATTACAAGTCTTATTATTATATTATTAATACTGTAGTCTATACCTTTGTTAGACCTTTTGGATTGGCTACCATCGAAAGGTCAAACAGTGGAAACGTGAACGTCAGTAAATGTCTACAGTAGGCTGTGTGGAAGTGTCCCCACCGATGGTTGCTTTTAAAACTATCAATCATGTTCCTAAATTTATACAAAATAACTGTCTACCGGCAAACAAGGGAATTTCCCTCTTGTTTTTACTATTGGTTTCATTTTAAAAGTATAGGAAATTTGGAATCGGATTTAACAGTTGTTTTCCAGTTAACTGGTTTCAAACTTCCAACCCTATTCCATAGAGGAAGTCCAGTGTCATTGGCCAAAGAATCTGGTACTTTGGCCTTCACAGCTTACACAGTAGAAAAACAACTCCCAATGTATTGTTACAATACTTGACTCAAGTGAAAAGGAAAATTTAACTGGCATTTTAACTGGGCAGTGTTAAATCCTCGAACAATAATGGAAATCATTTGATTCAATGAAAAACTATTAAAGCCATTGGACACTTTCTGTTTAAACATTATTGTCTAAAGGCCCACACTTCGTATCACAACTTATATAAAATAACAAACCTGTGAAAATTTAGGCTCAATCGGTCATCGGAGTCGGGAGAAAATAACAGGAAAACCCACCCTTGTTTCCGCACGTTTCACCGTGTCTTGACATGTGTTTGAAATAAATCCATAATTCTCGATATTGAGAATTGATAATTGTTTCAATGTTTTCTCAAAAAGTAATTTCATGGAACAATATTTTAAGAGAAGTCTTTCACCATTACCTTCTGTAAACCCTGTAAGTTATTTTTTAAATCTGTGAACTTTTATTTTGTTTTCGGCTCCGAAATGGTATGATGGCTTTAAATCCACACTTTTCACAGCATGCTGACCATGAGTAACATTCATGAGGCAACCAAGGCCAGGCCCTATGTTGCCCCTGGTATTGGCCTTGGTGCCCCTTCAAATCAAAGGTTTCCCATTGACTTAAATAGATTTTCCAGTTAAAGTGCCCCTTTGCAGAATGAAAATGACCTTGCCCCCCTCAAAGATGAAAATTCTAGGCCTCAGGGCCCAACTGATTTTATTTGGGATACTAACGAGTGAAAAATCACCAATCTGATTCAATTATAAGTTAGAATTTTTCAAAACAGGAGGCATCCTGGAATCAAATTTTTGTGCACATATTCCGGCAGATACGCAAAATAATAATAATATCAAAGTCTTATATAGCGCACGTACATGTATACCAAGCAAGCAAGGTACTCAAGGCGCCGAGTATGTACAAACTTTCAGAAAGTTAGGGCCTAATGCAGTGATAAATTATGAGACCCAATTATTCAGCACCTTATAAGGGTTTACAAGGTGCTACGGCGCATACAGCAGCCACAGCCAGGAACACCGGGGCGAACCCCTTCTCTTTTCGATAAGTGCACTGGGTTCTTTTACATTGGTTACACAACACATGGGACCAAGGGCTTTATGTCCCATCCGAAGGGCGAAGCAATGGTTAAGTGTCTTGCTTAAAGGCAGTGGACACTATTGGTAATTACTCAAATCAATTATCAGCATAAAATCTCACTTGGAAACGAGAAATGGGGAGAGATAGTACGGACCCCTCTGAAGTGACATTGTTTTCGAGAAAGAAGGAATTTTCCACGAATTTGATATCGAAATCAAGCATCTAAAAGCACAAAACTTCATAAGACAAGGGTGTTGTTTATTTCATTCATGTCTCACAACTTCGACGACGAATTGAGCTCAAATTTTCACAGGTTTGTTATTTTATGCATGTATAGATACACCAAGTGAGACGACTGGTCTTCGACAATTACCAATAGTGTCCACTGCCTTTAAGGACACAAGTGTCACAGCTGGGGATTCAAAAAGAAAATCATCATCAAGAGTAACCATAGAGTGCTCCAGATTGCACAGTAGGCATGGTAGGGCTTTAAGAACCAAGATAAACACCAAGTAGAAAACATTCCGAAGACCTTGTTTCAAATCACCGTGCTTCGGCAAAAAAAAAAAAATAAATGATCTTAGTTGTTAGTTATTTTCTATATAATTACTTTTGTAGCTTCAAATAACATTTAACAAGCATTTATACTGGGCTTTTCCAAAAACATGATCAAACCGTTGACAAAGCACATTTATAAAGCTTTGTTTTCCCTTCGGACGACAGAACAGTTGAGAAAACTTGGGTGCAAAACTTGTCTATGCTTTTAAATTCTTTGTTGACCGGAAAAGGCTCTTGATTTTGGTGACGCAAACAAAACAACTGTAAACATTATTCAAAAGATAATTTCATCTTCTACAAAATCAGCTTAACTTTAGTTCACAAGAAAATATTCACACCAACAGTTATCCGACCGATGATTTCTGGGCACAGCAAGATATGGATTGAATTTTCATGGCGCAGTGAGAAGTGAATGACGCTATGTTAAATATTGCGCGAGTGCTAAATAAATTAAAAGGGTTAAAATAAAATGTAGACGGAACTCTTCTGTTCAGGTCAAAACTAAAATTGGCCAAGGACCGACCGGCAAAGCCCAAAGAAAGGCAAAATTTCATTCGTTTTAAATTGGTTTTTAATTTACTGAAATAAAATTCCTTTGGGCAATGAGTGAAAAAATGGTGGCAGGATACGGATATTTTTTCAGGGGGCCTCGTACCGTACCTTTCCTGCCAATCCTCACATCCCTACCCGTGCCATCCGCCGTGCACACCGGCATGACAACATGCGAAGGCTGCCGGTAGAGCATACGTTACC
Source organism: Asterias rubens (assembly GCF_902459465.1). Taxonomy (NCBI): domain Eukaryota; kingdom Metazoa; phylum Echinodermata; class Asteroidea; order Forcipulatida; family Asteriidae; genus Asterias; species Asterias rubens. The sequence continues at coordinate 3,762,538 of NC_047083.1, forward strand.
AACCATCATTCAGTTCACACGGTAATATGACGGCATCAAAAACTAGCCGGCTTTCATTAAATCCACCACAAAAACATCTTTGCAAAAGCTTAAAATCATATCTACTTACGACAGAAACCACTCCATCTCGCCTAGCTGATGTCCAACAGTCTACCTCGATGAATCCCCGGGTAACAACTTTCAGATATTCACGACATTTTCTGCACTCCCCAATGAAAATGTGATTAGAGAAGTCTGGAGTTCACCAAAAATGCCGAAAATACACCTAGTAAATATGCAGTCTCGATCCAACGTAAATGCGTTTTAAATACACACGTCCTGGCCCGGGTACCCGACTACAAAATTTATAAAGACGTGACTTGAAATAATTCAACCGCGCGGTGGCGCTGTTTAAAATTAACTCGTGGGTTATGAAAACTTAGAGCAAGGGAGGCAGGCGCAAGTGGGCGTGGCGTTTTATGAACACGAATAATACAGTGTCAGTAGACTTTTCGGTAAGTTTTAGCGTAACATCTTGGCCAATCTCGTTTCGGAAAATTCACCAATAAATATTTCATTCCAGATTTACCCACTAATCCATTTAACGATATCGGAAATTTTCCATAAGCCCAGGAGCTTTCTTTTAACACGTCAAAGTATTCTGCGTGGAATTCGAGGAAATTGAGGCCAATATAAACAGGATACTTCTGTAAGTGAGGCTATACTAGGATAGGAAGCGAGTACTTCCTACTACATAAATAGGCTGTTGGAAGTGCATACAGAACGGAGGTAGACTACAAGTTTTATTCAGACCTCTACTTCATTTCTACTTTCTTCTTTGAGGGCAAGAAAGGGCAACGACAATCAGTTCAAAATACCCAGCATCTCATCTACCATCTACGAACAATCTTGTTTACAAGCCGCACTGAATTATGGAATAATCTTCAACAATCCCTCATAGATTCCAAATCCCACCAAATCTTCAAAAGTAATTACATTCACAATCTAGGCCTATAAACAACACTGCAGAAAACCGCGTTAGACAACGCTCTCCCGACCTCCGTGAGACAGTGGAGACTATTACTCAAAATGATTGTTAGCATAAAAGCTTACTTAGTGACGAGTAATGGGGATAGGTTGATGGTATAAAACATTGTGAGAAACGGCTCCCTCTGAAGTAATGTAGTTTTCGAGAAAGAAGTAATTTTCCACGAATTTGATTTCGAGACCTCAGATTTAGAATGTTGAGGTCTCGAAATCAACCATATAAACGCACACAACTTCGTGTGACAAGGGTGTTTTTTTCTTTCATTTTTATCTCGCAACTTCAACGACCAATTGAGCCCAAATTTTCACAGGTTTGTTATTTTATGCATATGTGTTGGGATACACCTAGTGATAAGACTGGTCTTTGACAATATTACCAATTAGTGTCAAGGTCTTTAAGTTCCCCAGCGAGGTTTCAGGAGGATAACCTACCTACCAACTAAGTACCAAGTACTTCTACGTTTCTACTTCTCTACTCGGCAAAGTCCCATGTTTTGATATCACGGCCAAGATTACGCACGCGCCGAGATTGACCGAAGCAACTCGGGTAGATAATGGGAGAACGGGGCAGTGGCAACTGGCGGAGGAAGATTGTTCCATACAGGGGTAATAAGTCTAGTCAATCTAAGCCAAAAGATAATATGGCTTGACCTAGACAAAATTGCAACATAAATGGTTTTTTTGCAAGTGTCTCCTGAAACCCTCTTAAAGCCATTGGGTCCTTTCGGTACAGAAAGAAAAAAAGGTTCACAGATTTACAAACAACTTACAGGATTTACAGAAGGTAGTGGTGAAAGACTTCCCTTGAAATCATATTCCATTAAATGCTTTACTTTTTGAGAAAACAGTAAAACAATTATCAATTCTCGTTAGCGAGAATTACGGATTTATTTTAAACACATGTCATGACACTGCCAAACGCGCGGATACACGGGTGGGTTTTCCCGTTATTTTCGCCAGACTCCAATGACCGATTGAGCCTAAATTTTCACAGGTTTGTTATTTGATATAGAAGTTGTGATACACGAAGGCTGGGCCTTGGACAATAGTGTTTACCGAAAGGGTCCAATGGCTTACAACATATCCGAAAAGTAGAAACAGGTAAGCAGGGGAAATATGCATAATTTGCATAAATTAAAAATTACCGTTTCCCCCCTTAAATATGCACACCCTATACAAAGTAGAAATTTTATTTCCCCTGCTTAATTTGTTTACTACTTTTTTTGGATATGTTGTTTAAGAATGTTTCAGGAGACATGCACACTTGCAAAAAAAAAGATCAGGTATTTATCAGTGGATGGTAACTGCGTGTTGATTTACTGGGGGATACAAGAGTCAGAAAGTTGAGTGGGCACCTGCCGAGATCGCTAGAACTTAGAAGCCTTTTATGCAAGAAGGTTTCTGTCCCGTTGATTATTGATCATCGGGCGGGGAGGGGGAGGGGCGTATGCCATAGTCTGTACACCACATTATTAATGTAGACATATAGGCCTAGATTTTTTATAAATTGACGACCATACTTATAACGAATCTTATCTGATACAGTTCCTGGAACGCGCGTAGACGATAAACGAATTATAAGCCAAAAAACAAAGATTGTGTTTTGCTACTTTGATCGGGTTTTTTTTCGGGAGACTTCTCAGTTCTGAAAAGAACTGTCCTGCTTTTAATATACTATAATAATAATAATAATAATAATAATAATAATAATAATAATAATAATAATTTGGGGGGGCTAATCTTCCTTACTCGCAGCTAAGAGCTGAATTGCGAAGGACGCGGCTACAACGTGTTCGAGAAGCAGGCAATGCAAGGGCGCATTCAGCTGCCAGCCACATCAACCCATTATGACCACGGAGCACAGCCAAGATCGAAAGTGTTTGATTTTTTCCCGAGGGAGGAAAACCGGATAGTCTTGAAAACCCTTGTGGCACGGCAGAGAACCAACGCACAAGTCAACTCACATATGGCCCCGACCGGTTATCGAACCGGGTCACCTTGGTGAGAGGCGAGCGCTTACGCACAAGCCAACCGTGCCACCCTGGGCGGAAGGTGGAAAATCAGCCGGGACTACTACTTCAGCTTATATAGAATCGTTATTAACTGCACTACCACGGAGTGAGTTCTTAATTGTGTGTACCCCTTTGCTTCTGTTATTGTTATCTCTAACAATCGGAGAGGAACTGGAAGTACCTACTCTATGAGTCCCGTGGACGAGTTTATTCTCCTTCTGGGGTTATAGTGAAAAAAATAACTAATGTTTGAACAGTTCAATATTTTGTGGGTCCATCCAGTAAAACTTGCACCCAAATGTATTTTGTGAAGTCCTGCGACTTCTTAAAATTAACAACTCGAAAACAAATATGTATATTATTTACTAGCATTTCTTTATTTCAGAAGCTAAGCAATGTCCTTGTTTATAGTGGGACTTTTTTTATACAAAAAGTACAAGTTAAATTGTTTGCAGCGTTTCTTTTAGTTTACATAATTTGGAAGTTATTTCATAACAGCAGGTAAATTTCTCTTTCAAAATCGACAAACGCTAAAATAATGTTTACCAGTTCTTTAGTTGTTTATATGGAATGGATGCGTCCAATCATCTTGTTTAATTACTACACAGAGATGCATCGGACTATGCCGCTAATTATTTGGCATTTCGTCGGCTCAGAGCAGACAGGAGTCATTAGACCCAGAAAGACCCAGTCAGCTAAGACTAGAATAAACTTTCAGACCCAGAAAGACTAAGTCGGCTCAGAGCAGAATAAACTTTCAGACCTAGAAAGACCCAGTCGGCTCAGAGCAGAATAAACTTTCAGACCTAGAAAGACCCAGTCGGCTCAGAGCAGAATAAACTTTCAGACCTAGAAAGACCCAGTCAGCTAAGATCAGAATAAACTTTCAGACCTAGAAAGACCCAGTCGGCTCAGAGCAGAATAAACTTTCAGACCTAGAAAGACCCAGTCGGCTCAGAGCAGAAAGGACTCTCCCCATTACTCCCCAGTAAGGTGGTATGCTTATAATTATTTTAAAGTAATTACCAATAGTGTCCACTGCCTTTAACAAAACTTTAGACCACAAAATTAATGAGAAACAGCTTACACGCTTTATGCCACTTTTTTAAATGCAGCGCAATTCGGTTCTGAACAAAAATTCATTACATGCCTTAACCATTTTAGTTGGACCATCATGCACCTTATTAAACAGTTAACGTTTGTGCAATGGGTATTTGCAAAAAGGTCTGTATTACCCTTAAAGGTATGGTCATGCTTAGTTAATGACCCTGAATTGTGTAATTTTATCCGAACGCTTACTTGTGTAAAAAAAATGGTAGTAAGCATCCTGCAATATTATTTTGTTTGAACTGCCTCCATTGATTAGAAATCAATAAACAATTTGTGACCATCCACCACCAATAGGCTGTAAAGTTGCGCTTGCACATTGCAGAGCCTATTAAATTGTTTGGGTTTTCAAGAAATCTTTGAGAAATCTGAATAAAAAAGTAGGTGGCCTTGAGAAATCATCACTTCGTCAAGAAAAGTCTGATTTAAATGTGGATGGTATCATTTTGAAGCTGATTACACACTCTCTCCAAAAATGCATTGAGCCCATAACAGTAAAAGTGTCAACTTTACAGCCCATTGGTGGTGGATGGTCACATTTGTTGACAAATTTGAACCCATCATGGCATGGCTCTTCAATAACTATTCTGTTTTTTTCGCTTAGTTGTCAATTGCAGGTAATTATTTTCAATATAAAAAGACTTTACAACTTTGTCTCCCTGTGGATGAATTCAGGAGACAAACAAAATCTTCGAGCTTTGGCGAAATAGCCACTCAAGATTGTTAATTTATCAAAACATGAAAGGACTTTACAAAATTCAGAAATAATTATCTGTAAAACATGATGGTTCAAATTGTTATGCTTATATTTTATGAGATTAATTGGTCCAAGATGGCCGTGAAACCCCAGCCATGATTGGTCAACCTTCATCTTCAGATCAGCAACCCCAAGTTAGGCCTCAAGTGATTGGACAATTTACAGCAAGACTCAGTAAGGCCTCTTCTGATTGGTTCATTCTCCTCTTCAAGTGAAACACCAAACGTGATTGGTCAGCCTTCATCTTCTGATCAGCAAACCCCAAGTAAGGCCTCATGTGATTGGTCAACCTCCAACTCCTCTGCAGCAACTCTCAGTAAGGCCTCATCTAATTGGTTCATTCTCCTCTTCCGAGTTCATCCTCCTGCCTGCTGTCCAGCACAAACTCCTCAAACAATTCATACGACTCGTCGGATTGGCCGGCTTCGCCAGGCTTACTAGTCTTCCCACCAGCCGTTTTTCTGCTTCGCAGTTTAGACGGTGCAGACATTGTCAGTGATTCTTTGTTGAAGTGCAATGGCATTATACCAAGGTCTCCATCAAACCGGTTCTTCACAACCTGAAAAGAGTTTATCACAAAAGATAATGTCAAGAAAGAATTTAAAATGAAGACTTATGTAGTCAAGAAAATTGCTTTTAAAGCCATTATACACTTTCTGTAAACAGTATTGTCCAAGTCCCACACTTCGTGTATCACAACTTCTATATCAAATAACAAACCTGTGAAAATTTAGGCTCAATCGGTCATCGGAGTCTGGAGAAAATAACGGGAAAACCCACCCGTGTATCCGCACGTTTCGCCGTGTCATGACATGTGTTTAAAATAAATCCGTAATTCTCGCTAACGAGAATTGATATTGTTTTACTGTTTTCTCAAAAAGTAAAGCATTTCATGGAATAATATTTCAAGGGAAGTCTTTCACCACTACCTTCTGTAAACCCTGTAAGTTATTTGTAAATCTGTGAACTTTTTTTTTCTTTCTGTGCCGAAAGGGTCCAATGGCTTTAAAGACACCCTAAAAACGCATGAGTTGGGACACACCAAGTGAGAACACTGGTCTTCGGCAATAACCAAACCTGTTACAGATGCAGTGCATCTCACCAAGTAAGTTGTTATGGTACTTAATAATGGAGTATTTACCAAACCATGATAGTACCTTTAATCTTTAAGACACTGGACACTATTGGTAATAGTTGTCAAAGACCAATCTTCTCACTTGGCGTATCTCAACAAATGCATCAAATAACAAACCTGTGAAAATTAATTAAGCTCAATTGGTTGTCGAAGTTGCGAGATAATAATGAAAGAATAAACACCCTTGTCACACGAAGTTGTGTGCTTTCAGATGCTTGAGCTTGAGACATAAAAAATTAAATGTTCAGGTCTCAAAATCAAATTCGCGGAAAATTACTCCTTTTTCAAAAACTACGTTACTTCAGAGGGAGCCGTTTCTCACAATGTTTTATACTATCAACAGCTCCCCATTACTCGTTACCAAGTAAGGTTTTATGCTAATAATTATTTTTTTAGTAATTACTAATAGTGTCCAGTGCCTTTAAGGCCTTCTCTGCCCAAACTTCTTAAAATAGCACTGAATTGTTATGTCACCTTAATCCAACAAATACTTTGGAAAAAAACTACGATCTGATTCATCCAACTTTTCAGCATGTCCTGAAATTTTAAATTGTTTATTCCTTCGACACGTAAACACGTATGATACCATATGGTGTATACATGGCACTACCAGGCACCGCCATATTTGGGCAGGAAATTCTGGGCCAAATGTTTACAAGCAAAGACTGGTTGTCATGGGTTACAAATTCCTGGCCCTTCTTGGGACAAATAATGCACTCAATAGGTTTTGGATACATACGCTTACAATTGTAGGTGAAATACAAGATTAGAAGACTATGTACACGTAGGGTGTCATGGCAGAGTGGTTAAGAGCATCAAATTCAGATTCTGGTGGTTAAGTCATCGGAGTATGGGTTCGAATCCCAGTCAAGACACTTATGCTCTCGAGCAAGATTTTTTACTATAATTGCTTCTCTTCAGCCATGGGGTATAAATGGGTACCAGCTAGGGTAGAGGTTGTTATTGTTTATGAAAAAGCCTTTGGAGTGCTAACATTGCCCAGGGAGCTGAGAAAGATTAAAGGAATGTTGTTGGCCCAATAACCAGGGCACTAATGTCAAGTGCATTGAGATGGATATTGTGAAATGTGGTAGACCGCTTGACCACGACATGTAACAAAATGTTATTTTCAGGGAACTTGATCCTATTTCCAAGGCATACCTGGATGTATTTTCGTCCCCTGAGAGCCGTCAGTCTCTGATCCTGCAGAATCAAGACATTATCCGCTTCTTGTGATGCTTTGGCGCTCCCGAAGATGGACGCTGTCTGCAACTCCTCAGAAGCATTTTCCTAAAAGATGGGCAAAATTATTCTCTTGTTCGATACAACTGACACACAATAATAATACTTCAGCCTGGGCAACCAGCTACTGATTGCTGAGTCGAGTCGCGTAGCGACTACTGTTTTTCGTCTACTCGGTTAAACGTGCTGCCACAACTACTACGAAAATAGTCCCGACTAGCTGCTTGGTGAACCAATTGTACCAGTCATGACTTATCAAGACAAAGTAATTTACTTACAAAACACATTCAGACATCAGTGACACAATCCTTCAATTCTTTCAGCTTGAATTTTACTTTATTGCGCTTGCGGCACACATTGCCACAGTGCATCTTGAGAATTAAAAATTACTCGAGACTAGTGTCGTAGTCGCAACTGTTTGCGTAGTAATTGTCACTAGTCACCCATGCCTGATTGTCTTTAAGCATTTATGTCTCGTTACTTACCTTCCGTGGGTGAATCACAACAGTCACATGACAGTTGTTGGCGGTCGCAAACTTGCGGAACGCAGCGATGATGTTATCATACATGGCAAAGCGCTCCATCATGAACTGCTTCTCAGAGTAGCCCACCATGAACTGCAAGTTGTCTATAACTATGTGCTCAATGTCATGGACATACACCGCGTGCGACATGGCCTACAATTTATAAAATGAAAAATTAAAGGCAGTGGACACTATTGGTAACTACATGTACTCAAGATAATTATTAGCATAAAACCTTTCTTGGCGACGAGTAATGGGGAGAGGTTGATGGTATAAAACATTGTAAGAAACAGCTCCCTCTGAAGTGCCATAGTTTTCGAGAAAGAATTTGATTTTGAGACCTCATATTTAGAACTTGAGGTCTCGAAATCAACCACCATCTAAACGCACACAACTTCGTGTGACAAGGGTATTTTTTTCTTTCATTATTATCTCGCAAGTTCGATGACCGATTGAGCTCAAATTTTCACAGGTTTGTTATTTTTTGCATATGTTAAGATACACAAACTGTGAAGGCTAGTCTTTGACAATTACCAATAGTGTCCACTGTCTTTAAAAACGTCAGTAGGCGCAATATAATGAGAAGATAACAAACGTGAATAAGAAAAGGACAATGAAAATGTCTTAAAGGCACTGACTCATTTAGAAATTGTCAAAGACCTGTATTCTCACTTTACTTGGTGTATCTCAACATAATGCATAAAATAACAAACCTGTGAAAGTTTGAGCTCAATCAGTCATTGAAGTTTCAAGAAAATAATGAAAGAAAAAACACCCTTGTTGCACAAATTTGTGTGCTTTCAGATATTGCATAACAATAGTAATGTTTCTTTTCTCAAACCAAAATTATTTTAATACTTTTTCAGTAAGTTTCCGTAGTGGTTTTATTATTTGATAACAGAAGAAACTACGATTCAATTAAATCCTGTTGAATTGCGGGCATGACTGCCAAGTTGGCTCTCTCTCCCTTTTAGACCGATTCTAACGCGATCTAGCACTCGGGACAACTCAATTGGAATTCTAAATCCCCTTTAATCCCATGGACTTAAGCCACCAACCATCGAGGGATTAAAGAATGATATTCAATAATCTAGCGTATCCCAACGCGGTTCCGATTAAGTCAGCTTCCGATAAAAACAGGAAGATGTTGATGCGGGGCTGTCTCGTAAACACAAACTGGTGCAGGGAGATTTGGGGATTATTCCATTTCTGCCGGGAGGGAGGAAATACAGGATTTCCTGTGAAAGTTAAATTGCTTCAAGATCTTAATACAAAAGTGGAGCAAGGAGTCAGTGCTCACTTCTAGTCAATGCCAACTAGTGTTACACAACTCAGACCATGGCCCATTTTCATAAAGCTGTTAAGCAGAAAAATACTGCTTAGCAAAATTCTATGCTAAGCAAAATATGAATGGGGCACCACCAGTCACAACAATGTAAACTTTAAGTACCTTTAGCTGGTAACCAGTTTTTTGTTTAGCAATGCTTGTCTGTGCTTAGCAATGTTTTGGTGCTTACATGCTTTATGAATTGGGCTCTGATGCTAGGTTTCTAAAAGGGCACCAAGGCATTTTCTCCTTGGTACAGAGAACACTTCTACTGGGGCATTTCAAGGGCACCAAGGCAATGACCAGGGGGCATTGAGGCAAACGCCTTTGCTGCCTCCGTGAAGTATCAGGAATGATGCTTGACGCAACTCAGACCTGATGCTTGGTTTCTGCATAGCTTGCTCTATGGTTGTTGAGGGGGCAAGGGCATCAAGGCATTTTTCTCCTTTGTAAAGGGTACCTTTATGAGGAAAATTCTATTGGGGCACCAAGTTGTTACTATGTCCACTCCATTTGCACACAGTTAAAGCCTGTTTGGCCAAAAAAAACTCAGAACGATGGGGGCTTTAGGAACAATATTGTCATGTACCTACCTCTATAACCGTCTTGAGTGTATGCTGACCGTGGAATGTCATGAAAAATAACGGAAGTCTCTCAAACTTGTCGGCCCACTTGTCGAACTTCTCAATATTCTTTTCAAGATTTAACCTGCAGAAAACAAAAACCAAAGGACTGTGGCTGGAGAATTCATTCAATTAAAGCCATTGGACACTTTCGGTAAACAGTAGTGTCCAACAAAGGCCCACACTTTGTGTATCACAACTTGTATATAAAATAACAAACCTGTTCGTTTTACTGTTTTCTCAAAAAGTAAAGCATTTCATGGAATAATATTTCAAGAGAAGTCTTTCACCATTACCTTCTGTAAACCCTGTAAGTTGTTTGTAAATCTGCGAATTTTTGTTGTTGTTTCTGTACCGAAAGGGTCAAATGGCTTTAAAACAACCCAACAGTTCCAAAAACTAAAGGTATTCTTTACCTTTGAATACATTTACTGAGTGTCATATATTGGGTCTCAGAATTCATAACTTCAATAACCTCTTGCTGTATAAAATGTATTACTAAGCGCCTTGAGTACCTTGTTGGTAGATACATGTGCTATATAAGACTTTGATATAATTATTGTTATATTGAACGCTACTTACTGAGCAAACTGAGTCAGCATAACCTTAGCAAGACGAATGTTTTGAATTTCAAAGCTTCCCCAAAGTGTGTTGACCTGTTAATAAAGGAGACAAGATTGAAGAAAATACCTCTACTGCCCTCTTGTGGTTGGAACGAGAAAGTGTTTTTAATATTCAAGAGAAAACCAAATAGATTGCTCGAGATTGCAAAGTATGGCTTTTAAAACTAAGATAAACAGTGAGTAGAAAATAGGAAAGCTTACACTGCACGCTTATCCAATGAAATCATTGTGTCCAATGAAATCTCTGGTGCCTGTAAAAACCAACACCTGTCTTTATCCTTGCAGATTAAGACAGGGGACCAGTCTACCCTGATCTTAGCTTTTTGTGAAATCGGCCCCTGGGGGTCAATTTAACAAAGAAAGTCCTAACTCAGGACTAGTCCTAGGAGATATTAAAAACACAGGGACACTATTGGTATATTGTCAAAGGCCAGTCTTCTCACTTGGTGTATCTCAACATATGCATAAAATAACAAACCTGTGAAAATTTGAGCTTGATTGGTCGTCAGAGTTGTGAGAAAACTATGAAAGAAAAAACACCCTTGTCACATGAAGTTGTGTGCTTTTAGATGCTTGATTTCGAGACCTCAAATTCTAAATCTGAGGTCTCGAAATCAAATTCGTGGTAAATTACTTCTTTCTCGAAAACTCAGTCACTTCAGAGGGAGCCGTTTCTCAAATTGTTTTATACTATTAATCTCTCCCCATTACTCGTTACCAAGTGAGGTTTTATGCTGATAATTATTTTGAGTAATTACAAATAGTGTCCACTGCCTTTAAGGCTAGTCCGAAAGTTAAGACAAGTAAGGAAATCCACCCATGGATACCTATGAAGAAAAATTTCCAACTTTTATGAGAAAAAACTTCTGAATATAACACACCCCTTGAGTGCATAGATCGAGTGAATACTCGGCCATAAATGTTGTCTTTCCGGATCCAGTCGGCCCAGTGAAGACCGAGAGCTCACCGCGGCGATGACCCTTCAGCATCTTGTTGAGAAGGGGGAATCTTTTCCACTGAAGAAACAAAATTTGAAAAAGAAAAAATTGAATCATTCTCTCTTTATTCATATGAGGCATGACAAGAGCACGAGGTGAAGAAGTCAAACCATTTATATCTAAAGGCAGTGGACACTAGTTTTTCTTACTCAAAATAATTGCTAGCATAAAAACTTACTTTTGTAATAAGCAATGGAGAGATGTTGATCGTATAAAACATTGTGAGAAACAGCTCCCTCAGAAGTAACATAGTTTTTGCGAACGAAGTTTTTCTCCAACAATTTTGATTTCGAAATCTCAAAATTAGAATTTGAGGTCTCGAAATCAAGCATCTGAAAGCACACAACTTTGTGTGACAAGGGTGTTTTTTCTTTCAATATTATCTCGCAACTTTGATGACCGATTGAGCTCAAATTTTCACAGGTTTGTTATTTTATGCATATGTTGAGATACACCAAGTGAGAAGACTGGTCTTGGACAATTACTAAATGGTGTCCAGTGTCTTTAAAGCAGTTCTATGAAGTCGGGCCCTGGCTGGCATGCCTGGTAAAAGATATTTCTTGAGGAACTTGAAACTGACCTTGACCCCAGCGACCTGCTCAGCGTGAGACAATTCTCCCAGCACCTCCTCTCGTAACGACCGGAACGAAACGATGGCTTTGTGGCTGATAGGGCTCGCCTGCTTCAAAATGCTGCCGAGGCTTAATCCTTGTTGCAGGGCCACGAGTGCTGGCGGATGGCCATCCAGGGGTCTTTGGGAACATGGATAATAATTAGGTGTGTGATTAATGTTTTTCGGACTTATCCATGATGCAGGGCCAACTGCGGTGGGAGATGGCCATCCATGGGTATGTAAGAACATGGATAAAAATGAGGTTGACTTGTTGAGTTTAAATACTTGTCAATCTTAAGCCTGTTAAAAGACTCATTTTGTTGCATGGCGTGTCCGAGCTGTCAAGCAAACCGAACTCAAGCTCTGGTGTTTCTGATCAGCAGAGTGTGGGTTCGAACCCTGCTCGTGTCTCTTTGAAAGAGATACTTCACCATAATTGCTTCTTCCTTCGGACTGGACATTAAGCCGTAGGTCCATCTCTTTTTTACACAACACACGGGACCAACGGTTGTACGTCCCATCCAAAGGACGAAGCATCATGGTTAAGTGTCTTGCTAAAGGGCACAGGTGTCACGACTAGGAATCGAACCCACACTCTGCTGATCAGAAACAACAGAGTATGAGTCCGGTGCTCTTAACTGCTAGGCCACAACACGCCAACAAGGGAAACAGACTGGGTAAAATTGAATACAGAAAGGTTGCCTAGAGCAGGACTAGGTTGTATTCACGATCTAGGTCAAAAGGTCAACCGAAACTTATTGATCGTACCATCTCAAGATGAACCTCACCTGATGAAGTGACAGCGTTTGGTGTTAAGCTTTCTTGCAAACTGCTTAGCAGCCTCCCAAGATCTCATATCATTTCCAAACCATAATGTGATCTGATTCAACTGTTCTAGCAGAGGCAGGGTCTGAATAAGGAATAAGTAAATACGAAATTGAAACCACAAATTTTTACACAATTCTTAAAAATGGAAAAGGAAAACTGAATTGTTTATTCGGTTTGCAGAAACACTGTGTGTGTATCTTTTTAGCTAAGTAGATTTGTTCTTTGAGAACTTGCTATTCATTCATATTTGATGAGAAATAAATAAAGCTAATTTCCCATTTGGAGTTCATTGCTCAGTGAGCGGTTTTTTTTTGTTTTTTTAAATCGATGTCATGCACAAATGTGTAATTCGCTACTTTCTTGCGACGAAGATGGCCGGTCAATCTCAAACTTCAACAGGTTTCTCAGTTTATGTATATGGTGGATTACATAAAGTGCTTACACTGCCAGCAACTGTTTTGTAAGCAAAAACCAATTCTGTAATGTTCCCGTACACAAACGTTTTTGAAAGGGCAAGGGCACCAAGGCATTTTCTCTTTGACAAAGGGCACCCTATGAGGAAAATGTAAATTTCTAGTGGAGCATTTCAATTCACCAAGGCCACGGCAAGGGGCAACAGAGGCAATTTCCTTTGTTGCCTCCGCGAAGTATCGGGGCTGAACTTTTATTGTGAGATGACCTTACCTCTTGTGGGAGTGACGCACTACCATTTGGCAGGGCCAAGACAGTCTGCCCCGTCGTCTGATACACAGCAAGAGCATCCAAGACGTTTGACACGAGAACTATCTCTGCATCCCTATGGCCAATGAGATGAAATCCAAACAAACCAGTCTGTACATGTCTGGAAAAGACAATAAAAAAAAAAAACATGAAAAAACAGTGACACATCAAATAAATGTCTCTTTAACCCTTTCATGTACCATTTATTTAGAGATAAATTGACCATGTACACATTGCTATTTAAGTTGTTTCTTTTGCAAATGGCAACCCCCCCTCTCCCCCTCCCAAAAAAAACCCCCCAAAACAGGGTTCTTTTACATGCCTTACACAACACACAGGACAAACGGCTTTATGTCCCATCCAAAGGACGAAGCATCATGGTTAAGTGTCTTGCTAAAGGGCAAAGGTGTAACGACTAGGAATCGAACCCACACTCTGCTGATCAGAAACAACAGAGTATGAGTCCGGTGCTCTTAACATTTATTTAGAGATAAATTGACCATGTACACATTACTATTTAAGTTGTTTCTTTTGCAAATGGCAACCCCCCCCCCCCTCTCCCCCCCCCCCAAAAAAAAAAAAACCCCAAAACAAGCCACAATAGCACCCTCAAGAGTCCTGTTTCCCATTCGTGCGGCCTTCACATTTTTGTTGTACAGCTTGTTTTCTGAAGGGGTTTAAACCGATCGCAAGCGACCAGTCAACTCGTGAATGAGTTAACAAAGGTATGACTAACCTCGTGTACAGAGTCTGAATGACCTCATGACCTTCCTCGACCTTTTTGACCTCTAGTAGCTTGACTCCTTGAAGGAGGTCGTTGAACCCATATAAGGGCAAGACAAAGGCTCTCTGATCATGGATGTATCTGATGTTGAACTTCTCAAGTGTTTTCGTTGTGATTTGCTGACATTAGAAGAAAAAAGAAGTAAACAGTGACTAATTTAGTGTAGGGGAAAATAACAGAGAAAGAATTTGGCCTTCCCTTTTTTTTTTTGGGGGGGGGGGATTCGTCATATAATGAAGCAAAAGTTGTCTGTGAAAGTATTATTTTGAAAGACCTGTGTTGGTCTGGCTAATGAGAGCAGCTGACTAACTCTCGATTCTTACCAAGCTAACCGCTGATTTCACAATGACTACTGTCATCTGGTAACTGAATAACAATTTCTTGAGTTGTTCAGTTAATAATCATAGACGTCTAAACCAATGTTTGTATGAGAGAGATTGGCTGTTGTCAGCCTGGTGTTGTATCCCCTTGTGGGAGTTTGCCGAGTTCCCCTTACGGGAAGATCATCAAAACAAAACAAACAAACAAACAAATAAACAAACTAACAAACAACACACCAACCTCAATCCCTAATGACGCTTTTAATCGATCCACCATGTACTCCCTGCATTTAGGCAACTCAACAGCATTCTCCCAAAGTTCATTGACCTTCTCCATGGCTGACATCTGACCTTTGACCTCATCTTCATCAATGGTGGCAGCGGTGGGATTGATGAATGAGGATGGGTCGGTGATGCTCTGTTGCTTAGCGATGGCCATGCTGTTGTGTAGATTTTCCCAGCTACCGCATATTTCGGCACATTGACAAACACAATGCCCTGTAAGAATTAAATAGTCTTCTTAAGACAAGCACAAACTTAGAACAAACAAGAAAAGTTATAATAGTAGACACAAATTCTCTGCAAGCCTGTACTTTTCTTGGCATTTTACCGAGAAATGGTCGAAAAATAAGAGGCTTCTCAGGAATCCTAACTGAGCCCCATCCACAGCAACGTTTTAGCCATGATTCGGTAGAAGGGTGTCCAAATATGCTGGAAATTTTCAAACGGGGTTGTCCAAGGTGTTCACTAACAATACATTTAGATATGTAAACAGCAGATAAAACAGGGAGTCCAAATTTAAAACAGGGAGTCCAAATTTAAAACAGGGTGTTAAAAAAATGCCGATACACCCCTCTTTCAAAACCAATACTATGCACCACTACCACAGAGCAAGTTGAGCTATTTATGCCAAATCCATCTGGAGCTATCGCTCAGACAAAACTTCTTTTTGTTTTAGCCATAATAATATCAAAGTCTTATATAGCGCACGTATCTACCAAACAAGGTACTAAAGGCGCTGAGTATATACAAACTTTCAGAAAGATAGGTTATTGCAGTGATGAATTCTGAGACCCAGCACCTCATAAGGGTTAAAAGGTGCTATGGCGCATACAGCAGCCACAGCCAGGAAAACTCCTTTACATTTGACTTGGGGGTCCTAAAACAATAGGCTTCTTGGGGATCCCAAGAACAATACATAAAAATGTGTTGCTCATTTAGCACAAAATCGGCCATTAAGCAACTCTATGAATCTGGGCCCTGTTACGATCATGACGCAGGCCGTATGCTTCATTATTGAAAGGGCACGGGCATCAAGGCGTTTTCTCCTTGATAAAGGGCACCCTATGAGGAAACTGTACATTTCTACTGGAGCATTTCAAGGGCACCAAGGCAATGACCAGGGGCATGGATGCAATCGCCTCTGTTGCCTCCGTGAAGTAGCAGGCCTGATGACGACAGTCCTTCCGTAAGTTCCTTTATATTCCAAAACAAATATTATTATTATTATTAACATACCAGTGGTCATGTTGACAAACATCTTCTTCACATATTTACTCATTCTCTGTTTATCCTTGTGACCACAAAAGGGGCACTCTCCGACCAGACAAGCGTGCCCCATCTCAAACTCCATCCCTTCAGTCCCGAGATGACGCTTCATTTCGGTCAACGACGGCACCTGCGAATCATCCACGGAGTTGAAGCTCACGACACTCGACGTTGTCAACATTCTTTTCAGTATGTCAAAGTTCAACAACCTTCGCTGTCTCTGACAGTGTGTTACATTTGATTGGAATACATTTTTTCTCGGCGGGTTAGTTGAGTGCTTTGTTATATTTGGGATAGAAATTGGAAATGATTGGCCTGTTGAATTAACCCCTGCAGCAGACAAGAAATCTAAGTATTTATGTTTGTCATAGAGTCGACTTATCCGTTTCGAGTAGTTCGTCCATTTTGAGTTTTCTGATACTATGTTACATGATGAATTATATGTTGCCGTTCCTCTATTGGTGGGTCGAGTTGTAAAAGGGAAACTTGTTGAGGTCTGTTGTTGACAGTCTGTTGAGGTTGCCACGGCGACTGCAGTCCGTGTCCAATCGTTGATCTTTGTGACGCATGTTGTTTGTTGAAGATGACAAGCAGCTGCCTTAAGTTTGGCGAGCTGCTGCATGGTGACATTCTTCTGATCTCCTGTAATGAAATAATACCTGGTGAGGTAAAAAGTATAAAATTAAGTTGCTGAGATTTTTTTAATAAAAGCTGAACATCGTTCTCCCTGCCTGAACAGTGGTCTGCTGGCCAGTAAAAATACCCGAGGATCAGTAAAAATGCATTGCAAGTAGTCCGTCTGGAGAGTTCTGTGTTGAAAATGATCACTTATTCCAAACGATGTTGAATATTGAAAAAGCTGGCGGTCTGAGGAGTTTTAATTCGTAAATGCATGGCATGCAGGGGCCATAATCGTGCGGGGTTGATAGAATAATGCCCCGCATGCCATACATTACCAGTGCCAGAAAGCCATAGACCTATATCATGCTGTCACCATCTTAGTCATGTTCCCAACTTCCAATTACAGTAATGAGTGCTAACATTCATTGCCCATGGCACCAGACTATTCTGTCATCCCGCCTCAGTTTGGTGACAATAACAATGAGTTGGACGATGCGGTTTCGTTCTGCTATCGTCTCCCGTAACGTCATAGTCATGACTCATAGACATACATCTATCTCAACAATAACGAGTTTGCTTTTATTTTGGCAACGCAAATCTCTATTTTCTCTTTTTTTGTTTATCTCGCCAAAATTAGGCTCTTTGTGACCTTTGAACTCTCATTGACCCTGATGGGGGGGACCAGAAAATCCACTCTGCAATCTCAAAAATTGTTAAAAATTTTAAATTCTTCAAAATAAACCGTAACTCAGTCCCCAACTACTCCGTTTTACCACAACACAACAAATGCCAATTGTCCCCGACCGTGCACGTATTTTTTTCCCAGGACAAACGTGGAGAATTATCTACACACGTTCGTCCTAAAAAGAAAAAATACCCAATCCGTGCTTTGTGTACAAAACATATGGACACGTGTCTGGGAACACACTCTTCTGAATCTATTCAGAAGATATGGCAATATTACTCCTAACTATATATGAGGTTCGCTCTAAGTGCTATCGTCTCCACAACTATGAGTTTCGAACGAACCTCATATAGTTCTAGGATTAAGTGGCAATGGGGCCTACACTGGAATAAACATTACAATTCCCATGGTTACTGGTTGAATGGAAACAGACTCAGGGAAGTGAAATTTACCACCCTGGAGTGCAGGAGGCTGTGAGGAGATCTTATCGATACCTTTAAGATACTCAGGGGCCTCGAGGGCTTGAACCCTGAACACTTCTTTGATTTGTCAACCGTACAGCACAGGGTTCACCCACTTAAACTGTACAAATCAAGATCCAACCTTAACCTCAGGAAGTTCTGGTTTAGCCAGAGAGAGTGGTCAACTACTGGAACATTCTCCCTGGAGAGGCAATTGAAAGCTTAAGTGTCAAGTGTGAACACTTTCAAGTGACATGTGGACAAATTCCTAAAGAACGTCTAAGCTGTCTGCCCCAGTAACCAGAACCACCGTCTCCCCCTCCCCAGTTGTGTGATGGTGTCGGTGGTTTCAAGTAAGTAATTTCAAGTAAGTTTAAGTTGATCATGATTTATAAATTGAACTGAATGATAGGAAAAATTGAATTGCATCTAAAAAAATACACAATTTAATTTACAAAACACGTATTTTTGAGAACACGTCAACACGACATCTCAGACTAACGACTGCACATGGCAGTTTACTTCCTGGAAACAGATATTTAGTTTAATAGTTTACTTGTACAAGTGTTTTGTCACAAAATAAAAACGTGAACAGTGATTAAAAATGTTACTTACCAACTTGAGTTTGCAGAGGAGGCGCGGCAAAAAACCAAAACAAACGTGAAACTTGAGAGCTCGATCGGTAACCAAACGTCCAACACGCTATAGAAGATTAGTCAGTGACAGGGCACAGACTAATTATTTCACAACACGTGCTACTTATGATGAAGGGCGACCTCAACGGCAACATCATTGTCAATAATGTTTCCCCCCCCCCCCCCCGTTTTTTTGGAAGGCCATAAACAACACCAGTGTCCGCTCTTATGCTGACGGATCATTATTAAGATAACCAGTTACCCATCAATTCTTTTCTATAACAACACTTCCGTATTGCCAATCGAAATGAATACAATAGTAGAGATTTTAAATTTGCATCGGGGAAAAATAATTTTGCTGGTATAGCCTATCTCTATTATTATCTGTTAAAATGTTGCAGTACCCGCTGCCAAAACTTAGGATTCGAACTGTCTGTATAGCTATCGGGCAATCTCCGTGGTCTAGTTGGTAAGACACTGCTCTAGAATCGCAAGGGTGTCGTGGGTTCGAATCCCACTCGATTTATATGCCTGTGATTTTTCACGGGACTCGGGAAAGTACTTAACTTAGTAAACAGTGCTTACACACATTATAATCGGTGCCTGGAGAACTAAAAACAATATTATTATTGTTATGAATGAGCACAAAATTACGCTTGAGTGTGAATTTGGTGTTGTCTTCAGTTAATATAATGCAAGTATTTGCCCAAGTTAATTTTCCCTTCCCTCTTTTTACGGGGGGGGGGGGGGGGGCTACCTTATCGACTAATCACCCAAAGGTTGACAAGCAGTATAGTGGTAAAAGTAACGCACACAAAACGAAATCAGACCACAGGGCCTAATACACTCTGTTTATAATTTTTATGTATACAGTTTTTGCAATTATTTTTGTGCTTTATTGAAGTTTTTTTTTTGCAACCCACTTAATAGCTGATGCTACCACTGGCTTTGTACATACACAAACTTGTGTTCTACAAAATTGCCAGTGTCGTAGGGCTTTGCCATGAGAAATTAATTTTGTTTTTCTAAATCGATTCGAAAAAGGGAGTCCTTGAAAGAATCAGGACATTTATTGTAGATGGTAATTCTATACTACAGAAAAAAACAGTTGCCAGCGGGAATCCTGGATTGTCCCTTACTAATGTCACTCAAACTGTTCCAATGCGGATCTCAATCCCGGATTTCCAAGCTTTGCGCCAACAATGTGAGCACAATAAAAGATAATTATCACAACTTCGTGTCACTATCATAGGCGCGACTAGACTTGGTTCCAAGTCTTCGATCGTGGCTTTTTAGTTGTTCTGCTGATAGCCGCTACAAACAGCGCCCTCTTGTGATCTTTCTTAGTCATTTAGCCTACGAGTTAGTAGGGCGCGTGATAGCTAATAATGTCTGGGCGTTTTCGTGGCTGAGATGCAGAAGAATAACCGCGATCTAAGACTTGAATCAAGTCTAAGGCGCGACCTACATGAGTGTTGGGGATTGGGAAAGAACTATAAGAGTTGGCAACACATTATTAATTTCGAGAGCACGTTTCAGTCCTGCTTTAGCAGACCCGCTGCTTCGCCGTCACACTAGTCTGAGATTGTGTGAGAAGAAAGTCCTGATCGTCAAAACGGCCATCAGCAGAATTGCAATTGAAAACCAATTCAAGGTGAGTGTACAAATTAATCAATTTTATTATTCAAGTCATTTCTCAACTCTCGAGTCATTTGGCTTTGCAAATTAATTTTCCGCAAGTCAAGTCCATCACAAGTCAATTTTCACCAAGTTTAAAGTCAATTCACAAAGTCACGAAATTGGCGACTCCGAGTCCGTGAGTCACGACTATAAACAAATCTACATTGGTTTTACCCATAATACACCGATGTGTGTTCGCACTTAATCAAGACTTACCCGAGTTATGTGGAAAAAAAAGGAATTACAAAGGTCGTGGGTTCGAATCTCACGCGAGTAAAACTATGCCCGTGATACAGTGTTAACATATAGGTGTATGTGGGTAAAAAACAAAATTTATATAATTCATTAACACTGGACACTGTAATTGGTAAATATTGTCAAAGACCAGTCTTCTCACTTGGTGTATCTCTACATGCATAAAATAACAAACCTGTGAAAATTTGAGCTCGATTGGTCGTCGGAGTTGCGAGATAACTATGAAAGAAAAGAAAAAAACACCCTTGTCATACGAAGTTGTGCGCGTTCAGATGCTCGAGACCTCAAATTCTAAACTTGAGGTCTCGAAATCAAATTCGTGGAAAATTAATTCTTTCTTGAAAACTACGTCATTTCAGAGGTAGCCGTTTCTAACAATGTTTTATACTACGAACCTCTCCCCATTACTCGTCACCAAGTAAGGTTTTATGATAATAATTATTTTGAGTAATTACCAGTAGTGTCCACTGCCTTTATATCTATACATTGGTGGGCAGGGGCTTCGATCTTCATCATTCTTCATCAGAGTTGCTAAAAGCGCTTTGCGGCTCCGCCGCTCGCGCTGGTCTTTTTTTTTCGTGCGTGATATCTGGGTCGCGCTTGACATCTTGGGGTGCCGCGTGCGCCTTGACCAAAGGCTATAGCCGGTGTGGCAGAAGATTCTTCCCCCTTCCCTTCCCCAGAGGTACTGTCCCTCATAGCGAACTGAGTAAACATTCTTATGATAGCGCCCTCTCTTACGAATTATCATCCTTCACACAGTCCATACGCCTCTCTTAATATTTATGCATGACGTCATAATTCTTACCCAAAATGAGGCTACGGGCGGGCGCAAGTCCCCCATCACTTGCAGTGGCTGCGCCCATCGCCTCGTTTTGGGTTAGCATTGTGACGTACCTCATGCATAAATACGAAGAGAGGCGTTAAATGGACAGTGTGAAGTTACGCCATAAATAGGGCCCTTTTCGAAACCACGGCTTCGGATTTTGGTTCGGCTTCCGGGCTCCGTCCTCTCGCCTCAAGCCCCGAGCGCTTTGGCAAATGGACGGCGCAGTAAGTTGTCAAAACAACTGGAGCCGAATCCAAAGCCGAAGGTTTCGAAAAGGGTCTATAGGTCACTCCCATAACCTTTAAGTTCAACCTATCATTCATTTTTGCATGATTGAGGATACGCAGCACATACACATAACAATACATAACATGAAACTTTCCATATCTGTGTTTTGATTGGTCCGTGGTGAAATTTGTCAGCTGACCTCACATTAGCCCAGACAAATGAAAACCGATTATGTAAAGCTTACGTCACTGCACGTGTAATATCAAATAAAATTGTATCAACTGGTTCTATCTGTCTTTATCCTTGCGGATATAAAAAGAAGACAGGGGACCAGTCTAATCTATATCCTGATGGACTTACACATGCACTAACATGCCTAGTCACCATAAATTATTATGATGAAATAGTTGAGGACCTGGTAGCTGATCGAGCATCATGGAGGCAACTGTTGCACAGAGGCACGGCTGTAGTTGAAATGAATCGACTAGCTCAGGCAACAGCTAGGCGTCAGCAGAGAAAGGAGAGGGAAGAAAGACATATCCGTGGTCCAACCCTCCCTATAACTACAACCTGTGACATCTGCCTGAGAGTAAGGCCGTGTCCAAATTGGTGGCTACGACGCGGCGATCCGGCCGTAGCCTTAGCCGTAGCCGTAGCCGCCAATTCGGATCCGGCCTTACTCTCAGGCAGATGTCACAGGTTGTAGTTATCGACGGAGTCACCCTATAATATAGGGTGACTCCGTCGATAACTACAACCTATAGGCACCAGTTACCTCAACCCTAATAACTTAGTTTATTCTGTGGAGGACATCTTCCTCGACATCGAGGGATTGCTTCTATTATTATCATAAGTGAAACAACCACACATTGGATGATAGAAAAAATCAACAATGAACAATACATTTGTTTGTTTTGTATCATGGGCGAGCGCCATGGGCGCCTCTTTTGTGGCGGATACCGGCGCTATATAAGACTCCATTATTACTATTATTATTTTTTAATCGTATAGCATCCGTGTCATGTTGTCAGGTGTTACACAAAGAGTCCGGTTTTAATTGTTGTTTTTGATGGGGGGAAGGATAGAAGGCTATAAACAACGAGTTTCGATTCTCAATCCTAGTTGGGAGCAGCAGATGACAATACTTTTGTTTTTCTGTAAGTCCTGTTCAAATCACATCCGTGTGTCATGATTATGTTTCTAAATGTTAGTTTTGTTTCAAATTGTTATTAGTTTTTATCTACAGCGATAGTAATGGCAAAAGAAAAGAGAGTTTCATTTTGCATTTTTTTGTTAACTCTTGCTGCTGTGAAGCCAACAAGGTCTCCCAGAACACTATAGCCAAGAACCCAGTAGTCTTCTGTCAAGGCGTTCGTGGCGGAAACAGCGGAGCGACTGGAACGGGAGACCACGCGAGTTATGGACTTAGTCTATTTCCATGTAGACTTGATTCAAGTCCCATTCTCGTGTGAGATATCCCTCTGCATATCACTGCAATTTACTATCAAACAACGTAGAGTACACAGTAGAGTGCGCGCTCGCCGTCAAAATGGTCCCGATAATGCGGAACAGGTTGGGGAATGATGCAGAGCATCACAAAGCAGTAGTTTCATGGGGTGGCACGGAATTGGGACTTGAGTCAAGTCTAATTTCCATGAGGTGGACTTTGTACTTGCCTACCCCGATATTAAAAGTTTAATACCCCGGGGGCCGTGGCAGTCTGGCATGAGTCATAAAGTTCAAACCGCAGCCCAGGATGTTTAGGGAAAATTGTCAGGTATTAATATTCTACAAAATAACCGCACAGTATGGAACAATAGCATGGACTAGCCTATAGTCCTTTAAATATATTATTTCGCTTTTTTTCTCTCACAATTAAATTCAATTCAATTCAAAAAACTTCAATCATCCTTTGCAGGCAATTACAATAGCAGACCAGCTCCATATAAAAATATTAAGAGAAATATACAATTACACAATAGTTTCGCCCAATTCATACTATTTCATCACAATTTACAAACTTACGTACATTCGACTCATAATGAAACCGAATTACATCAAAATTCACCGTATCAACCTAAAGGTATGGTCGCAGGATTGGTTTTTGCCAACGTATATAATTATGGCTGATTGACGAAATTATCACTAACACTCAATAACTTAAAAGCACTGCACCCCACCTCTATGTAGTTTGCGGTTTTAACACCATTTTTTTGTCAGAAAGGTAGATTCATGCTCTCGGAGAACTTTCTTGCTCTTATAGTCTGTGGAACTATACTGCACTGCGGAGTCATAGTTTTCGGTCGGGAGACTTCTCAGTTCTGAAAAGAACTGTCTTGCCCTTTTAACTACCCCATGCGGAAGGTAAAACATCGGCGGACTACTACTTTAGCTAACGCCATAAAGGATCGTTATCATAGCTTCACAACGCGGAGTGAGTTTTTAGGTCTTAAAAAGGTGTTTCGACTATAGGCTTAAAACGGCAACTTCAAGTGGGAACCAACTGCATTGGTCTGGCTTTTTAAATATCTATACAATAAAAAAAATAACATGTGAAAATAACAATTAGCTCAAAAGTTTGCCAATAATCTGGAGCGCGATTGTCCCCTCAAGAAGAATTCGGGGAAGGCAAAATCTGAGAAACTTTCCCGTGTAAAAACATTTCATAAGTTGAAATAATTGTCTAATTCCGTGTATGAAAATGTTGTGTTGTACGTGTCCAACAGCTGCAATGCTTCTTACCATTAGTAAGTCTGCAACTTAACTTTTTAATAAAGGCAGTGGACACTATTGGTAATTACTCACAAGAAAAATGGTTAGCATAAAAACTTACTCGGTATATACGAGCAATGGGGAGCTATTGATAGTATAAAACATTGTGAGAAACGGCTACCTCTGAATGAAGTGAAGTAGTTTTCTAGAAATAAGCAATTTTGCGAGACTTCAGAATTAGATTTTAAGGTCCCGAAATCGAAGTCTGCGAAAGCAGTTTCGTGTGACAAGGGTGTTTTTTCTTCCATTTTTATTATCTCGCAACTTTGACGTCGAGTTAAAATTTTCACAGGTTTGCTATTGTGTGCATAGGCCCCATAATATGTAAAAATACACCAAGTGAGGAGACTGGTCCTTGACAATTATTACCAATAATAGGCCTTTTGCATTGTCTTTAGGACTGTGTCCCGATTTCCGAACTCCGCGCATGTATAGGCCTACAGGCAAGCCATTCTCTAAAGAACGTGATCTACCCGGCAATTATAGATAATACACATGGTGTTACCGCAAACCAATCTTTGATACCTCATCATGCAATGCCTCAAATCCCATCTTTGTATTGTCAATTAATTTGGGGAGTAATAACCAAATAATTATTAACTATGTTTTTAGTGGAATCAAGCCCAGGAACGCCTTGGCAAGTCTAGTATTTTGATGACAATGTTGGTATGACCTTGGTTTGACCTTAGTGGAACGTATAGGTACGGATACCGGAACTATAGTTCGTGCGTGGGGTTGCCATCGTCAACAATCCATATCTACATCCGGCTTTAGTTTCTTTTCTAACTGTAAGGCTACGTGTGATTGTGACGTGGTCATTGTGTTTTCACAATTATTCATAACCTGCTATTGGATGGCAACTTTCTGCTCATTCGCAAAGGTATGTTGATTTTCAAAGCGCATACCGCCGGAAGAGCCGGGAGCATCACGTGTATTCCGTAGGCACTTCTATTATAGTATAAGTTGCTCCACGGTCATTCCCACTCTCATTGCTCTTTTGGTCACTGTTATTCCCTGCTGGTCTTTCTGAGTCGCTGGTTTTCCCGTGGATTTGGAATTGACACTGGCAACATTAACACGGGACCCTTGTTAAAATTGCTCTCGTCCGTGTGAAGGGGGGCTTTTGGGGTTATCGTATAAAGTGGTATAGTTACGTAAAAGACGCGTGGAATTTACGTCACTCAGAACGTCCTCACTTGGAACTACGGTATAACTGCGGCCTTGTGTACTGGATCATAGTCTTCTCTCAAGACGGTATTGTATATTTCAAAGATGAAGGCACTCGTCCAATCACCAGATAAACAATTAAAATGTTGTGTGGACATTACGAAGAAAAGATACAGTGACCACTTGAAGAAAGTCTATGCAGGTGTGAATAAAACGACAAGAGACTCACAAAGAAAGTATCAAGCTAGACTGGTAAGTTGTACTTGAGGCAATTGCACTTGCAATTGTTCATGTTTAGGGTTACGTAATAGAACACGACCGGGTTTTACATGTTTTTTTTTTCTTATTACAGTTTTTAAGAATTATTTCACCTCTAAACGACTCGATCTGCTATAGGGTCAAATCGTTTAGCAAAACAAAAAAGAGTGAATTTTAATCTAAAACTTTATAGCCAGCCTTTTTACTATCCAAAAGCATTATTATTTCTTCCAACGTTGGCAATGGTTTTATTGAAAGCATAATTCAACCTTTAAATAGCCAACCGGATCACATGACTGTGACGCCCGTGGTTTATCAATACTGTTTTTTGTTAATCACGAATTTGATTTCGAGACCTCAGATTTAGAATTTGAGGTCTCGAAATCAAGCATCTGAAATGTTCACATGTTTGTTATTTTATGCATAATATGTTGAGATACACCAAGTGAGAAGACTGGTCTTTGACAACTACCAATCGTGTCCATTGTCTTTAAGTGAGCAATATGTTTTGTGTGCTTAGCAAGTTTTTGTGTCAACATGCCTTATTGAAATTGATCCCAGATCACAGTGGTCTATTCTAACTTGGTAAATCTTCTCAGCTCACAGTAACTTGCTAAGCATAGTAAATCTATGCTAAGAAGAAACGAGTGACCAGCTTCCACTTTGGAGCATAGAGGTAAAAGACCTATTATGTTTGGAAGGATGGGGTGGGATGTGTCAAAAGAAGTGGGGGGGGGGCGTAGAGCAACAGACTAACACTGACAAGTACATTATTGATTACCATACGTTGCCATAGCAATATGCTACTCATCACGACACACCACCGTATTACATCATAGTGCCTGCGTGATTACGTCACACGGACCGTTATCTGACGTCATCTGCGTGGTCATATAGGAGAAACGGCACACGAGAGCAAGTGATCATTTGCGACAATCGCTACGGCAACCCATCCAGCTGAAAATGATGAATTTGTGGTGACGTAATGCAATCTGAATCATCGTGTAGACTCATGCACGCATTGATCTCTGTTCTGATTGTTTGTGTGCAATAATGCAAGCGCCAAAATGACAGTGCACTCAAGCCAGGCAAAGTTCGAGTGGGCAATGACAGGCAACTTTAAAGCCATTGGACACTTTCGGTAAACAGTATTGTCCATCCACGGCCCACATTTCGTGTATCACAACTTATATATAAAATAACAAACCTGTGAAAATTTAGGCTCAATCGGTCATCGGAGTCGGGAGAAAATAACGGGAAAACCCACTCTTGTTTCCCCACGTTTCGCCGTGTCATGACATGTGTTTCAAATAAATCCGTAATTCTTGCTATCGAGAATTGATATTGTTTTAATGTTTTCTCAAAAAGTAAAGCATTTCATGGACAAATATTTCAAGAGAAGTCTTTCGCCATTTAATACCTTCTGTAAACCCTGTAAATTGTTTGTAAATCTGTGATTTTATTTTCTTTCTGAACCGAAAGTGTCCAATGGCTTTGAAGGGACACATTGCCTTGGATCGGGCGAGTTGGTCTATCAAAGGCGTTTAAAACCGTTTGTTATCAAATGCATGGTCAGAAAGATGTTTTAAAAGTAGAATATAATGATCCACACAAATGCCTCA
This sequence comes from Asterias rubens, assembly GCF_902459465.1. NCBI lineage: Eukaryota > Metazoa > Echinodermata > Asteroidea > Forcipulatida > Asteriidae > Asterias > Asterias rubens. The sequence continues at coordinate 3,789,938 of NC_047083.1, forward strand.
AAAGTGCGTGGTTTTCCTTTTACTGTGCTAAACCAACGTGTTAGTCGACGAGGTAAAAGGAAAACCGTGCAATTTTAAGGCATGTTTGTGTGGATCATTGTATTCTACTTTTACAGCATCTTTTTACACAAAAGGTTACACACGCTTTTCAACTACCAACTCGACCGATTCAAGGCAACGTGTTCCTTTAAAACGTCTTTCTAGCCATATAACAACTCGCCCAACAATGCAACATACCCCTTTAATTACTCTTCATTTATTGATTCTGGCTGTGAAGTCGGCGAACTTAATCACTGCATTATAGCCATGTTATAACACGTGTAATGGAGAGAAGACAAAGGACGTTACAGTTTTAGATGTGGGAGGAAAACCACGCAATTCGGTTGGGATTGAAAACTGTTTCGAAACGGGTTCACGGAGTTGTAAGGCAAACAGTTCAGAAAAGAAGAGAAACCGTTCACATTTGAATGTTCACTTAAAGGCAGTGGACACTATTGGTAATTACTCAAAATAAATATTAGCATAAAACCTTACTTGGTGACGAGAAATGGGCAGAGGTTGATGGTATAAAACACTGTGAGAAACGGCTCCCTCTGAAATGCCATAGTTTTCGAGAAAGAAGTAATTTTCCACAAATTTGATTTCGAGACCTCGGGTTTAGAACTTGAGGTCTCGAAATCAACCATCTAAACGCACACAACTTCGCGTAACAAGTTTTTTTTTCTTCTTTCATTTATATCTCGCAAGTTCGATGACCGATTGAGCTCAAATTTTCACAGGTTTGTTATTTTATGTATTTGTTGAGAATACACCAAGTGGAAAGACTAGTCTTTGGCAATTACCAATAGTGTCCACTGCCTTTAACCACCTTTATATGGAGTAATGAAAACAGCTCCGTGCTCCTTATTAAAAAATGAACGAGACACTACAAAAGTAAAGCTCAGTTAATTCAATGACCCACCAAAATCTATACTCTGTCATGGAACTATACTCCAGAGCACGATCGGAACAAACCACCCATTGGTCGTGACTGGCGTACCATAACAAAATAGTCTTTACGTAGAAATGTGACGTAAGTCCACTACACCGTGACGTCAACACACAACGGGACAGTGGTATGGAAAATTACCGTTATGTCACCAATTGTTACAATATACAAAAAGTAGGTCTTTTTGGTTTGCGGCAACACCATGTGTATACCTTGCCAAGTTTTGTACTGTACGGAACTGTTTTATTTATATTCTACTACCACGGAGTACATTTTTTTTTTAATTCGGGAGACTTCACAGTTCTGAAAAGAACTGCCTGCTTTTTAACCACTAAAGAAGTTTATAGCAATTCGGCCGGGACTACTTTTAGCTTTGGGACCGCTATTCACTTCACGACTGCGGAGTGATTTCTTTGGTCTCAACATTTCGACCAGCTTGCTCAACTCTTCGTCGGGAGAACGTTATTGTTGATATGCTGTAAAGTTATTGAAACGGCCTACGGGAGCGTGTATGAAGCCACACAATACTCCAAAGAATTCAATTATTATTATTACACCCCACTGTTTTTCCTGAACTGCAACTGAACTCCGTACTTGTAAGTACGCTACCGTGCAACAGAAAGCTTTATCGGGTGGTTTTGGGTCAGAGTATATACGGCAGTCTGTGTCTGTGCTTGAAAGCTTCATATACTTCGAAAGGGGGTCGGTTTTTTATTCGGGTTTACTTGACGTGCAACTCCCTGAAATCTGTTCTTGTTATTATTCCGCTACCGTGCAACAGAAAGCTTTTACTGGAAGGTTTTTTATTAGCCACAGTGCGCCCACCGTCTCTGTTGATTTGAAGCCCGTGCTGCAGTATACACGTCCACCCTGTGTTCTGCAAAAAGAACTCGGGGTACTTGGAATTTCGCTACCGTGTCACCCTCGGTTTTTGTTGGGCCACAGTGCGCACACCGTCTCTGTTGCTTTGAATCCTGACATTACTTCATAGGGAGTCAGTACACGGCCACCCGGGGCGAATACCTCAACTTCAAAAGAACTCCGTACTTGTTATTTCGCTACCGTCTTACAGACATCTTCCTCAGTTTTTTGTTGGGCCACAGTGCGCCCATCGTCTCTGTTGATTTGAAGTCTGTCATTACTTCATAGGGAGTCAGTACACGGCCACCCGGTGCGAATACCTCAACTGCAAAAGAACTCCGTACTTGTTATGTCGCTACCGTTTGTAACAGAAATCTTCCTCGGGGGTTTGGGTCACAGAACGCCCACGGTCTGTTGCGTTATTCGTGGCTACTGTTCCCCGAACCCGGACTAGATCTAGACGGCCTTGATGCTGCGGTTTGTTTTCCCTGTTGAACCCATTACTTCCAAGTTCCAAGTATAGATGAATTTGCGAAACTTATGTCTTTACATCAGGTTGGTGCACAGGAAGAAGCTAAAAATAGTATAAAAAAAATACTTGTCAACGAGTGACACAGTTGTTTGTGCATAGGCCTAATGGATTATCCACATTTAGAAGTCAGTATTTTCAACGCGTAGGTGGTTTGCTTTCTTCTGTTGGGAATTAGATAAATACTATTAGCTTCTGTTTCTAAAAGAAAGATTCGTTTCAAATTTGACAGTTTACCCTTTTCTCATTGACGGATAAACAGTTAACCCGTAAAGGTTCTTCATTGCAAGCTGACTTTCCACGTGTATATACAGGTGATAATAAACTTTGGTACTTTAGTATAATACATCGAAGATCTGCTGCCTATAATACACCGTCGTACCTTCAAGCATGCAAATGAGTTTAAGCGACACCAACTGTAACTTCCAATCAATTAGATGATTGTGATTTCCAAAAGTCACATTTTGCAGGAAATCCTGAACTTTTCTTCGAGCGCCAGTTGCCAGGAAAGTGTATTGAGATTTAAAGCTGAGAAGAGGAAATCACTCAATGACAGTGCTCAGAGGGGGTATGCCATTACATGTGTTATTAGTTGGCGGAATAGGCTTGGCGGGGTGCACCACTCAGAAAACGTTTAAAAAGCCAGTGGACGAACGTTCAGAGTTCTTTTGAAGTCAAGTTGTATACTACTAGCTACCGTGACTCGCCTCTTAAGTCAAGTTGTCGACAAGCTGTATAGTACTATAAATACCGAAAGCTGAGGTAAAGTTGTCGACAACCTGTACTACTACACGCTACCGAAACTCGCCCGTTAAGTCAAGTTGTTGACAAATTGTAATTTCCTACACCACCGAAACTCATCGACTCTTAAGTCAAGTTGTCGACAAGCTGTAGTACTATAGCTACCGAAACTCGTCTTTGAAGACGAGCTGTCGACAAGATGTACTATACTAGCTACCGAAACTTGCCTCTGAAGTCAAGTTTTCAACAAGTTGTATTGCTGTAGCTGCCGAAACTCGCCTCTTTAGTCAAGTTGTCGACAAATTGCACTACTATAGCGACCGAAACCTGCCTCTAAAGTCAAGTTTTCGACAAGTTTTACTACTACTCCTGAAACTTGCCTCTGAAGTCAAGTTGTCGAAAACTTCACTACCGTATACAGCTACCGAAACTCGCCTCTTTAGTCAAGTTGTCGACAAGTTGTACTACTAACTGCCGAAACCTGCCTCTGAAGTCAAGTTGTCGACAGGTTGTACTACTACCGAAACTTCTTTATAGTCACCAAAACTCATCTGGCATTGAACCACTATATTGGCTCGGTGTGTACTGAGCACCGTATCCACAACGATAAACTGATATTGCAGACCGGTCATCAATTTCATCCTAAGCTGTTTTGAGATCATGTCGGTGAAGCTCTTAGCACAACGCGAGTCCGACCACAAGGTACGACCATCATGGTCACGGTAGAGTCATGCTGGCGTATAGTGGTGTCTTGCCACGCCTTCCATCTATGGGACCCCGGTTCGAATCACACCCTGGGCACTATATGGGTGCTTTCGTTTAGCTTCCCTAGGTCTCTACCCCGGCGGTGCTCGGGTGAGCCCCTGAAGAGCTAATCGAACGATCACACTCGCCCTCTGGTGGTGACGGCATGTACCTCAGGTCACCCTGGGGGGGGGGGGGGGGCTGACCCGGGTGAGCCCCGTCGCTATTCGAACGTACCGGGGCAGACCGGGGTCGACCCAGGGAAGCTAAACGAACGCCCCCAATGTGGATTGGGTTTTCCAGTCCCTACCTGACTGCGTGGATTTCCCCTGATGGTATAATTTTCTGGGGTTTTCCTCCCACATCTAAATTTCCTCATTGTCTTTTCACCTTGTCCAGATGCTGAAATGGCTTTGACAAGTATTTATTACGTAGATGTATATAGACGAGTGTGCAAGTCTCTCAAATGTTCGAACGGATCAGAACAAGTTGGTCCAACTTGCTCTATGGTCCAAACCATTATGGAGTTTTACGTGCGCGTGATTTCTTCACTACTTTTGTTTACCGAATCTTTTATCTATAAAAAAGTATTCATATTTATTAAATTGTTGCGAAAGTAAATTTTCAGCCATGAAATAATATATTATGAACAATATTTGTTGTAACAAATTAACGATATAGAAAACCTTGAAGATATTTTTAAGGCTTTCACAGTTTCGGTTGTTAATATAAACAATTAAGAAATCATTGCGTCACTGACGTTTGTAAAATTTGAAGTCCACAGATTTGCACAATGGTGTTTCACACATTTTCAATATGTGGAAAACTTCTTTCGAAAGAACATTAATTTTAGAATGCTATCGTTGAAAAATGAGCTACAAATATCTCGCGAGTCCATGTTTATAAAAAACATTTTTGGGGAGATAGTCAAATGTATCCTTTCATTTTTGTAAAAAAAAAGAAAAAAAAGGAAGCATGTTTTTAAAATTAGATTTGGCATAATATTAAATCTTATTTTACTTATACAGGTACAGAAGTGGTTGGAGCTCAATAAATGCGTATCTTTATCGACAGGATTGAACGAAGGAACTTTCCCCGTCGATCAACCCTACAAAGTTTATAAATCTACTGCAGCTGCACTGCAAGACAACCCAACTGCAGTCGAGCGCCATATACCCATGGGTATGTAATTATATTAACAGAACGAAGAATCTTTGTTTTCTATTAACGGCAGTGGACACTATTGGTAGTTACTCAAAATAATTATTAGCAGAAAACCTTTTCTTGGTTACGAGTAATGGGGCGAGGTTGGTGGTATAAAACATTGCGAGAAACGGCTCCCTCTGAAGTGCCACAAATTCGAGAAAGAAGTATTTTTTTCTACGAATTTGATTTCGAGACCTCAGATTTAGAAATTGAGGTTTCGAATCGACAATCCAAACGCACAAAACTTCGTGTGACAAGGGCGTTTTTTTTTTCATTACTATCTCGCAAGTTCGATGACCGATTGAGCTCAGATTTTCACAGGTTTGTTATTCTATGCATATGTTGAGATACACCAACTGTGAAGGCTAGTCTTTGGCACTTACCAATAGTGTCCACTGCCTAACCCTAACCCTAACCCTACCTCACACCAACAAATAAATAAAACAAAAACATACAACCCAAGTTACCCAACCTCATATTTCGATTTCGCTTTGTTTTAAATTATTTGTTGAAGGCACTGATTAAAACTAAAAATAATACTCAAAATAATTTTTAGCAAAAAACTTACTTGGTGACGAGCAATGGAGAGCTTTAGATAGAGAGAAACGGCTCCCTCTGAAATAACGTATTTTTTTGAGAAAGAGGTAATCTCTCACTCGCAATAGATATGCATCTGAAAGCAAACAAAGTCATGCAACAAGGGTGTTTTTTCTTTCATTATTCTTTTGTAACTTCGATGACCAATGATACTTTTTACATACTTCTTATTTTATGCATGGGATACACCAAGTGGGAATACTGGTCTATGACTTTTACCAAGTGTGTCCAGGAGTGGATTTCACAAAGGTAGTCCCAACTTAGGACTAGTCCTAGGCAATGCTAAGAGATAGGACCAGTCCTTAGTTAGGATGAGTTACTGGTCCTAACTTATGACCAGTCCTATCTGTTTGCATTGGGGGACTACCTTTGTGAAATCCACCCCAGTTCCCTTTAATCCCAACTTAGGACTAGTCCTAGGCAATGCTAAGAGATAGGACCAGTCCTTAGTTAGGATGAGTTACTAGTCCTAACTTATGACCAGTCCTATCTGTTTGCATTGGGGTTGCAAGGGTCGTGGGTTCGAATCCCACCCAAGTAATGCCGGTGATTTTGTTTTCACAGAGCTCAAGGAAAGTACTGAGTATACAGTGCTACACTTGTCATTGTATATGGGTAATATACAAATTATTTATCTCCCTCTATTAAAGCATTTATTTCATACATTACAGATCCGAGATTATGGACCCCGACTGACGTGAGAATCTGGCTGAGTCACATGACAGAAACACACAGCATACAAGCCGATCCAAGTTTCTTTCAAATGAACGGTCGTGGTCTCTGCCTCATGTCGCTCAAAGGATTCCAATTCAGAGTTCCAGTTCAAGGGAAGCTTCTGTACGACGACTTCAGAGAGCGGCTGAAAATATGCCTCCTGGCGACTAGAAAGGAGACTATCAAACCCACCAATCAAAAACTGTGTCACCAAGAAGCTGCCAATCAGAGAACGTCGACTGTTCGTGTTGGCGAGGAGGGGACAAGTCGTACGTTCGTGTACCAGACATTATGAGAGTATAAGGACCATGTGATTTAATTGACTTCTATGTAAATATTTACGATGCAGCTGAGATGTAAAAGAAAAAAATGCCCTTTAAGGAGTGGAATTACACACAGGTCATGGAGGCCATGGCTTCGGTTGCCCTCTCCTGCCGTCGATTTCACAAAACTCTTCCTAACTTAGGATTGACCTTAGGACTTTAGGACGAGTTCAGTTACGTATCCGAAGACATGGGACGCATTGGACCCATCCTAAGTTAGGACGGGTTACTCGTCCTAACTCGAGATAAGACGAGTCCTAACTCTTTGTGAAATCGACGGCTGGTCTTGGCCTTGGTGCCCCCTTCAAAAGTATCCCATGGTAGACTTTCAGATTTTACAATGGAAGTGCCCCTTTTCAAAATTAAAATGGCCTTGCCCTCTCAAAGATGAAATTCCAGGCATAGGCTACTCAACTGAATGAATAACTGAATGTGTGTTTATGCTGGTCATATTTTTCGCCTCGCCCCCAAGCTACGATGTTTCTGATCAACGAGTGTGGGTTCGAGTCCAGGTCGTGAAACTTGTGTCCTTAAGCAAGATACTTAACCATTATTGCTTGGTCCTTCGGATGGGACGTAAAGCCGTAGGTCCTGTGTGTTGTGTAACGTACGTAAGAGAACCAAGTGCACTTATCGAAAAGAGAAGGGGGTCTGCCCGGTATTTCTGGTTTGATTAGCAGCATATTGAACATTTTGATCGAATAGACTTATTTGTACATATTAATAATGCAGCTGGTTTATTTCAAAAGAAGTCGCTTGTTGAGGCACTGGACACTATTGATAATTACTTAAAGGGAAAGTACACGTTTGGTAATTACTCAAAACAAATATTAACTTAAAAACTGACTTGGTAACAAGCATTGGAGAGCTGTTGATATTATAAAACATTGTGAGAAACGGCTCCCTCTGAAGTAGCATAGATTTTGAGAAAGAGGTAATTTCTCACTAAAATAAAAAAAGACTTCTAAGTCTTTTATTCCTATCTGAAAGCACACAAATTCGTCCAACAAGGGTGTTTTTTCTTTCCTAATTTTCTTGCAACTTTTACGACCAAATGAGTTCAATTTTTCACATGTTTGTTATTTTATGCTTATGTTGGGTTGGGATACACCAAGTGAGAAGAATGGTCTTTGACAATTACCAAACGTGTACCTTCCCTTTAAAATAATTGTTAGAATAAAAACTTACCTGAACCATGGAAGATGAAAGAAAGAGCAATGAAGAGCTGTTGATAGTACATGTATACAACATTGTGATTGTGAGAAACGGCTCCTCTGAAGTAACAAGAAATAGGTAATTTCTCAGTCAAATATTGAAAGACTTCAGGCCTGAAGCCTTTAAAGCCATTGGAAACTTTCGGTAAACAGTATTGTCCAAAGGCCCACACTTTGTGTATCACAACTGATATATAAAATAACAAACCTGTGAAAATTTAGGCTCAATCAGTCATCGGAGTCGGGAGAAAATAACGAGGAAAACCCACCCTTGCTTTCGCACGTTTCGCCGTGCCATGACATGTGTTTGAAATAAAGCCGTAATTTCCGATATCGAGAATTGATAATTGTTTTCATGTTTTCTCAAAAAGTAAAGCATTTCATGGTTATTTGTAAATCTGTGAACTTGTATTTTTTTTTCTGTTCCAAAAGTGTAAAATGACTTTAAAAAAAAAGAAAAAAAAGGTGAACTTTAATATAATAAAACAATAACATATTTTCAAGAAATCAAATGTAGCGTGTAAATTGTTATTTCAAGCGACTGAGATACTTTGACATATTCATGTTGAGTATGTTTGAATACAGCGTGGCGTCTTTATGTCTGGTGGGGCATCCCATAGACCTGTGTGTGCGGCGTGCGCCCTCTACCAACCCAGTGCTTCTAGTCAAAATATATAAAACAGTTCTTATCATAATGTCCTTGGGGAAAGATACATTATTAACCAAACTGGGTCAAAGGTCATGAAAACATATTACAGGTCACGGTGACCTACTTTCAACAAAATTTATTTTTGACACAAATGTTGATTTGAGCATGCAATGCTCATTGTCCTTAGCCGTTCTTAGTGGACTTTAGTGGTTTCCGCCCCGACCACATGGGAAGTCGGATCGGGTAATAAATTGGTGTGCATTCATTGCTCATTCCAGCACACACAGCGTTTTATTTATTTATTGAAATCGGAAGACACGACACAGAATGACCCTTTTTAAAAGCTGAAGGGCAACAACCTATCAAAGTGCGTGTGTAGAAATTCAGATTTGAAAATGATTCTCGCTCTGGAGCCATTCTCTGAATTCAGAAGCAGTCATCGAAAACAGTTTCTTTACTAAAATCAGAGAGTGGAACAGCCTCCCATTGAACAACATGTCTTTGAGTTCCCCAGGGACCAATATTTCATAGAGCTGATAAGCACAAAAATTTGCTTAGCATGAAATTGCTTCCTTGATAAAAACAGGATTACCCAACCAAATTTCTATTTGTTGCAAGTTGCTTGTTACTGGTATTTAGTTGTTGTTTGCTTATCCTGAAAATCACGTGGAAATTGGTTGGTAATCCTGTTTTTATCGAGGCAACAATTTCATGCTAAGCAATTTTTTTTGTGCTAAGCAGCTCTAAGAAATTGGGCCCTGATCAACGACTGAGTATAGCATTGGCAGTGGTTCCAGCAGTGCATTGTGCATGTATTTTCGGATCTCCACGCATTATTCAGTTTCTGGTCTAGCCTTGTCCAAGGCTCTTTACGCAAGCACCTGGCTGCTCTAAATTTACCACGTAGTGTTGACCAGCTGCAAAGAAACATGTACTGGCACGGTACTGGGTATTTGATATACAGTATGTACTTGTTACCTTCAGAAAATGTATGATTTTTTGAGGTTTTTCAACCTCGTACAAATGAAGCCGCAACAGACTTCTTTGTACGAGGTTGAAAAACCTTGAAAAGGAAAAACCATGCTTCGACCCCATGGTATCAAATACCTAGTATCTACATTGTATGCACTATGCAGTTCGTCGTCCAAAAGAATGGGCCGGTGCTAGCGTAAAGAGCCTTGGACAAGGCTACCGGTACTTCCGGTCTACTTTAGACCAGATTTGAAAACAAAAAACTTGGAGCAACATTTTTGATTAAAAGTAAACCTAATTGGGGGGGGGGGGTGCTGATTCCGAAAATGATGGATACTAAGGCTAATTTTGAGTTCTTGAAGTGCTCTGCTGGAAAAACATTTTCCCTAGATGATAAAAATAGTCTCAAACCAAATAAGTACTTAAATTATGGCTTTGAATACCATTGTTTTTTACTGGTAAATATTAAATATTACATTTTGTTGGGAACTTTTGAAAATGAAATTTAAAGTTTAATTCATAAAGTTTTTGAAAATGTGTGGGGTGGTCAGAAACAGAGGAATATTCTGCCAGTGGTGGTTTGAGAATCTGGAGGGCTGGGCGGGTATTCCAGTGTCCCAGGGAATTCTATTCGCCAGAGATTCTGTCCCCTATATGGGAAATTAACATGGGCTGTAGGAGGATTCCAACGAGGGCGCTATCACAAGAAGTTTGTACACAGTTTGCCATATTGGGGGGACGGAATCTCCGGGGGGGACAGAATCTCTAGCCACACCGGGGAGTTTTCTGGCACCAACCACCGTGGGCAGGCCCTAGAGAAATTAAATTGGGGCGGTACCTTTGCAATTATCTCTATCTTTGGCATGAAGACAATCCCATCACGACATCACAGTCCCATCATGAGTTTGTTTTTAGCCGGAGTAGGTAGTAGGTTTCTCCGCCGGCGGAGACTTACACCAACCCCGTAATCTGCTTCTGGTGTGTCATATGCAAGAACACAACCTCTGCTCGTTGACTTCTTCGTCTTTGGCCAATAGCTTTTCTTCTTACCATGGTCTAAATCGCTAGAATATGAAGCGTTCAATTTCTGTCTCATTGATCTGCGCCTACAATTTTTTTCAGGTGACATGGAGTCTCTACATTCAAGTGAAGAACTCTTGATTGATTTCTGTTCAGCACTGTCAGTGGCATGAGTGTTTTCGATGTTAAAGCGTGTTCTTAAAACCCGTCTTGAATTCATCACATTTTTGCCGGTGGATGGAAAGCAGTCACTTTCTTCATTTATGTCATCAGATGAAATTTCTTTTGGCTGATGTCCTGGATTGTTAAATTTCCTTTGATTGTTTTCTTTCTGGCCAGTTCTGATTGAACTAGCTTCTAGAGGAACATCAACATCTTTGTTTGTTCGTGACGGATTCTTCCAAGTTTGGTGGATCAGGTTCTCAGATCGTGACCGTCTTCGTTGGGCACGGGTGCGGCCAAGCTCACCAACTCGAGGCCTCTGCTTTTCAGCTGATTTAGATTCACAACCTGATAGTAATCCCAAGGGATTAGATGTTGGGGATGATTCCAAATCATACTCAGTCAAGGTAACTGATGAATCTGATGAACTTGTTAATTCTCCACCATTGGCAATCTTTCCTCTCTTGTCCGCAGCCTTCTTGATGAACTGTAAACTTGTGTAGTGACCCGCAGCGTCTTTCCTTGTAATCTCCCGTCTCTGGGTCTGAGTTGGGTCCAGGGTGCAGGCTGCTCTGCAGCGTCTTTGGCGTCTTGGTGGGGTGTATGGTGCATTTGGATCTAACTGTGGTGACACCTATTTTTATACAAACAAAAGCAACTAGTAAGAAACATCCACCATCACTCTATCAGGATAGATACTAATTTTGTAAATTATAACAAAGGAAATCAGTAACTCTAACACTTAATACAGATCAGCAAATAGAAACTTAAAATGTATTAATTTGTATACTTTGAAAATACATGTACATGTAGATCTTAAAGGAACACGTTGCCTTGGATCGGTCGAGTTGGTCTTTGAAAAGCGTTTGTAACTGTTTGCTATAAAATGCATATGATTAGAAAGATATTTTAAAAGTAGAATATAATGATCCACACAAGTTTCACTCGAAATTGCGTGGTTTTCCTTTTACCTTGTCAACTAACAAAGTCGGCCATTTATGGGAGTCAAATGTTTGACTCCCATAAATAGCCGACCGTGTTAGTTCGCAAAGTAAAAGGAAAACCACTCAATTCCGAGGGAAATTTGTGTGGATCATTGTATTGTACTTTTGAATCATCTTTCTAACCATATGCATTTTATATCAAACGGTTACAAACACTTTTCAAAGACCAACTCGACCGATCCAAGGCAACGTGTTCCTTTAAAATGTGCCATATTGTTTAAAGGTCTACAACTGGAAGTGGAAGATTTGTGGAAATTTGAGCGCCAAGTCACACACGAAGCAACGAGTGATTTCAAGATGGCACCATATAATAATGAACTGAGGAATATGATAATTAGGCCTTACGCTTATTATTTTAAAAATGTTTTGCCACACATCTGGAACACTCTACCACTTAATCTTAGATATTGTCTTTGAACCACAAAATTTGAATCTCTGATCAAAACTTATCTTATGTCACAGGTTTTCAAGATCTAACTTTGTTGTGTCTGTTTTCTTTTGGTTTTTGTTTTACACCCGGCAGGGTGATGTGCACATTAAAAGTTTTTATTATTATTATTACAATCTTTTCAGGTATTACTATTTTAGTATAATTAACCAGTATGATCATAATAAATTATTATTTACCCAAGATTGCAATTTTTCTGTCACCGGAACAAGCTCTGCTCCAACTGGGTTTCTCGCTGAAAAAACAGGACTTGGGTAATGACGACTTGCTTCAACTGGACTCTCTGTGAACACAAGAGGGCGCTTTCTTGAGTTTCCTTTCTTTTTCCGCCTAGCCATCTCAATTTTCCAAGCTGCTTTGTTTGACAATTGAGTTACCTACAAATGTACAAAATATAAATAAGACACATACAGAAGTGCAGTGTTAAATAGAGTTTGGGAGAAAAAACACCCAGTTGTAATGACTACATTGTATATAATCACTAATCATCAGACTAATGAGTAAGCTTGGGCGATATCACGATATTATCGAATATCGCGATATTAATTTGGACACGATTTTGATATCGGATGGATTTGAATTTAATCGAAATATCGATATATCGCGATATATCGATATATCGATTAAATATCGCGATGTATTTGCTAGCTGAGACATCTTGCACACCATAGGTTTGGAGTAAAACCAGACGAATAGGTCATTAGAACACCTCTCTTATGCCAAGACTGTCTCTTCTACAACTTTCACTTGGAGTTTTAAGACTGATGATGTCAAATTTCATTAATCGCGATTATAACGAATATCGCGATATATTGTCGGCGATATATCGTGAATAAAATAAATCGATATCGCCCAAGCTTACTAATAAGTGCTCTTATGTTTTTCTAAACCACCACTTCAGCTTTGGATTCGTCTCAGGCTAGCTGTTTTGTGACAGTGTTGCGCATGCTGGTTTCAGACGAAAGGACAGAGCCTGAAGCCGAATCCAAAGCCGAACCCATGGTTTCGAAAAAGGCCTATGACTCTGAAGAGTATGAGCTTATGACAATTGACATGACCCCTTAAACAAGCATATAAACCTCACAACTGGGACAGGTCCTATCCGGTCCTATAAAAGGTCAACTCGATTCCGACCTAATTAAGTCAACTCGGTTTAAGTAAAGTAAGAGACCTTCCATCTTCTTGTTAAAATTTTAGTTAGTTTGTGAGCGGTAATTTAAAAAAAATTTAAAATTTTTATTTTCCAAAAACTATTTGCTATTATTGTTTGTTTTTTTGAAGAAAAATTAATGTATTTACATTCATTCCCTATGGTGCCATCACAAAAATGATTTCATTGTGAGGTAAATTAGGTACTATATTTTTTCATATTGAATGAAAAAGTGTTGGCACCATACTGACATTTTTGTGGCTGTATATAGTAAGTAGTGTTACTGTTAGTTAGTGTAATTTTAAGGCCCCCCTACTAAAACAACAATATCATTAGTTACCACACACAACAGTAAACACTCAACACTTTAACAGACAGAGAGAGATGGGGAGATGGGATTGGGAGTTTATTAAACTAAACTTTAATAATTATCTCAATTTAAATTATAACTAAAACTAAAAAGGTGCAAAGAAAATGTCCAAAGTAAATGAAAGTCATCTCTGGCCATGCTGGCTAATGTCTACCTCCAAATGAATGAACCAAGACAAGTTGACCCCCCCCCTTTCACTTTCCTCCTCCATCATGGTTGACCCATGGAGGTAGAATTCTTTTGACCTATTTCTTTTGAGCTCGATCCTCGACCCGGCCGCGCCGCCGCCGGAGCGTTTCGAGCGTACCTGCATATAAATACACCGACGACTACAGACGTGACAATGAGTGAGCGGGGTGCAAGCATGCAGTACGGTGCAGTCAGTGCATGTCGTCAAGTGTGGATTACTTTTATAAAACAAAACCAACTGTCCACTGACAAAGTAAAGCAACACCCCACAAAATTAACATACCTCATTGAAACTGTACCTAGAACTGTAGTAATTACTTACCTTTCATTAATGTCTACATTGCCAAAGACTGTAAAATAGCCTACTTTTTGAAACAGACGATTTAATTTTGTGTGCAGATGACATTTTTGTATCGTTTAATCTTCCCGCACATACAGTTGCTTTTACAACGGCTTATTTAATTGGTCAAATTTATCGTACTACGCGGCAGTGCTCAAGATCAACCAATCAAGTGTTGTGTATCAGCCCGTTAAAAAACGTCAACGAGCTCGCGCGAGAAAGAGCGAGGTTTAGAATTCTCTATTCTGATTGGTCGGCAAGACCACAGGGAAGTTTAAATAGACACCTTTGCATAGATTATGAGATTGTCTGTGAATGTGAAAACCAACACCGAGAACCTGTGAGATTCCTCGTTATTCTTGTCTATGTGTAAACATTTATTAGAGTCAGAAAGGTAAGATAGTAATCGTCTGTATGTGTAGATACAATTGGGCTGTTTTAGAGGTTAAAAATGGTATATTTCACAAAGAAAGCAGTTTTTTAGTGGCTTATATTTTGTTGCAGACCTGTTTTGACGTTTCACATTCACGACACTTGATGATTGTGTGTCTGTGTGGTGGTGGTTGCGCTGCAGCTAGTTCCTAACTAAAAAATGAAACGGTAAATACTTGGGTTTTGAGTACACATTGCATTTTTCTTTTCTTTTTCTTGCTTGCATACTGTTTTTATTGTTCATTATTCTTTAATTTAAGAAGTTAGGGGGAGGGTGGTCAGGGTGGTTACAATTTCAATGTCACTTCAGTCACTTGTCAGTCACTTTTTTGGCATTTTCACTTCACAGACAGATTTTGTTTCTAAATTGTACTGATTTTTTTAACAAGTATTTGATTTACCCTTTAACAAAAACATGCTTTATTTTTAAGCTAGTAAGTGCTTTGCTTTGAACATTGATTGGTCATGCTGGTACATCAATTTTTATGAAAACATCCCAGCCAGAAGATTTTTGTTATATTTTTATAAAAACACACCCACCCACCCAGTCCACCCAAACTTTCCTTAAAAATATTTCTGCTGCTACATGGCCCATGTGCTGTGTTAATCAATTATTAAAAAATTCATCCGATTTTAGACCCAGTAACTGGGGCGCTGTATTCCTTTTTTGAAATGTTGACATTTTCTGTCGTACGACCGATAATATCACAATTCGAAACAGGAGTACAGCGCCCCAGTTACTGGGTCTAATCCGATTTCACATCGTCATCAGTCAGGCAGATTTTAAGTTTTTAGTTCCTATTTGAATTGATCACTTCAGATAAATTTGAACTTTGATTTTAAAGCAAGAAAAATAACTGAACAAATTAAATTTAATTTACAATCAAATGTCAATGCTCCAGTCTGACTTTTGATTTTTGGAACAAGAAAAGCTGAGAAATAAATCACTGAATCAACCTGATCCGACGTAGACTAGTCAAACCCTTTCAGTCAGTGTCACAGAAAAACTCTCAATCCTCCTGGCTGTTTTTGTTTTCCTTCAGAAGAAGTTCACAATCCATGAGTCTTGTGTCAAAATGAGTAAATACAGCATGACAGACAGAGTAGAGCTCTCCGAGGCTCTGCGGAGCATCTTAGATGATTCTGACAATGATGAGAAGGAGAACATCAACATGGCCAGCATGCTTTCACCATCACCAAAGATTACATCACCACTCCCACATGTACGATCCTACGCCAGCACACCCATCATGAAGAAGAACAGCGCATCTGGGCGGCCAAAATCTGTTCTTACGCCATCCAGAACACAAAATATTAACAACAATGTTGAGAAACGGAGGTCAGTTGGGTTTGAGATTGTCCAATCCCCGCCGAAGAAGCGTCGCCATGCCAACCAAGTCATCATTCTGCGGCAGCCGAGGAGACATCACAGACAGTCGAAACCAAGCCCCAAACCATCGACAAGTACTATCGCACAAACAAACACTGGTGGCAGATCGGATTTGAGTTTGGACAGGTCCAAAACGCAGGGAATAAAAAGAGAGTTTACTGTGGAATTAGAAACAGGCACAGCAACATCTCCACCTGAGCAAGAAGAAGTCGATTTAACTAAAACACCTTTCTCGTCTCCAATCATGCAGCCCCCTCCTGCATCTAGAAATGTCATGCTCACCACACCCCCGAGATTATCTGCCTTCGCTACACCGAGCTCATCTGAGAAGTGTCTTGAAGCGGCGATAGAGTCCCAGATTAAAATGGAACTAACAGAGGAGGAGATTGAGTCCGGCCTCCCGATGCTCGACGGACTTGACCCAACAGCGTCACCACTCTGTCACTTCACAGACAGCAACCAACGGCAACTGTATTCTGAACTATCGACGTTGGAGGATGAAAATGGGGTCGCCGCGTGGCCATCCAATCAAGAGGAGGCTCTCCAGATAGCAGCCAATCAGCAGCTGATACAACTGGGAGGGAAACTGTTTTATAGCAACGGGGAGCAGTTCTTGCAAGGGGTCTTTCCAAACGGGAGATGGATAACACGAGGTAAGCCCCCGATGTCATTTACGAAAACAGGCCTTGGGCCTATTTCTCAAAGCAAAAAAATTCAACACAAGACACTTTGTCAGTATTACCATAGTGATTTGTATTGTGACATCACACTTAAAGGAACACGTTGCCTTGGATTGGACGAGTTGGTCTATAAAAAGCGTTTGAAACCGTTTGTTATGAAATGCATATGGTTAGAAAGATGTTTACAAAGTAGAATATAATTATCCACACAAGTATCACTCAAAATTGCACGGTTTTTATTATACGTCGCGAACTAAAACGGTCGGCCATTTATGGGAGTAAAAAATTTGACTCCCATAAATGGCCGACCGTGTTACTGGACGAGGTAAAAAGAAAACCACGCAATTTCTAGGGATATTTGTGTAGATCATTGTATTCTACTTTTACATCTTTCTAACCATACCGACTTTATAAAAAACTGTTACAGGACGCTTTTCAAGGACCAACTCGACCGATCCAAGGCAACGTGTTCCTTTAACTTGAGGCAACTACGATTGGTTTGCAGTTAAGATCAATCTAAGCTCTTTTAGAAATCGACCCACTGGTCCAATTTCATGGCTCTGCTTATCGTTGAATTCTGCGCTTACGATCACCATTCTCTGCTTACTGCTGTGCAAGCGCCAAATTTCTGCGCTAGCTGTGTAAGCAAAGAGTGCCTAGTGTAATGAGGAGTGTGCACACGCACCTAAGCAAAAGTTCCCTACAAACCTTTTAAATACGCTTGTAATGCATTATTCCCTGCTTCTGTAAGCGACACAATTGATTCACCTACATGTAAGCTGGTAGTCCGGACTATTTTATCGTAGTAGAAAAACAGCAGTTTCGACTCGACTAAGCAATCAATAGTCGTGAGTCACGACTTCGACGTACATAGTCACCCAGGCTTACCTTACAATACATGTAGTACTATTGGGCTAATCCAAAATATAAAAATATCTACAATGGCACAAATCGCTCAACTGCATTTGAACAAATTTAAAATAAAAAAATACCAGAAAATATTCTCTTAAATTAGTAATAATCGGATATCTTTCTTTCTTGACTTTGTGTAGGGACAAGTGCAGATGATAGCCTTACCAACATCACATGGCTGAAGAGAATGTCGGCTCCGGACCTCGACCCTAACTCTCTCCAATCCACTCAGGTCAGTACAAGAAAAAACAAACACAAAGCAACCAGTGCCCTAGGATTGCGTTAAATGTCTGTCGTGGTGATGATCTTGCAATCTTGAGCAGTATTTGATTGGAGAAAACAGAAAACAAAGGCCATTGCCTCCAGGCCCCCTGAACATTGCCTTTGTGCCCTTGAAATGCTCCAGGAGGAAACGCCTTGACAGTGCCCTTGTATACAGGCCTGTATAGTTGCACTAAAGTTGTTAAACAAAATTTTCAAATTTTTGATATCTTTGCAATTAGACTATAGTTTGTTAAACTGAAATTTTTGATTTCTTTGCAATTAGATGGCCGATCCGAGGTACGAGCGTCCGCCCTATTCGTACAGCACACTGATCCAGTTTGCAATCAGTAGCTCACGTGTCGGTAAGATGACGCTGCGAGAAATCTACGCCTGGATAGAAGAGACCTTCCCATACTTCAAATCAGCAAAGGCGGGTTGGAGGGTAAGCTTGAATTTACGTCGGCTCAAGTAGAGTTGATTTTACAACCCCTCAATCCTTTCAGCACAAATGTTACTACATTGCACCTTCGGCAAACAATATGCCACAATGCACCATGGGAATTAAACATTAGTCGCCTCTAGTGTATGAGTCACAAATATTTGGGGCGCTTTTTTTGAGGCGCGACTAGTCAAGTAGTAAATTTCACTAGTCGCCCTGGCTTGGTGATGGGTATCTCTTGATTTAAAGTATTGTGTTAATTTCTGTTTTTGCTGATCCATTTTTTAGAATTCCATCCGACACAATCTGTCGCTCCACAAGATCTTCATCAGGGAGCCACCGATTAACCACGGCCAGCCGGCGTTCTGGACCCTCCGATCCGGAACCGTTGTCCGCCTCCCCGAACAAAGGATGTACGTCGCTGACCTGGAGCATGGAGGCACCCTGCTGCAGGAGATCGCCCCGCCCCCGTCGATGATGCAACCCAATGTGATGATGGGTCCTCATCCAGCTACTCAATCTCAGCAGGGTGGGTTCTTTCAGGGCGGGGCCATGCCACAGATTGTGATGGTCCCGCCCCCAGGTGGTGTGGTCGGCAACAATGAAGGGACCAAAATGAAAGCATCTTCAGGTAGGCTACTCCATACCCGGCTCACGATCACTGTTCTCCGCGCACAGCAGGCGCCATTTTTCTGCAATAGCTGTGTAGGCGTAGAATGCCTAGTAACGTGGAGTACGCACGCGCACAAGCCAAAATTTCTTGCTAACCTTTGAAATACGCTTGCATTAAGCACAGAATTTGCTCCTTCCGTAAGCGCCGATTCTTTGCTTCCGTAAACAGAGCCATGAAATTGGGCCCTGACCAAAATTGGTCAGAGCTTCTCTAAATTGTTTGTTTTGACTCGCCAGCCGATTCAGTACAAGTTAATTACTTTTAAAACTGCATAATATTTTAGGTGCTGAAAATGCTGAAAATATGTTAATAGTAAAGAGTAAAAAATTAATTGTGCCTAAACGAATTTGCTAAATAATGTGATTTGTTGTCATTATTACCGTATGTCACTTTGTGGGACCAGCGGCGACATTTTTGTTTGAGGATTTATGAAAGAAACTGTAAAATTGTACTAGTTAAATTTTGAGTACCGGTACTTATTTTATAAATACAGATGCAAGGTTTCATGTAACATGTTTTGGGTTAACTGAAACAGTGTAATTTGAACCCCTGACCTTTGCCATGCTAGAGCATTTTGTAACATTTGCCCTTGTTTTCTATTTTATCGCAGCCTTTGCATCCAAGGCAAAGAAACCACCACTGATCCTTCCCAGGGGAAGCCAGCCCTACGCTTTGGTCCCCGTCCCCCTACTACTTCCCCCTGGCCAAACCTCAGGGGATCGACCGACAAACCTCCCGCACATTCTCTCCCCGGTTATCATGGGCGGAGTCCGACGTTTCGCACCGCCACGACAAATGGTCGGGGGACGCAAGGTGGTCCCGATCGCTCCAAAGATTAACCCGAACGACGTCTCGTCAGTGCCTATGATGAACCACAGCGGCCATCTATCCATGAGTAACACCAGCTCGGGGTCCGACTCAGGAATAGATCTCAGCAATCAGAGCTTGACACCCGGTCTAGGATCAACGTCCGGGCACACCAGTTTCGCTAAGACCGAGTCCACCCCGAACAGGGAGCTACCGTTCTCAAAGAAGAAAGGCCAGAAGAGGAAATCCATGCCCAAGATTTGGGAGGACATTGAAGAGACGGAAGCAGAGGATTCTTTCACGGCCTTCTTTGAACAGGAGCTCTGCTCTTCGCCCAAACAAGAGCCTCGTCCCAAGGGCATGCCTGTCGTCTCGACACCCTGCAAGTCGGCCGATCTTCAGACCTGGCTCTCACCCCTGCGCAGCTTCACACCATTTAAGAACTCCCCTCTCGACGGCGACAGTGCTATCTTCCAGGACCTGCAGGACGACCTTTCCCTGAACTCGATCCAGACCGGTCTGACCCCAAACTTCAAAGGTCGTCTACGAGGGGGAAGTGCAACGAGAGGTCCGAGGTCAAATCTGGGGTCTCTCGGGGACTTTGGTTTACCTGGACTGACCCCAGAGAAAAATCCGAACAGTGAGGGTGACCACAACCAGAGTTTTGGTCATATATTTGGTGATCTGAACGTCAGCTTGGATATGGGAAATCAAGGGCTGGACATTGGAGAGTTGAACTGGTCAGTCTTCTCCCCCAACAAGCAGCAAGTTACATGAGTTGTCAAATTCTTTGAACGTGTTTTCACGCATTTCCCTTTTAACTTGCCATGTTTTGAATACAATTTAAATGGCCCACCTTGAGAGCAGTATTTTGTATTCATGATGACCATTCATTGCACGGAATTTCTTGTTTTGTAAGCAGCATTTTAGGGGAGTTAAATGGCAATAAGTCATTTGCAAATTACTTGGATTTGAATTTTTGGTACATAGACTTGCTTAGTCACAATGACAAGTACCACACGGTCTTCATGTACCAGTGCCAAATTTCATGGAGTAAGCACCAAAAGTAGCAAAGCATAACAAAATTATGCTTACCAGAATAAGGTTACCAGCAAAAATATTATGTCAAGTGTATTACAAACATGTACCCATGCTTAGCAAAATGGCATTTGTGACTGGTATCCTGCAGTGCTCATTTCTGCTATGTACTAAGCAGGAAATCACTAAGCAATACTTTCTGTTTTGAAAAGTGCAAGCTCTATGAAATTGGGCCCAGAATAAGGTTACCAGCTAAAATACCATGTCACGTGTATCATCAATGGCATTTGTGACTGGTATCCTGCAGTGCTTTTTTCTGCTATGTGCTAAGCAGGAAATCACTAAGCAATATACTTCTGTTTTGAAAAGCAGCTCTATGAAATTGGGCCCGTGTCAATATGAGAAAGTATTAATTGAATCTATTGACAGACCAACAAGAATGCAACTTGACCCATGATTTGTGTCAATGTTGAAAGATATCAGTGATTTGAATAGTAGCGGTAAATGGTTACATGATAAAGGGGTGAAAAATGTAATTTTGTAAATTTTTTACGAGTTTGTGTGCTTTGTAATTAATCTTGGTATAGGGCCTTCTCGTCAAATTTTAATGATCTTTTTATTTTTGGAATTTTATTTATGATTGGTGAGAGATTTAGGTGGCCTAACATGTTGGCCAATGTAGGCCAGAAATTTTCCAGAAAACATGAGAGGATAGGCCTACGATATCCTGTCATGTTTTTATACTGGAAAATTTCCTTTGGTTGTTATGCTAAAACTTAATGAGCATAAAACTTACTTGCAGCTGTTGATTTTAAATGATGTAACAATTTTGAGAAACAATTCCCTTCAAAGGGATGTGGTTTTAGAGAGCAACACAAAAAAATATTCCAATCTGTATAACAGTTGATCGGATTGTGTAGTAAACATTGGGTTTATGCGTAGAATGAGGTGCAATTTGGTCTAGCTAGGAAATTAAACAGTTAGAACTCAACAGTTAGCGCTTGCGCAATGGGGGTATTTGCGAAAAGGTTTACATGTATTAATGTACCCATTTAGTCACTCATGCCCTCATATGGTAAAAACAACTCTTATTTGAAATTGCTCCCCGTCGTCGGGTTCGATACGAGTATTCGCCAAGAAAGATACAAAATACCATAATAATGTTTGGATCATAACCCGATGGGAATATAATAGTAATACAGTAGTTTTAAGGTCTTAAAATCAATTCATAAGCCTGGGCCAAATTTCATATTGCTTAAAAATGTTGTGCTAAGCATCAATAAGCAAGATACCAGTCTCAGATGCTACATGTGAAATGGTGTTTTAGCTGATAACCTTTTTCTGGTATAGCATATCTTTGCTTTTCTTAGCTTGTGTGCTTTCAAGGAGCTCTTTGAATTGGGGCCCACGGGTGGATTTCATAAAGAGTTAAGACTAGTCTAGTCTTATCTCGAGTTAGGGGCGAGTCTCGCCTAACTTAGGACTAGCCATACGTTTATATCTCCTAGGACTTGTTCTAAATTAGGACTGGTCCCAACTCTTTGTGAAATCGACCCCTGGTCTTATAAGCCTTTTTGAGGTACGGCGGACACACTGTAAAGTTGTGGTAAATTTGTGCGTATTGACCATAGAAATAGATTGTATGTTATTCAGTGAAGTGCGCATTTTAGGGGACGCGGCGTTTACACGTAAACCTAATGAACACCAACATGGTGAGCATGGCATCAGTCGCGGCGTGTGACGCGCGCGTATCACGTCCGCCATACCTCAAAAAGGCTTAAATATAGTTTGAAAATGTTTGTAAAATAAAAATACAACAAAGCAGTTTTGAACCCGAACCCAAGGGCCAAAGCTGTTGGTGTTATCAACATAGTTTGCTAAATATGTTTTGTAAATAAATAAAATATACTAATATAATATAAAAATAGTCACAGATTTCATGAGCGTCTTTGTATAAAAAGTATTTATCCCCCCCCCCCCGAGTTTGAGGTGTGTACATTTAAGTTTTTATTTGATTTGTGCTAAAGAGACAGGAATTATTTTTGTATTTACTAGTCACTGCTATCCTTTACACACTGTATGATTTATTGATTAAGTAATCGATAAAGTCATCTGTAAATCAAACATCCATTTTTTTTATCATTTGGGGAATGATCATTTATTTGACTGTGAAACAGAGATGTACTTCTTGCTATTTCAATAGGATACACATGACGCTGTAAAGTATCAATAAAATATGGCAAAATGAATTCCCATAATTGATTGAAGACTTGACTGACTTTTTTGGCTGTTGTTAAAGGTAGGGTCAAATACTAACCACAACCCCGAAGAACTTTTATCAAAAGGCTTACTTGTTTTTTTAAAGAATATTAATTTTGGTTTTACCCTTATACAGTATACTGATGTGTCTTAGCACTGCATACTCAGTTATTTACCTTGAGTTCTTTCTGTGAACAAACAATCACAGGCATATACTTCTAGTAGAACTTCAAACCCGCCACAACCTTTGCAATTCTAGAGCAGTGTCTTTAATACTGACTAGACTACTGAGATTGCCCGGTAGCTAGAGGCTGTTTGAATCTTGTATTTTAACAATGGGTACCGCAACAATTTAAAGACAGTGGAGACTATTGGTAATTACTCAAAATGATTATTATCATAAAACCTTTCTTGATTACGAGTAATTGGGAGAGGTTGATAGTATAAAACATTGTGAGAAACAGCTCCCTCTGAAGTGACATAGTTTTCAAGAAAGAAGTAATTTTCCACGCGACCATGGTGCGACAAGGGTGTTTTTTCTTTAATTAATATCTCACAACTTCGACGACCTATTGAGCTCAAATTTTCACAGGTTTGTTATTTTATGAACATATGTTGAGATACACCAACTGTGACAACAAGTCTTTACCAATAGTGTCCAGTGTCTTTAAGAGTAACAGGTTGTATGGCTTCAAACTGGCAACCCGAACAGAGGTAATGACAAAGAGGGAGACTGCCGACATAGGAGCTTGGTAGCTCAGTGTGTAGAGCGCCAGCACGTAATCCAGAGATCGCAAATTCAAGTCCTGCTCTAGACATTTAGTCTTTGATACACTGGACACTATTGGTAATTGTCAAAGACCAGTCTTCTCATTTGGTGTATCAATTTGCATTAAATAACAAACTTGTGAAAATTTGAGCTCAATCGGTCGTCGAAGTTGCAAGATATTAATGAAAGAAAAAAACACCCTCGAAGCACCATGGTCACACGAAGTTGTGTGCTTTCAGATGCTTGATTTCAAGACCTCAAACTCTAAATCTGAGGTCTCGAAATCAAATTCGAGAAAAGAAAGGTTTTAAGCTCATAATTATTTTGAGTAATTACCAATAGTGTCCAATGCCTTCAACATTACAAAAATAACTACATGTACGGCGTTTGGAAGAAATATACACAGAAACTGCAAATTTATATCAATCTCCCCTACACAATTTAATTTCTACTAAATCAGGATATAAATTAATGATTTCATTTTTACATTAAAAACTAAGGGCATAGAGGTAGAAATATTTACAAGAATAGATTTAATCTATGAAAGCAAAAAAAAAAAAAAACAAAAAAAAGGAAAACAAGAACAAAAGCCCAAACTAAAAAACTAAAAACTAAAAGTACAAGATTCAGTGCAAAAAAAAAGGACTTTCAAAGCCCCTATATTTAGATTGGATTTCACATAATAAAGGCAACTCAGTGAGATGTGAAATTTTACTAGTGACAAAGTGAGGTGGGTACTGAAATTAATGGAGGGTTTTCAGCAAGGGGTGTTTTTCTCACTTTAAAGGGTCTATGTAACTTTTGTAGGACAAAAAAACACAATGTCCACAGATTTACACTAAACTTACTAAACTTACACAGTTTGAAGATAATGATAGTAGAAAGCTTCCCTGAAAATATTAAGTGCTTAGGTGCTGTAGTTTTTGGGAAATGAGTAAAACAATGTCATGAAAATTATTTGATCATTTACAAATGTATTTTCATGACATTTTTTTTTATTCATTTCTCAAAAACTACAGCACCTCAGTAAGTAAGATTTGAAGGGAAGCTTTCCACTATCATTATTTTCAAACCCTGTAAGTTTAATGTTAATCTATGGACGTTTTGAAAAGGTATCCAAATCCTTTAAAGACACTGGACACTATTGGTAATTGTCGAAGACCAGTCTTCTCACTTGGTGTATCTCAACATATGCATAAAATAACAAACCTGTGAAAATTTGAGCTCAAATGGTCGTCGGAGTTGCGAGTCAATAATGTCAGAAAAAACACCCTTCTCACACGAAGTTGTGTGCTTTTAGATGGTGGATTTTGAGACCTCAAAATCTCGAAATCAAATTCGTGTAAAGTTACTTGTTTCTCGAAAACTATGTCACTTCAGAGGGAGCCGTTTCTCATAATGTGTTATACTATCATTACAACCTCTCCCAATTACTCGTTACCAAGTAAGGTTTTATGCTAATAATTATTTTGAGTAATAACCGATAGTGTCCACTACCTTTAAATGTGTTGACGGGACTCTCATTCTCAAAAAGTTTTTATACTTCCCTTGATCATTACCAAGTAAGTTTTTATGCTATTACATATTTTGAGAATACCAAACAAGTCCAGTGCCTGTGAAGTGACAATCTACAATATACAAATCTTATTGTTATACCTCGGTAACAAACTGTCAAGTCTGATTGGTCCAGAACCAATCACATAACGTGCAACAAAAACGCATGTACCATGGCTAAGGATGCCAAGGAATATTCATGTTACCAAGGTATAACACAACAATTGTTGCACGCTGTGACGGGGTCCATGGGTTTTGTACACCCTCGGGGAAAATGGCACCCTCGGCTTTGCCTGGGGTGCCATTTCCCCCCTCGGGTGTACAAAACGCCATGGACCCCGTCAATTTTATGTTGAATGATCTCAATGATTTTTGAAACAGTAGAGTAAAGATATTTCACTAGGTGAGAAATCATTTGTCAGCTCTAAATTGAAATATTTCAATGTGAGTTTTGCTGGATTTTGAAAATAGACCTTATTGAATACGACGTCACCATTCAAATATCCGCCCTACAACATGGCGTCTGTGTTAGTGCATGAGCCGTAGAAATCTAACCGGGAAGGCTGCGTGCTTCATTGATGTGTCCGTTAGAACAAGCATACAGTTTGCCCTACAAGATGGCGACTTTCATAGCAAAAAAAAAGGTTATTGAATACGGTCTAAACCACGTAATAACCCACAGCAGGTGCTGTGGAGCACTTTGCGAAGTTTCAATACAAATTTACATTTTCCTAATAGAGTTCGTGCTTTGTGTTGAGTGAACGATCAAATGCGTGTTATGGAAGTGGCGTGAATCGGTGCCGAGGAAGTAAACCTATACTCGGGAGTAAAATCTGTGTAGTTTAGCTGCAAAAAGGTGTTTCCTACACTAGCTTGGATATTGAGAAGCAACATATAAAGATAAATTCTTTAGGCCTATTTATGCACAACAGAATGGGCTAGCAATAGAGGTTATTTTGTAAGTACATTATCAAAAACTTTACAAAAACTTACACAAATCTTGTAGTAAACGGTATTTCATTACTCCTTACTGAATGATGGTTTTCTTTACGCAGTGGTTGTTGCCCCATTGGTCGTGATGTTCGGAGGTTGTTCCAGAAGCGATTGGTTGCTGGTCGCCATTTGCGGGGCACCGCTGAGCATTTCAAGGTTGATGTTTAATGAGCCGTCGGAATCCGAGTTAACGGCCTGTCCCGTCACTACATACTGTAAGGGGAAAAACAAAAATCATAAGGACAATTTCCTAAAACGCTAAATGGCATTTTCTTGTTGATGTTTTCATTAACACAGGCAGCCCTGGCACGGAGGCCAACACAGACCACGGCCTTCATTACCCATAGCCAAATTTCTAAGAGCTGTTTAAAGACACTAGGCACCTTTGGTAATTGTCAAAGACCAGTCTTTTCACTTGGTGTATCTCAACATATGCACAAATAACAAACCTGTCGAAGTTACGAGATACTCATGGAAGAAGAAACACCCTTGTCACACAAAGTTGTGTCCTTTCAGATACTTGATTTCAAGACCTCACGCGTGAGGACTCGAAAAATCAATTTGGGCCCTGGTCTTTGCCTTGGTACCTCTCCAAAAGTTTCCCATAGCTTAAATTATAGGGGGGGGGACCAAAAGACCACAGGGCCTGTTGCACAAATATTCTACTTGATCAGAATTTATTTTACAAGACCAGGGGACGATTTCACAAAAAGTTAGGACTAGTCTTAACTTAGGACTAGTCCTAGGAGATATTGAAAACGTATGGCTAGTCCTAAGTTAGGACGAGTAACTCGTTCTTAGTCGAGAAAAGACGAGTCTTAACTCTTTGTGAAATCCACCCCAGGGGTCAACTTCACAAAGAGTTAAGACTAGCCTATAGGGGGAGTCACTTGTCCTAACTTAGGACTAGTTTAGCACTAGCTAGCTAAACGTTTTGATTACTTAGTCCTAGGTTAGGACTAGTCCTAGCTCTTTGTGAAATCGACCCCAGAATGTAATTAGAAAAAGAACATTCTGCACAATACGGTTTTATTTGAACAAGCCATAAGAGAGAGTATCTCATTTGTCTTGGTATCAAGTATGCTTTGAAATCAACAAATTGAGAGATATTAATTCAAAAATAATATTTGAAGTCCATTTTTCGTTAAAAAAGTTAAAGGGACATGTGGCATTGGATCAGGCGATCAGGGGTTAGGACTAGTCGTACGTTTTTAATATCTCCTAGGACTAGTCCTACATGTAAGTTAGGACTAGTCCTACATGTAAGTTAGGACTAGTCCTACATGTAAGTTAGGACTAGTCCTACATGTAAGTTAGGACTAGTCCTACATGTAAGTTAGGACTAGTCCTACATGTAAGTTAGGACTAGTCCTACA
The DNA here is from genome assembly GCF_902459465.1 of Asterias rubens. Taxonomy (NCBI): domain Eukaryota; kingdom Metazoa; phylum Echinodermata; class Asteroidea; order Forcipulatida; family Asteriidae; genus Asterias; species Asterias rubens. The sequence goes on from NC_047083.1 coordinate 3,817,745, forward strand.
TGTAAGTTAGGACTAGTCCTACATGTAAGTTAGGACTAATCCTACATGTAAGTTAGGACTAGTCCTACATGTAAGTTAGGACTAGTCCTACATGTAAGTTAGGACTAGTACTAACTCTTTGTGAAATCAACCCCTGGTCTATGAAAAGTGTTTGTAACCATTTGTTATAAAAAACATGGGTTAGAAAGATGTTTTACAAGTAGAATATAACAATCCGCAAAAATATGCCTCGAAATTGCATGATTTTCCTTATACGTTGTGAATTAACACGGCACGCCAATTTGTGGAGTCAAACAAAAATGGCCAAACGCATTACTTTGCAAAGTAAAAGGAAAAGCATGCAATTTCAAAACATATATAACTTTTAAGACATCTTTCTAACCCATGTTTTTTATAACAAATGGTTTCAAACACTTTTCATACCGGTTTCAAACACTTTTCAATGACCAACTCGCACGATCCAAGGCAACGTGTCCCTTTCAATGTCATTACACAGTGAGGAGCTGCTTTTCAATTGGATTAACAACAAGACAACTGAACTTGTCCGGTCGTGAGTTAGTTATAGCAGGCATGATAGTTGGTCACAGAAAAAACCTTGGGAAACTTTTGGGTGTAGGCTCTTATAGACTTTTCAGGCTAATTCAAGCACAATTTTTCAGATTTTTTCCCAAGGGCAAACAAAAAGCCTTTTTAAAACAAAATCAGCCTTAAAGGCAGTGGACAATATGGGTGATTACTCAAAATAATTATCAACATAAAATCTCACTTGGTAACAAGTAATGGGGAGGAGATAGTATAAAACATTGTGAGAGACGGCTCCCTCTGAAGTGACGTAGTTTTAAAAAAAGAAGTAATTTTCCACGATTTTGATTTTGAGACCTCAAGTTTAGAATTTGAGGTCTCGAAATCAAGCATCTGAAAGCACACAACTTCGTGTGACAAGGGTGTTTTTTTCTTTCATAGTTATCTTGCAACTCTTTCATAGTTATCTCGCCACTCCGACAACCAATCGAGCTCAAATTTTCACAGGTTTGTTGTTTTATGCATAAGATACACCAAGTGAGAAGACTGGATTTTGACAATTACCAATAGTGTCCAGTGTAGAAGAATATCATGCCCATGTTAGTATGTTAGAACAAAAAGTTTTTTTTTTTAAATATTTTAAAAATAAGGTATTATTTTGTATTAGTATATTAATATTTCAACATAGAAGACCACAGATTGAGTGTCGACTAGTGCTGTGCATTTTTCCAAAACAATCGGAGGAATTTTGTCTTTTGAAATTCAGTCGAATTGTAACATTTTTGGACGTTGGAAAACCAGTCAAAATTTTTCAATTTATTGGTATGCCGTTTAACATTGAGGACACATGTACTGTTACCAAATAATTTACAGCGGTGGTTGAGCAAGTCTAGAGCACCGTAATCAAGTTCTAGCGTTATCGAGCTCAAGTTCGGATGTTGCCTTGGTCTCGGCCATTGCACTGTTGTCCTAGAGCAAGACCATGATTGTTATGTATTTGTTTTGCGGTAACACCATGTGTATCTAGTTGCCAGGTAGAGTTTGCTGTTAAGAGAACTGTCTTGCTTTGTATTTGGTTTCCAGTAACACCATGTGTGTATCTACTTGCCAGGTAGAGTTGGTTCTTTAGAGAACTGTCTTGCTTTATATTTGGTTTCCAGTAACACCATGTGTGTATCTACTTGCCGGGTAGAGTTTGTTCTTTAGAGAACTGTCTTGCTTTGTATTTGTTTTGCAGTAACACCATGTGTGTATCTACTTGCCAGGTAGAGTTTGTTCTTTAGAGAACTGTCTTTCTTTATTCTAGTACCGCGGAGTAGATTGTTCGGAAGACTTCTCAATTCTGAAAAGAACTGTCCTGCTTTAATGACTACTACCTGGGCAGAAGGTATAGAAAATTGGCTGGGACTACTACTTTAGCGTGATTGTTATGTTTCTGATGGAGTGTAAAACCACAGTTCTTGAGTATTGTGTGAAAAAACCCAGCACACATATCGTTAAGAGAATGGATTTGCCCAAGTGAATTTCTGGCATGGTTTGCAATTTAGATGCATCGACAGAAGATTCCAATATATCTTTGAGGGATTTTTGATTTTTGTTTCTGCACAGCTCTAGAATCGACCTACCTGTGCCTGTTGTGGTGCATTTTCATTGTGAGTGAACTTTGACCTTGGGACCATCGTCGGTGAATCTGCATCGAACGAGTCCCCCATGGACCCGCCGGCGCCGTGGTTGAATCTCCCTCCGTCGCCTCGTACTCTGTTCATCGCGTGGGCGTGTCTCGACTCGTGAAGGTATTTCTGTGGAACCATGAAAAGCGAAAAAAGTTTGAAAGGGTTTTAGTAGGGCCAATGATTTTCCACGATGGCGGAAAACTGACGGAGTTCAGTAAATCCACATTTGAAATGAAAAAAGGGATTTCAGTTTTAGAAAAAAAAAAAAGTAAAAGTTTGTAATGAACTTTTATTCTTTATTAAGCTTCTTTTTTTGTTAAACTATAAGCATCAGAAAAACAAATGTCTGGCCATTCAGTATGGATCCTACTCTTTGACATCACAATTCTGTAATAACGAAGGGGCCTCACCTCTATCCATGTTAATATGTGTATATAATAATAATAATAATAATAATAATAATAATAACAAATTCTTATATGGCGCATTTCACAATAACCGTATCAATGCGCTGTACATTAGTGCCCTGGTCATAGGGCCAATAACATCCCTGTAATGTTTCTCAGCTCCCTTGGGAGTATACAGCCCTGAGCTGCCTGTAAGGCGCTTGTGGCTTTTTCATACACAATATCAACCTCTACCCTCGCAGGTACCCATTTACCCCTGGGTGAAGAGAAGCAATTATAGTCAATTCAATTCAATTCAAATTCAAATCACTTTATTATCCACGATGGGAAATTCATTATGGCCTTTTATACAACATATTTACAAAATTTGTAAATTATCTTGCTCAAGGACACAAGTGTCACGACCGGGATTCGAACCCACATTCTGGTGACTGCACCAGAATTTGAATTTGATGCTCTTAACCACTCGGCCATGACACTCTAAAGCCAGACACTCAGCCATGACACTCTAAAATCAGAAGCCATACCAACTGACCTATAGACCTACGTATATTTGTATACGGCAGGGTTGTCCACAGGGTTAAACTTTGTTCGGTCGCAAACCAATCCTGCACGATCGTCCAAAACCGCTTGTGAAAAACCCTGAGCGAGTAACATCATCATTCTACTCACCCTCCTTTCCTTTGGAATTCTTCCTTCCGCCTCTAGCCTGGCTCTTGCCTGCCGCCTCTTAAGTATCCTATGGTACTGTTTAGCATTGACATACAAAGGCTCTTCCTCCAGTAGCTCCGCCCCCGGTAGGGGTATTCTCTGCATGGTTGGGATTCCACCACTTCCTGGGACCATCTTGAACAAAACAAAATCAGTTTTGAAATTAAATTTCATTTTCACAGTCCTGACCAAAAGCATTGGTAAGAAATCACGAGACCATTGGGCTTTTGTTAGCTAAAAATGTTAACTGGAATGGGAGATTTTCAGGACGCTTGGTGGCAGCAGACTTACCAGGTAAAATTCATTGTTCTCGATAATGTGCGCATGCTCAGAGCTACGCAAACAATGGAAATTTACCCGGTAAGTCTGCCGCCACCTAGCGCCTCAAAGTATCCCATTGGATTTGTTTATAATAAGAATGATAAATGAATTCACATTTACGGATAAACCAAAATGACACTTTATTATAAGAAGCAGTTTTGTAGCCACGGTAGGCGGTGCTGGGCAGGCCTACCCAGGACTCACAACTTTTGCCCAGCAAAAAACATTGTGCCGCATAGCTCAATATTCCCCTAGAATAGGTCAAAATACCGCCACTGTGCATTGGTCTGAGACACAGCTAATGATAGTTAACAGGTTAAAGGAGCACATTGCCTTGGATCGGTCGAGTTGGTCAATAAAAAGCGTTTATAACCGTTTGATACAAACTGTATATGGCTAGAAAGATGATGTAAAAGTAGATTACAATGATCTGAAAAAACGCCTCGAGATTGCGTGGTTTTCCTTTTACCTCAGCGACTAACAAGGTCGGCCATTTATGAGAGTCAAATTTTTTACTCCCATAAATGGCCGACCGTGTTATTTTGCAAAGTAAAAGGACAACCGTGCAATTTCGAGCTAAATATGTGGGGAACATTATATTCTACTTCTGAATTATCTATCTAACCACATATGCATTTCATCACAAAGGGTTTCAAATGCTTTTCAATGACCAACGCGTCCGATCCAAGGCAACGTGTTCCTTTAATAAGGAGTATCAAATGTCACAGAGAAAGAGCATGTCAAAAGGCCATTCAACTTGCGTGCCCCCATCACACAAACAATTTGGAAACATAGCATAATGCCTGAAGCAAAATTTGCCCCATAATTAAACAAGAAATTTTGTTATTAATATTTATTATTATTTATTTGACCTCAACGTACAAGTACATCAAAAAGCACAGCAAAAGTGAAACGATAACACAACAAAACAATCAAAATAATAATGAAAGAAAAAAGCACACAAGAATATTAAAGAGAGTGGACACTATTGGTAATTGTCAAAGACCAGTCTTCTCACTTGGTGTATCTCAACATATGTGAAAATTTGAGCTAAATCGGTTGTAGAAGTTGCGAGATAATAATGAAAGAATAAAACACCCTTGTCACACGAAGTTGTGTGCTTTCTGATGCTTGATTTCGAGACCTCAAGTTCTAAACTTGAGGTCTTGAAATCAAATTTGTGGAAAATTACTTCTTTCTCGAAAACTATGGCACTTCAGAGGGAGCTGTTTCTCACAACGTTTTATACTATCAACCTCTCCCCATTACTGGTAATAAAGAAAGGTTTTGAGATGATAATTATTTTGAGTAATTACCAATAGTGTCCACTGCCTTTAAAAAACATAACAGAACATAACAGGAGGGCAACTAGAAGAGCAATCAACTGAGGGAAACAACTGGACAGACCAACAAAGAACAAGCTTGCGAATACACTGTTAATCCGCCCCCCCCCCCCCCCCCCCTGTTGGATTTCCAAAAAATTGGATATTGCCCACCAAAGGGTTAAGGGTCTTATGTAACTTTTGTAGGACAAAAAACACAATGTCCACAGATTTACACTAAACTAACACAGTTTGAAGATAATGATAGCAGAAAGCTTCCCTGAAAATATTATGTGCTGAGGTGCTGTAGTTTTTGGGAAATGAGTAAAACAATGTCATGAAAATAATTTTCATCTCATGAGGCGAAAATTATTTTAATCATTTACAAACGTATTTTCATGACATTGTTTTACTCATTTCTCAAAAACTACAGCACCTCAGTAAGTTTTGTTTGTTTGTTTGTGCGTGTGGTAGCCAACAGGTTCAAGATAGGTGATTTATACGGGCAGACTGGAAGAAAGCCAGTCTACCGTGTCATCGTCTAGCTGCATGATGCCTTCAAAACCATGTGGAGCCTGGTAAATATTGCAGTCGGAGACAATATGCTTGATGGTTTGTGCTTCACCGCATTCACAAGAGTCGGATGGCTCAGCTCCTATTTTGTGTAGGAAATGCTTGGTACGGCCGACACCTGAGCGTAGTCTGTTGAGATTAACCCAAGAATTGGGGGGAGAACACAATCATGTGGTTTATTTGAAGGAATGTTAATGAACTGTCGGAGCGGTGATGTTGATGCGTCCCACTGATCGGTCCATCTGTCTCTTGTCCAGGAGGGCTGGTAAGGGTGGCGGGCTAGTAGCGTTGACACGTCGCTTGCGAAGTGCCTGCGAGGGATCCTCTGATCTTGAGGATGGGAAGGTGGAGGGATCAGGCTCTGCTCAGTAAGTAATATTTGAAGGGAAGCTTTCCACTATCATTATCTTCAAACCCTGTAAGTTTAATGTAAATCTATGGACATTTTGAAAAGGTACCCAAATCTTTTAAATAGTCAGTCCATCTATAACCCTAATAAGAAGCCACTATATATGGATACTTACCATTACGATTCCGCCGTCAGAGTTAACTGGCATCGCAGCCATGAGGTTGTTGGCAGCATTCTGATTGGTCTGTTGTAACCCAACGCTTCCATCTGCGTTAGCGACGGGCTGATACAGGATTGTCTGACCATCTGATGTCACAAACTGCTGTAGCTGACAAAAAACATGACGATAGATTAACACACAAGCTCACTGAACAGGGTGTACTTTTGGTAATTACTTCACAAGTTAACGACCGAAAAAAATTAAAAAACAGGCTTGTGAATAGACTGGTGGACAAGTCGTAATGTCTGTCGCGGTGATAGTCAAGTTGTGGTGGTGATGTAATGATTAAAGTCTCCACGATCGAATAGAGAGATCACTGCTCTCGCGCGAAGCCAGTGTCGCAGGAATCGCTGGGAGAGGCGGAACACTATAACCTCGACAGACATTTAATGACCTGTCCACAAGTTTAGTTTACTAAAGGCATGGTGTCCTTTTGTTAGTTACTCCACAAAATGAACAACCATAAAAATGTATTTGGTAAAGAGCACTGGATATCTAATGATAGGCCTATTCATGGGTTACAACATCATCATCATCGATATGGAAAAGTTTACCATGTAATAACTATCTTTATATAACACCCAAGCAGATCCTTGCCATTTGATTGGAGGATTGTCCGTCACGTGATAGCAAATAAAAGTACCATTGCACGCTGAGTCACTCACCGTGCTTTTTCGTTCCATCCGAAAAGTACCATTGCACGCTGGCAGCGTGCAATGGTACTTTTCGGATGGAACGAAAAAGCTGAGTAAAAACATCACTGCGTGCGCGTGTCTTTGGTAACGCAGCAGGTGTTACTGCAAGAAGGCATAGTAAAATTACTAGCATTCAGCTTCTACAGTTGAAATTGTTTGTTTTGAAAGTTGTATCTTTCAATCAAAATGACAAAGATCTACTTGGATGTTATATAAAACAAATAATGAATGTTTTTCATTCGTGCAATGGTGCGAATATGTTCATTCGTTGAAAGCTGGAATGTTCCATTCAACTCGGCTCCGCCTCGTTGAATAGAACATTCCATCTTTCAACTCATGAACATATTCGCACCATTGCACTCATAAACATTCATTATGTGTATACTAATGAGTTGGGGTGGTTATGAATAGAACTGTTGGCTTCAACTCGACGTTTCGATCAGTATGCTCTGATCGTCTTCATTTAGCTGTTGCAACTGAATGCAGTTTTCATTTAACAGTAGCTAGATCTGAACATGGAGTACACATGCGCACACGTTAAAATTCCCTGCTAACCAGTGAAGAAGTTGGGAGACAGCGGGGTGCTAAAAACTAATAACTTTACCTGTAGTTGACCTGCAGCTTGACCTGCGACCTGCTGTTGACCTGTTGCATTCTGCTGTAACTGAATGACCTGTTGTGTCTGTGGTGGTTGCTGTACTGTTATTTGCTGTTGTTGTTGTTGTTGTTGTGGTTGTTGCTGCTGCTGTGTTTGTTGTGCCTGCTGTACTTGCTGAGGTTGCTGAACTAACTGAATCTACAAAATGAAACAAAACACTTTTCAAAAAAATTTAAAGGCACTGGACACCTTTGGTAATTGTCAAAGACCAGTATCCTCACTTGGTGTATCCCAACATATGCATAAAATGACCAACCTGTGAACATTTTGACTCAATTGGTCATTGAAGTTGCAAAAGATTAAACAAAGAAAAACACCGTTGTTGCATTACTCTGTGTGCTTTCAGATGCATAATAAAAGGCTTCAACTGAAGTCTTTTATTATTTGAGAAAAAAATTACAGCTTTATCAAAAGCTACGTTACTTCAGAGGGAGCCGTTTCTCACAATGTTTTTATACTATCAACAGCTCTCCATTGCTTGTTACCAAGTACGTTTTTATGCAAACAAATTGTTTTGAGAAATTACCAATAGTGTACAGTGCCTTTAAAGGAAAATTGTTATTGTTAGTATATTTTACATTTCAGCTTACAATCTTTTAAATGTACACATCACTATAGAGAAAGGACCACGGTAGGAGTTTGACAGTCTCAGCATCAAATGAACACTGACCCCTTCTGTCAGCCCCAGTGATTTAAAGGAGCATGTTGCCTTGGATCGGACGAGTTGGTCTTAAAAAAACCGTTTGTAAACGTTTGTTATAAAATCCATGATTAGAAAGATGTTTTAAAAGTAGAATACAATGATCCACACAAGTATCACTCGCAATTGCACAATTTTCCTTTTACCTCGTCGACTAACACGGTCGGCCATTTACGGGAGTCAATATTTTGACTCCCATAAATGGCCGACCGTGTTAGTTCGCAAAGTAAAAGGAAAACCACGCAATTTTGAGGCAAATCTGCGTGGATCATTGTATTCTACTTTAAAACATCTTTCTAACCATTTTGCATTTTAATACAAATAGTTACAAACGCTTTTCAAAGACCAACTCGACCGATCCAAGGTCAAGTCTTCCTTTAACAGCCACACAGTTTTTATTTAGTATGAAACACTTTTGAAAGTTATTAATAGTACCACTTTCCAAACCAGTTCTGAAAAGGAAAAAACGTCAAGTATTTGAATAAATTTCTCCGTTGGCCAAAGCTAGCCATCGGTATGGGATGGTTCATCTTTTACTAGAAATCTTTATACAACTTATTTCCGAGTGTAGGGATCTATAGGAAATGGTTTTATGAAATGAACATTCAATTCAAGCAAGACAGTTCTCTTATCTTGAACAAACTCTACCTGGCAAGTAGATACACACATGGCGTTACTGAAAACCAAATATGTATTGATACCTGACCGTGCAATGCCTCAAATCCTATAAACATTCTATTTTATGGTTACTCAAGGTTTGACAGCAGCGACATTGTCATCAACCAGGCGGTCGGTTACCATGGCCGCCACGACCATTATATAAGGAGGCAGACAGCCCACGGAAGAACAGCTGGCGACAACAATGCATTTTCTAAGCGACAACCTTGGGGCGATGGTCTGTGGGTTTTCGGGCTCACTCCTTCAGTAATCCTTTCTCTTTCGTTAAATCTTTAAGAGCAAGGTTTATCGCAAATAGCAAAATTTCAAGAGAGGGCGCTGTTGAACCAACACAAAGATATAGGCGATGCGTGTGTGAGTCATGCATGACAGCATACACCGCATATCTACCTACCCACAACGCATTGCCGTTCAGAATCGCGATAACCATGTGATCAACAACTTACTTGTTGGACCTGTCCATTTTGGCCGGTAACCTGCAACATCTGACCAACTTGCTGTAATTGGACGGTTCCTCCCTGACCACCTGCGAGCTGGATGGTGATTGGCTGGCCAGAGGACATCACCTGACCCGACCCACCAACTTGAACTACTTGTGCCTGTGAATGACAAAAGGGTTCTGAGCTTTTAGTATTCAAGTTGAGGAAGTCACTGTGGAGCTGCAAGACTTGCAATCACAAGGTTGTGGGTTTGAATCCTACCAAGCTAACCGTGATTTCACAATGAATAGAACAAGTGTTTTCGTCTGGTTTCGGAATCACAATTTGATTTGTGCAGTTCATAATCAACAGGGGTGAGAGTCATTACTAACGAAAAAGTCTGAAATTGGATACAAATTCAAAGGTATGTTGAAATTATGCCATTTGTACCATTTGGTAACCCCTGGGGTTACAGACTCCAAGGAGCCTTTCGAAACAGTATCCAAAGTACTAGAGAAGTAGAACAATGAGCAGGATTTCTTCAATTGTGGAAACAAATATTGTCTGAATTTTTTCACCAGGCCAGGCATAAAAGGTATGATTTCAGCCAAAAGTCTGAACTAAGACGTTAATGACTGTTGCCAGCTTGGTGTTAAAATCCCCTTGTGGGAGTTTGCCGAGCTCTCCTGCGGGGATGATAATACAAGCCCAGTCCATACTTCTTGCGATGCGATTTTAATTTTGATGTCACAACGTTGCCATGAATAATTTGAAACAGTTGAAATGTGCTTAACTCCTGCAACATTCACCGTGACAACAGAGCTGTGACGCCAAAATTCGCCTCGCCTTCGCAGGAAGTAAGAACTGGGCTTAAGACAGTAAAAACAAATTATTCTTTTTACGTTTTTGTTTTTTTCTTGTAAAAAAAAACAAACAAAAAAATGCGGAATTCCGCGAAAGAGTTGCAATTCCTGTATACATAAACTACAGACAAACTGACAGCCCATTTACCTGTTGTCCAGCTTGCTGTACTTGTAGCTGCATGGGTTGACTGGCGGTTGCTATACTTTGGACCGTAGTCAGTTGCTCTGGCTGAACAACTGCAGTTGTGGCTTCCATTTTGTTGTAACCGCTGCAAACTTATATCACAATCTGAAAAAAATATTAGACAAATGTAACAGATGTTTATAGAGAACCATTTGAAAAAAGTAAACAGAAAATATATACTTTTAGTTTATTTTACGGCGCTCCAGAAGTATCATTCCACCATCCTTATTCATTTAACAAGTCGATGTGTTTATTGTAAAAAGCTCGCACATGCGTCGTGGGCGGAGCCTAATGGATCGGTCTTTTGTGTACATTTCACATGTTGAAAACAGTTGATAAATTTGCCAATATGGTTTGCAATGTCTCTCTGGCCTTAGTTGCGATGATTGTGACCATCCATCCTCCCGAAAGTCAGGGTCTCCGACTATGATGGAGGGTTCTGATCATCGCAACTACTCCAGTCTACGAACTTCGTGAGGATGAAGATTGGATACCCACTAGAAAAAGAACTAAGTAAAGCCCGGTTAACACTTCATGAGATACAAATTTTGATGTCTGATGGGGCTGTTTTCGAAGAGAATGATTCGGAGGAGCTACGCCCAAATCGACTGACGCGAATTATTCATTGCGAATTGGTGACGTTTATTGGACTATGTTTTCAATTGAATGCAGGACATAATCTAGTTATAATAATTCTAATGCTCCGTCGAATTACCAGAGCTCTTCAACCCTTGCCGGGGCATTACAATTATTGTACAGAATCACTTTTGAAGCAGCCCAAAAAGTACACAGACAAAGTAAAAAAAAAATAACAATGTTGTTATTTTGTTTTAGACACAGACAAAAAGGTAGCAGGCACAAAATGATTAGAAATATAACAACAATCACAGGTAACAATAATTCTTTAAATAAGATGTAAACAAATGCACTTCTACTCTTTTAGGGTCCAACCATGGAGGTAGAATTAATTCTACCTCCATGGTCCAACCATGTGAATAACTTTTAATATGATTGATTTGAGGTCCTTGCTCTATTTTTTGGTGGATGAGAAAAACGTGAACAAAACTAACTGAGCCCACACCGAGGTAGACGTTTATCACAATCAATGACAACGAAATAGAAAAAATACCCCAACACTTAAAACACCATTAATTGTGTATGTCATAGAGCAATGAGTGCTGCATTTTGCATGCTACCCAATCAATTATATAATGAGTAAGAAATTAAACACAAAAAACCGCACAGTGCACCACACCACTTTTGCATGAGTTCGTGTGCATGATCATGAACACCACAAACATGCACGCCGCTACACACGGGCACAAGAGATTAGTCGCTGTACGCCATGACAGCGAGCCACAAAGGGCAACCCAAGCCCCGTAAAACTGCCCAACATTTCGGGGTAAATTCTCCAATAAATCAGACCCAAACTGTCTTGAAATCGTCAAAACCCATCGCCAGGGTGTCCTGGACGGTATGTGGTCCATAGTTTTAGCGGATTTAGGGAATCTTAGACTTACAGGTGCACCTGGAGTTTTTGATTGGCTGTAGAGAGCGTAGTGTCCACGTCCAACGAATAGGAAGAAAGGCAGATATAACGTTCCCTCCACTGAAAAATCAGCTCAGCTAAAAATTAACATCTCATAAATATTCAAATTAAATGGACGACAAATGGGTGACCCTTAACCCTTTTACTATAAAAATCGAAGTGTTCCGCTACATTTTCCTCGGGATTTTTGTCTGTGAGATAGAAAATAATATAAATGAAGTCTTTATAATTAAATCGTTGAGAAATTGATGATTTTAGTAAATTATTTCCATGAGATGAATGATGTTTCCACACTGACAAAATGAGCCATCAGTTAGTCTAACCAATCACAGAACGATCATCCGTACACGTGATCAGTCCATATTTGCATATCGTGAAATCCCGAAACGAAAGGGACTGTGGGATGTCAACATGGCTGCCTCCAGTAGAAATTTGTTGTCCTGGGTAAGTTGAAATAAAATCTTTAAAACAATCCTTAAATGTCTCTACTTCAAGTCGCAATTTGTCAGTTGGCTGGAGGTACTGCTGATTATTAACCATTAATTAATATTTGCTGATAACAGTACGATTATCAGCAAGCATAACTGAGTAATTGGCTGTTTTTGTAACTCAAAAAGTGAGCAGCTGTAATTTGCTGTACTAAGTATTATACGCGCATGCTGAGCAGCTGAGCTGCTGAGCTGTTCAACAAAAACAACAAGCCATATTTTTTGACAGCTTTTGTGCCAACTGTGCAACCGTATTTCGAACAATACAATAGTAAAAATCAATGACGTTTTCTTATTTGTGACATTTGAACAGTGTTTATATAGCATGTATTATTTTATGTTGCTTGCTAAAATTTGCATAATATTAATATTGGATGATTTTTTGTGTGTACAAAATAGTAATACAATTTTTACAATAGAAAACTAAACAAGCAAGATGCCCCTCTCTAGCCCCGCCCCCTCCATCACACAAGTATACACATATTTTTTAATAAAAACAAATCGGGCGATGGTCAGAACATTATACAGAACATGGAGGTAGAATTAGCCATGGTCAGAACCCGCCAAACTGGGGATACAAATATTGAGCTAGTAACACTAGCACTAGCAGTTGCACTAGCAGCCAATCTCTCTCATTTCCAAATTCCATACACAAACATTGGTTTGTTAATGTTATTTAATTGTAATATAATAGTATTGTTATGATTTTCACAAATCAATAAATTGACCTCAGTCAGACTGTCTTTTATAGGATAGAGTAGATGTAATCTCATAAAGTTCATATTCTATTTCTAACTAGTCTTGTCGATTATTGCAAAAACAGTGGTTAGCTTGGTAGGATTCAAACCCATGACCTTGTAATTGCAAGTCAAGCAGTCTAACCACTGGACCACATATAGGTTGATAAGCTGTATGCAAACAGTGGCCAGCAAACTGGAGACGTCTCTACTACTACTACTAACTAGTTATCCAGAGCAAATTATAAGTTATATGTTTTGATTGTTATTTGTTTTTACAGGGGGCAAATAGCTTTGGGCAGTTGGCATTGGGTCATAACAGGGACTGCCTCATTCCAGAAGTCATTGTGCATCCCCCAGAGGGTGTAACAGCAGTCGCTGGAGGAGCAGGACACACTGCCTTATTGACGAGTGAGTTAACAAGCACAATTTCATAGAGCTGCTAAGCACAAAAATTTGCTTAGCATGAAATTTCTTCGCTGATAAAAACAGGATTACCAGCCAAATTTCCATTTGGCGCATTAATTGCTCGTTACTGCTATTCACCTGATGTTTGCGTATTCTGAAAATCATGTGAAAATTTGATTGGTAATCCTGTTTTTTATCAAGGCAAAAATTTCATGCTAAGCATATTTTTGTGCTTAGCAGCTCTATGAAATTGGGCCCTGCAGGTATCCAACCTCATTCCAATAGACGATGTGACCTATGTTTACATACATTCAAACTGCCCTCCGTTGACAAAACACTGTATACGTCATGTTTCGCTGGGCAAAAAGGATTGCCTACACTTTCTAGCTGGCTGCCAAAACACAGAGGTTCTGCCTGGCGGTATGCGCACAAATCGTGTTATGGTTTTTGCGTGACGCCAGAGGTCACATCGTCTATATTGACTCATCAGGCTGGTGTTTATATCTGGTTTTTCCTTGGCCAAATAATACTTATAGTAATATTAGTGGCTTCTTATTACATGATAGCGCTCCTTTCTGTCACTCAGTGACACTCGAGGCGCTTCAACTGCTGTAGGTAGTCAACATCATTCCAATATGGCTAATCAGGCTGGTGTTAATGGGTGACTTCAATTAGCTTCCCCCGGGTCGACCCCACGATGCTCACTTGGGTGAGCCCCTGACAAGAGCTAATCGAACGAAAACTCACCCTCTCGTGGTGTAGTCGTGCACCTGGGGCCAGACCCAAGTGACCCACTCCGCAAGCAGGGAACTTGGGGCTGACCCGAGTGAGCCCCTGTAATGAGGTTTAAAGCTGATCGAACGTACCGTGGCAGACCGGGGTCGAACCAGGAAAGCTAACGCATCCTATATCTGGTTTCCACCTCTTATATCCGTCACTCAGTGGCGCTCAAGGCACTTCAACATTCAGTGTACTCCTGCAACGCATGTGCGGGGCTATGTTTGTATTATACGACCTACTCCTTTTCAGAGTATCCTGTTATGGTTTACGAGTTGCTGTGGCACAATATGCAGCCAATCAAACCATGAACACGTGGGTGAACCCCTTCTCTTGTCGATAAGGGCACTGGGTTATTTTAAGTGCGTTACACAACACACAGGACGAAGCATACATGTAATGGTTAAGTGTCTTGATTAAAGCCATTATACACTTTCGGTAAACAGTATTGTCCAAGTCCCACACTTCGTGTATCACAACTAATATATAAAATAACAAACCTGTGAGAATTTAGGTTCAATCGGTCATCGGAGTCGGGAGAAAATAACGGGAAAACCCATTCTTGTTTCCGCGCGTTTTGCCGTGTCATGACATGTGTTTAAAATAAATCCGTAATTCTCGCTAACGAGAATTTATATTGTTTTAATGTTTTCTCAAAAAGTAAAGCATTTCATGGAACAATATTTCAAGAGAAGTCTTTCACCATTACCTTCTGTAAACCCTTTAAATTATTTGTAAATCTGTGAACTTTTTTTTTTTTTCCTGTACCGAAAGGGTATAATGTCATGACTTGGATTCTATAAAAGCTGATTCTATTTTCTTGTTTTGAATTTTTTGCATGACAGATAAAGGTAAAGTCTTCATGTGTGGCAGTAACTTCAAAGGCCAGCTTGGTTTAGGCCACACGCAAAATATGTACAGACTCGTTGAGGTGCCAGAGGTTCCGTTTGTTACTAAGATAGCGTGTGGCTGGGATCACACTCTAGCAATAACAGGTGAGGGTTTTGATTGATTTGTTTGTTTATTTATTTATTTGTTTATTGATAATTATCAACAGTAGTTAAAGGCACTGGACACTATTGGTGTGTTTATGCGCATGCCCATCGTGTTTTTGGCCAAAGCGGAAGGAAATTTTGGTCTTGTTAGGGTCGGGTAATGGGAGACTTTCTGGGACGATAGAGGGCAGCAGACTTACCGGGTAAATCCATTGTTCTCAGAATTATGCGCATGTTCAGAACTACGTAAACAATGGAAATTTACCCGGTATGTCTGCTGCCACCTAGCGTTGGAAAGTCTCCTATTATCTATCATGTTTTAGGAATCTCTATGAGGGAAAATGTTTTCCTCTTTGAAGTGACTTTGACCAGGGGTCGATTTCACAAAGAGTTAGGACTAGTTCGAACTTAGGACTAGTCCTAGGAGATACACAAATTGCATGGATAGTCCTAAGTTAGGAGGAGTAACTGGTCCTAACTCGAGATAAGACTAGTCCTAACTCTTTGTGAAGCCACCCCAGGGTGTTTTTCCATAAGTGCCTGTGCCTCTTTATCAAGTTAGTTGCGTGTCATTACCTAAGAGCACCAAATTCAAACTGTGGTGTTTCTAATCAGCAGTCGTGACAAGCGTGTTTTTAAGCAAGGCACTTAAAGGCACTGGACACTATTGGTAATTACTCAAAATAATTGTTAGCATAAAAGCTTACTTGGTAACAAGCAATGGAGAGCGGTTGATAGTATAAAACATTGTGGGAAACGGCTCCATCTGGTGTAACGTAGTTTTCGAGAAAGAAGTAATTTTCCACGGATTCGATTTTGAAACCTAAGAATTAGATTTTGAGGTCTCGAAATCAAGCATCTGAAAGCACACAACTCCGTGTGACAAAGGTGTTTTTTTTTCACAGGACTCGGGAAAGTACTGAGTATACAGTGCTAACACACATCGGTGCATGGGTAAAAAAAACAATTAATATTCTTTATCCCTGATGCAAATTTAACATCAAAATGTGAGAATTGGCTCCGTCTGAAGTAACATAATTTTCGAGAAAGAAGTAATTTTCTACTAAAATATTTGATATTGTGATTTTCCAGATGCAGGAAGTTTGTACTCCTGGGGCTCCAATATGTTTGGTCAACTTGCCCACACGACAAATTGTCCTGCCAGAATAGGTGTAAGTTTTCCAAATCCTCAAAATTTCCTTCATCCTTCAAATTTTCTTTAATGCCACACAATGATGTCTAAAATGTTAAAGGCAGTGGACACTATTGGTAATCAATCAAAATAATTATTAGCATTTAAAACCTTACTTGATTATGAGTAATGGTTGATGGTATAAAACATTGTGAGAAGCGGCTCCCTCTGAAGTGACGTAGTTTACGAGAAATAAGTAATTTTCCATGAATTTGATTTCGAGACCTCAAGTTTAGAATTTGAGGTCTCAAAATCAAGCATCTGAAAGCACACAACTTCGTGTGACAAGGGTGTTTCTTCTTTCATTATTATCTTGCAACTTTGATGACCAATTGAGCTCAAATTTTCACAGGTTTGTTATTTTATGCATATGTTGAGATACACCATGGGAGAAGACTTGTCTTTGACAATTACCAATAGTGTCTTTTGTGTTTAAATGATAGATCTCCTAAGCCTGAAACTAATTTACTCAAGAAATTTGTTGCCATAGAAACACACTCGGAAACAAGCAGTGGGGAGCTGTTGATAGTATAAAACATTATGAGAAACGGCTCCCTCTGAAGTACAAAGTTTTTGAGAAAGGGGTAATTTCTTATCCAAATAATAAAAGACTTCAAGCCTACAGCCTTTTACTAAGCATCTGAAAGCACACAAAGTGGTGCAACAAGGATATTTTTTCTTTGATTATTCTCTTGCAACTTTGATGACAAATTGAGTCAAAATTTTCACAGAGTTGTTTTTGTATGCATATGATATGTTGGGATACACCAAGTGAGAATACTGGTCGTTGATAATTACCAAACGTGTCCAGTGCCTTTAAGTCCGACACTTTACCCCACTTAGGTTTCTTACAGTATTCTAATTCCATATTATTTTGCAGGAATTTCCCCCAGGTTATAAGATTACAGATATTGCCGCTGGTCTCAGGCATTCACTGGCCGTAACGGAAAATGGCCAGGTCTGGTCGTGGGGGAGTGGATCCAAAGGTCAACTTGGAAGGCTCGAGACCCAGACAGGAGGTCAAGGGTCAGTGGGTCAGACGCCAGAGAGGTCAAATAAACCTGAAAGAGGTAAGCACATGGAAACCATTTTTACGAAGACCCACATTTTCCAATTGCTTGATTGAGATTTACCTTTTTTCATTGTGCTTGGCTTAAAACTGTAAAACTGCAATGGAGAGCTGTTGATAGTATAAAACTTTGTGAAGAAAGGCTCCCTCTGAAGTCACGTAGTTTTTGAGAAAGATATGTCATTTTCCACTTAAATATTTGATTTTGATTTCAAGACCTCAAAATTTGCTTTTGAGGTCCCGAAATCAAGTATCTGCAACTTCATGTGACAAGGGTGTTTTTCTTCCATTTTTATCTTGCATTCGAGGACCAATTGAGTTGAAATTTTCACAGGTTTGTTATTTTGTGCATATATTGAGATACACCAAGTGAGAAGACTGGTCTTTGACAATTACAACTAGTGTCCAGTGTCTTTAAGCTATGGTTTTCATTTTAAAGACCTATCGTTCGTTGACTAACTAGTGTCTTTTATATTGGCTAATTGCCATAGTAATTAGTCAAAGATAACAGTCTCTTCATAAAACCTAAAAGTGAGATGTCCTGCTTAAACACCCTACTGCATATCATGTTTTTACATTGGAAAAGGGCGTGTATATTACGTGAAACGCAAAATGCAGCTATCAAGATAATGGCCCCTGCCTATAAAATAGTAATTGTCATTTAAAAGTTGGGTGGATCTTTGTGACAATGGTGACAACATGAAGTTTGATGTATATTTAGCTTGTGGTAACGCCATGTGTATCTACTTGCGGGGTGATTATGTTCCTTACAGAACTTGACTTGCTATATATTCTACTGCTGCTGAATGGATTTTTCGGAATTAGGGAGAGACTTCTCAGTTCTGCAAAAGAACTATCCTGCTTATTAAAGGAACACGTTGCCTTGGATCGGACGAGTTGGTCTATAAAAAGCATTTGTAACCGCTTGTTAGAAAATGCATAAGATTGTAAAGATGTTTTAAAAGTAGAATACAATGATTCACACAAATTTGCTTCCAAATTGCGTGGTTTACCTCATACTTTGCGAACTGACACGGTCGGCCATTTATGTGAGTAAAAAATTTGACTCGCATAAATGGCCGACCGTGTTAGTCAAACGAGTTAAAAGGAAAACCGTGCAACTTTGAGGCATGTTTGTGTGGATCATTGTATTAAAATACAACATCTTTCTAACCACATGCATTTTATAACAAACGGAGACAAACGCTTTTCAAAGACCAACTCGACTGTTCCAAGGCAAAGTGTTCCTTAAGTACTACCCGGGCGGAATGTAGACAATTTGCGGGGCTACTACTTTTGCTTTAGTGGATCGCGTGGACTTCTCATTATACTCCTCTCTTAATTATGCATGACGTCATAATTCTTACCCAAAATGAGGCTATGGGCACACGTTCCCCATCACGTGCAGTGGCTGCGCCCATCGCCTCGTTTTGAGTTAGCATTGTGACGTACCTCATGCATAAATATTAAGAGAGGCGTATTACCTTCACTGTTGCAGAATGAGTTCCTAATTGGTCTCAACGTTACGACTGGCCTGCTCTAGTTGAAACTTAGGGATAAGCTTGGGCGATATCAAATTATTTTATTCACGATATATCGCAGATAATATATCGCGATATTCGATATAATCGCGATTAATTAAATTTGACATCATCAGTCTTCAAACTCCCAGTGAAAGTTGTAGAAGAGACAGTCATAGCATAAGAGAGGTGTTATACAATGTAATGACCTATTCTTCTGGTTTTACTCCGCTAGGAAATACATCGCGATATTGCGATACTTAATCGATATCACGATATATCGCGATATATCGCAATATATCGATATTTCGATTTAAAGCAAATCGAACCGAAATCGTTTCCAAATTAATATCGCGATATTCGATAATATCGTGATATCGCCCAAGCTTACTTGGGGAGACTGAAAAGTGTGAGATATGTTGGCACAGAGTTTGATCAACCGTTAGCTGACCTGATACATCATTGATGCAGAAGTTTGCAAATTGTGTCTCCTTAAAACGTTTATATTTGGAACAAAAAACTGCGAAGACACAATTTACATAATAATGTTTTACTGATATCTAAGTCTGACTAAGTTTTGATTTTGATTTTTAGTGGACTTTGGTGAAGAAGAGGTGAAGATTGTGCAAGCTGCCGCTGGGGCAAACCACAGCGTCGCATTATCAGGTAAGTGTTTATGTACTGTATATCGCTATAGTACCTTTCGATTCATTCAACACGTGATTTCATACTACTTTATCCATGTTGTCACTCCCTAACCCCCATTTGGGTCCCTCTACACACCTTGCCAAACACTCCCTAACCCCCATTCGGGTCCCTCTACACACCCTGCCAAACACTCCCTAACCCCCATTCGGGTCCCTCTACACACCCTGCAAAACACTCCCTAACCCCCCATTCGGGTCCCTCTACACACCTTGCCAAACACTCCCTAACCCCCATCGGGTCCCTCTACACACCTTGCCAAACACTCCCTAACCCCCATTCGGGTCCCTCTACACACCCTGCAAAACACTCCCTAACCCCCATTCGGGTCCCTCTACACACCCTGCAAAACACTCCCTAACCCCCATTCGGGTCCCTCTACACACCTTGCCAAACACTCCCTAACCCCAATTCGGGTCCCTCTACACACCCTGCCAACCAATCCCTAACCCCCATTCTGGTCCCTCCACACACCTTGCCAAATGATAAAGAATACAACGAGGGATTTTGTTGCATGCCATTGTGCAGGCATGTTATGTTGTTTGTGTGGGATAATCATCACAAAGGGCGCTAGTTTTTTAGTGTTGTATTCTGCCCTCTGAAACTTCCTGAATTATTGCCCAGATGTACTTCTGATAGTCCTGACATGTATGTGTAATTCGTCAAGGGCAACCCTTGCACACTAGTGAGTTATTTAAATTATTAAAATAGTGCCCTCTGTGGGTAAAAACTTTAATCCTGTACACAAACCCTATTGGGAAATTAGTGCACAAAGGAGTGGGGAAGTTAGTGGACTATTTTGTTTTGCTTTCTTTTTTTGAATCGTTTTCCCTCAGATTTCAAGTAGTTGAAGTTATTAAACAAACGTGGAAACATTAAAATGATTTGTAGGATTTAAAACTGTGCATGGTGGAAATACGATATGGAAAGGTTTGCAGTAGCACCATGTAATGAGTATCTCTAAATGAGTTGGTGTGTTTCTGAAAAGAACGGTTGGTTTCAACTCGACGTTTCGATCAGTATGCTGTGATCGTCTTCTGGAGAAAGATGGACTATTATGCTGCATGCTGCTTAGCACTTTGGAGGCGGATTCAATTGATTACTATTATGTACGTGAAAAATTTCCCTCATGAACTTTTTTGTTTTTGTTGCTGTAGATGAAGGACTTTTATATGTCTGGGGAGAAAACAAACGTGGGCAGCTCGGAGTGGAGCCTTCTGGCGAGACTGGAGGCAAGAAGGACATCATACCCAAGCCTAAGTGTTTAAGTAGGGAGCTGTTTGGTGGTAGATCGGTCTCAAGGATTCACTCCGGATGGACGCATATGGTAGCAATCTTAGGTAAGTTGACAGTGTAGAGCCTTAAAGGGAACATATACCTTTGATTTTTGAAACTGTTCAATTGTTTTAAAGGCACTGGACACTATTCAGCTATTGGTAATTACTCAAAATAATTGTTAGCATTAAGGCGAAGTTGGTAACGAGCAATGGAGAGCTGTTGATAGTATAAAACATTGTGAGAAACGGCTCCCTCGGCTCCCTTTGAGGTATCAATGTTTTTGAGACACTTGCACTTGTCCTAGATGGCCAGAGTACTTGTACCCAAGAACCACTCGGCCACCCTATCACTTGTCAGGACCTGATACATCACACTCAAAAGTACTGGACTACAATTTTGTTAACCGGAGCCGTAGCGCAGACCGCGCAATGAGAGCCAATTGAACGGGGTTGTTGCCTTAAGAGATATGGCTGGGATTGTAGTATTCTTCGGTCACCCTCGTACTCGACATTACTTGGTACTTAAAGGCAGTGGACACTATTGGTAATTACTCAAAATAATCATTAGCAAAAAACCTTACTTGGTAACGAGTAATGGGGAGAGGTTGATAGTATAAAACATTGTGAGAAACGGCTCCTTCTGAAGTGAGGTAGTGTTCAAGAAAGACAAATAATTTTCTGCAAATTTTGATTTTGAGACCTCAGATTTTGAATTTGAGGTCTCGAATTCAAGCATCTGAAAGCCCACAATTTTGTGTGATAAGGTGTTTGTTATTTCAATATTATCTCGCAACTTCATCAACCAATTAAGCTCAAATTGAGTTTTATTTTTTGCATATGTTGAGATACAATGACACTAAGTGAGAAGACTGGTCTTTGACAATTACCAATAGTGACTATTGTCTTTAACTGAAAAGTACTCAAATGTAACACTCGTAGCATCACACACAAGCAGACATCATAATGATTTTAATTTGGTATCATTGTGTGAAACACAGATGACCGTACCGTGGTCTCATGGGGGCGTAATGATTACGGCCAGCTCGGACGGCTAACCGAGTCCGAGGGAAGTGATGAAGCTGAAGAGGAGGAAGTAGACGCTAGCGGGGACAGTGCAGCGCGGAGTACCAGCAAGAATAGCTGTGTCCCGGAGGAAGTGCCGCTACTCAAGAATTGCACTCAGGTATTGTAATATTTTATTTGGTAATTTGCAATTAAAGATGTTTAATTTGAATCGGGGATAAGGAATTTTAATTTTGGTTTGACCCATACACACTGGTGTGTATTAGCACTGTATACTTTCTAGAGCAGTGTCTTACCAACTAGACCACCGAGAGTGCCTGGTAGCTAGAGGCAGTTAGAATCTTATGTTTTTAGCAGCGGGTACCGCAACGTTATGGATGTTAAATTTGCATCAGGGATAAAGACTATTAATTTTGGGTTTACCCTTATACACTCAGTACCTTCTAGAGCAGTGTCTTACCAACTAGACCACCGAGAGTGCCTGGTAGCTAGAGGCAGTTAGAATCTTATGTTTTTAGCAGCGGGTACCGCAACGTTATGGATGTTAAATTTGCATCGGGGATAAGACTATTAATTTTGGTTTTACCCTTATACACTCAGTACCTTCTAGAGCAGTGTCTTACCAACTAGACCACCGAGAGTGCCTGGTAGCTAGAGGCAGTTAGAATCTTATGTTTTTAGCAGCGGGTACCGCAACGTTATGGATGTTAAATTTGCATCAGGGATAAAGACTATTAATTTTGGGTTTACCCTTATACACTCAGTACTTTCTAGAGCAGTGTCTTACCAACTAGACCACCGAGAGTGCCTGGTAGCTAGAGGCAGTTAGAATCTTATGTTTTTAGCAGCGGGTACCGCAACGTTATGGATGTTAAATTTGCATCGGGGATAAGACTGTTAATTTTGGTTTGACCCATACACACTGGTGTGTATTAGCACTGTATACTTTCTAGAGCAGTGTCTTACCAACTAGACCACCGAGAGTGCCTGGTAGCTAGAGGCAGTTAGAATCTTATGTTTTGAGCAGCGGGTACCGCAACGTTATGGATGTTAAATTTGCATCGGGGATAAGACTGTTAATTTTGGTTTGACCCATACACACTGGTGTGTATTAGCACTGTATACTTTCTAGAGCAGTGTCTTACCAACTAGACCACCGAGAGTGCCTGGTAGCTAGAGGCAGTTAGAATCTTATGTTTTTAGCAGCGGGTACCGCAACGTTATGGATGTTAAATTTGCATCAGGGATAAAGACTATTAATTTTGGGTTTACCCTTATACACTCAGTACTTTCTAGAGCAGTGTCTTACCAACTAGACCACCGAGAGTGCCTGGTAGCTAGAGGCAGTTAGAATCTTATGTTTTTAGCAGCGGGTACCGCAACGTTATGGATGTTAAATTTGCATCAGGGATAAGACTATTAATTTGGTTTTACCCTTATACACTCAGTACCTTCTAGAGCAGTGTCTTACCAACTAGACCACCGAGAGTGCCTGGTAGCTAGAGGCAGTTAGAATCTTATGTTTTTAGCAGCGGGTACCGCAACGTTATGGATGTTAAATTTGCATCGGGGATAAGACTGTTAATTTTGGTTTGACCCATACACACTGGTGTGTATTAGCACTGTATACTTTCTAGAGCAGTGTCTTACCAACTAGACCACCGAGATTGCTTGGTAGCTAGAGGCAGTTTGAATCCTATGTTTTTAGCAGCGGGTACCGCAACGTTATGGATGTTAAATTTGCATCGGGGATAAAGACTATTAATTTTGGGTTTACCCTTATACACTCAGTACTTTCTAGAGCAGTGTCTTACCAACTAGACCACCGAGAGTGCCTGGTAGCTAGAGGCAGTTTGAATCCTATGTTTTTAGCAGCGGGTACCGCAACGTTATGGATGTTAAATTTGCATCGGGGATAAAGACTATTAATTTTGGGTTTACCCTTATACACTCAGTACTTTCTAGAGCAGTGTCTTACCAACTAGACCACCGAGAGTGCCTGGTAGCTAGAGGCAGTTAGAATCTTATGTTTTTAGCAGCGGGTACCGCAACGTTATGGATGTTAAATTTGCATCAGGGATAAGACTATTAATTTTGGGTTTACCCTTATACACTCAGTACTTTCTAGAGCAGTGTCTTACCAACTAGACCACCGAGAGTGCCTGGTAGCTAGAGGCAGTTAGAATCTTATGTTTTTAGCAGCGGGTACCGCAACGTTATGGATGTTAAATTTGCATCAGGGATAAAGACTATTAATTTTGGGTTTACCCTTATACACTCAGTACTTTCTAGAGCAGTGTCTTACCAACTAGACCACCGAGAGTGCCTGGTAGCTAGAGGCAGTTTGAATCTTATGTTTTGAGCAGCGGGTACCGCAACGTTATGGATGTTAAATTTGCATCAGGGATAAAGACTATTAATTTTGGTATTACCACCCCATACACCGATGTGTGTTTAAAGCACTGTATACTCAGTACTTTCCCGAATCATGTGAAAACTAAAAATCACAGGCATGTTACTCGGGTAGGATTCGAGCACACGACCCTTGCAATTCTAGAGCAGTGTCTTACCAACTAGAACACTGAGATTCTGCGGTAGCTATGAGTCAGTTTGATTTTACAACTCTAGAAATGCATCGGCTTCTCCTGCACCTCCTTTTTGCATATTGCATGAACCAACCCTTTTTTGTATAGTGCAAATTTTATCATACAATCTTGTTTTGATTTGTTTGAGGTCGCATGTGGAGCGGAGCACAACTTGGCAATTACAGGTAAAAAAAAATCAAGATTCTTGAGAAACATAAAAGGGCTTATCTTTCTTTTTGTGGATGTTCAATTTGCATCGGGGATAAAGAATACCCATTTTGATCTTAGCCATATTGACCGTGAATACCCATTTTGATCTTAGCCATATTGACCGATGTGTGTTTAAAGCACTGTATATTCAGAACTTTCCTGAGTTCTGTGAACAAATTACTGGCATATTACTTGGGTGGGATTCAAATCCACGACCCTTACAATACTAATTAAAATGTTGTTTGAGCAATAACTCAAGAAGAACTTGGCATATAAGAATAAAACTAGCCTGTTGTTCTTGGACCCCCCAGAACAAGCATCTGAAAACACACAACTTCGTATGACAAGGGTGTTTATTAAGAAGACTGGTCTTTGACAATTACCGTTAGTGTGCAGCCGTTGATTTCACAAAGAGTTAGGACTCGTCTTATCTCGAGTTAGGACGAGTAACTCGTCCTAACTTAGGATTAATCTTTAGGTCTGCATTCTACAGTGCAGGGTTGGGACTCGTCCTAAGTCCTAAGATTAGTCTTAAGTTAGGAAGAGTTTTGTGATTTCAACGGCAGTGTCTTTAATAAGTAAGTAATCTTGTCTTTTCCGCTATTTCAGAGGACCAGGTTCTTCTTGCGTGGGGATGGAACGAGCACGGCATGTGTGGTGACGGGCGGGTCATTGACCTCCGCATCCCCAAGAAAGTCGACACCCGCCTCGGCGGGAAGCCAGTACTAATAGGCTGTGGGGCTGGCCACTGCCTCGCCCTGTGCCAAGGATGTGAGTAAAGAGACTGGCACCAGACTGAATCTCTACTATTCCTAGGTGGGAATAGGTCATTGATGCTACAATTGCTGGCCGCGGTTCTGTGAGTACTGCATGGTGACATTTTTTTATTCCTACTACTGCTTGTACTACTAACAAACGTTACCCAATTGAACATGGCTCTACTTGGTAGCCATGTTTTTTTTCCTTCTAAACCGTTTAAAGACAGTTGCAGCTGCAACGTTTAACACCATTTTACCCCCAATGACTTAAATAAAATAATATAATACTTGTAAAGCGCAACATAGTATCAACCTAACAAGGGTAAGAACACGCTTGTCACGACTGGGACTCGAATTCACACTCTGCTGATAATAATAGTATCAAAGTCTTATATAGTGCACATGTCTACCAAACAAGGTACTCAAGGCAAACTTTGCAAAAGTATATACAAACTTTCAGAAAGATAGGTTATTGCAGTGATGAACTCTGAGACCCAGCTATGTAGCACCTTATAAGGGTTTACAAGGTGCTACGGCGGATTCAGTAGCCACAGCCAGGAACACCAGGGCAAACCCTTTCTCTTTTCGATAAGTGCACTGGGTTCTTTTACATTGGTTACACAACACATGGGACCAACAGCTTTACGTCCCATCCGAAAGACAAAGCAATAGTTAAGTGTCTTGCTTAAAGACACAAGTGTCACGGCTGGGGATTCGAAACAACACTCTGAATCAGAAATATCAGAGTTTGAATTTGGTGCTCTTAACCTCTAAGCACTGAAACAAAACTAACTTGATAAAGAGGCAAGGCACTTAAAGACACTGGACTCTATTGGTAATTGTCAAAGACCTGTCTTCTCACTTGGTGTATCTCAACATATGCATAAAATAACAAACCTGTGAAAATTTGAGCTCAATCGGATGTCAAAGTTGCGAGATAATAATGAAAGAAAAAACACCCCTGTCACACTAAGTCGGTGCTTTCATATTCTTGATTTCGAGACCTCAAATTCTAAATCTGAGGTCTCGAAAACAAATTCGTGGAAAATTACTCCCCTCTCAAAAACTACATTACTTCAGAGGGATCCGTTTCTCACAATGTTTTATACTATCAACAGCTGTTACTAAGTAAGGTTTTATGTTAATAATTATTTTGAGTAATTACCAATAGTGTCCACTGCCTTTAAACCACTCTGGTAAAAGTCAGTTCACAGAGGAGAGACTTTTACCTCATGGAGATTCCTTAAACATGATAGAATAACCCGACCTTGGCAAGACCAAAATTTCCTTCCCTTTCGCCAAAAACATGTCGGGCATGCGCATAAACACACGGCGCGGCTCGGCAATCAAAGACATGTAACGTTTTGTGGAGTGCACCCAAGTCCTTGCAGTCACGTTGGCGTTATAGACTTTTACAATTTATAAACCATCTATGATACAACTCACGTCCTTGCTCACAGCTACGGAGAAACTATCTAGTAGTACAAGTATGTAAGTAGAAATAACAACGATGGCAGTATTGTCGGTAACATTTGACATTATTATTGTTCACTTTTATCTTTTTGCATTTATTCATTATTCGTACTATTCATTTATTCAGAATTTTTCATGTTTATCCTTTTGTTAAATTGTTATTGGTATTAATAGATTAAATTTTGTTAACGATTTTTTCAAAACATAATGGACTTTAATAAGTCGAGGTTTAAGACAGCAGCGGTGAAGTCTGCAGTAGTCTGGCGCCTGCTGGACAACAATAAGAGTTGTGACTGCAGGAGGCTGGTTACCAGGGCTATTATTCATGGCTGAAGATGGGCTGGTCTGGAGCCAGGAAGTACGGTGCATTGTGGGATATAATCCTGGAAAATAATGCAGAAGCAACGAAAATGGCGACGTTAGCCAAAGTAATTGCACGTTCAATGTTAACAAGAACAAATTGATGCCATTTTGAATCAACCAAATTTGGCACATTGGGCAATTATCGCACTCCTGCAGGTTTCGCTAAATAACAGCAGCAACATTTTTTGTGATGGAGCCCGACGTTCTGGATAGGGGTCTATCACGAATTAATAAGACTCCTCCAGCATGGTAAACACAACGGGCCTGTATGCTTCAGTTTTGAAAGGCCAAGGGCACCAAGGCATTTTTTCCTTGGTTATAAGGGCACACTATGAGGAAGTAATTTTCTACTGGAACATTTCAAGGGCACCAGTGCAATGACCGGGGAGGGGGGTGGGGTTGGAGGCAATCGCCCCTCATTGCCTCCTTGAAGTATGGGGCCTGCACATGCAACGCCCAAATGTTTTGTTTGCCATGGCCCTAAACCATGTAAACTAAGGGTACAGATGCAATTTATGCTAACAGTCGCAAAATTCTGGCATTCTGACAATTCTGGCTAGGTGTCTGCTACAAATCCATCAAAATGTAAACACAACATCCAAATGTTTGGTTTGCCCTGGCCCTAAGCTAAAAGTGGATGATTTGGTTCTGCTGCACTAAATTCATCAACATTCAAGGAAAGAAGTTGGTGTTGGCGAAGGTTAATGTAGTGAGGTTCGGTTTTATGAAGGTAAATTGAAAAGGGAAATTTTGAGGCGTGCCTGCGGTTTAACCGCGGTTGATATTTCACGTTTTTGGAGGGCCGCATGGGGTCTATAACACTACGGGTCCAATTTATTTAGCTGTTTAGCAGAAAACACTGCTTGTTTAATGATGCAAGGTTCTCCCCGTCCATCCACACGCTACCATATTGGTCTAATTGCGTGATTTGCGTGCAGATTTAGCCTTGCTCAAGGCAGTCGCATTAATCACTCTAAAAAAAGACGGTGTTGAAACCAAACCGTATACACTGTGCGTGGTGTGTGTAATCACACCGCACGACCCAACCGTATACACACTGTCACATCGCTGAATACCCGTTGTACGACTACTGTGCACAAGTCATCCGCACTTGTACCACTAACCGCATGCGGAGAACGGTCGACACATGCGGATGTGTATGGGGCGTCGTGTCGTGCGATGTGTTATACGGGTGGGTTTTGTAAAGAGCAGCGTGGTTTTTTTCAGAGCGATAACTCCACTGCCTTGAGCAAGGCTAGTGCAGATGCTGCAAATTTTGGCTGATACATTTAAACAAAAGGATATTTATTTGTTTTCTTGTTTTCATCAATTAAACCCAAAGAAATCCATATAGAATTCTCCAGTTTGCACAGTAAGGTTTGGTTAACACTAAGTAGAAAGACATTATGAAGCATTCCTAACCCATACCCCTGCTTCGGCAAAACATCTTAAAATATGGATCCAGAATGCCCAACCGGTTGTTTTAAAACCCGGGGAGAACCATGTGAACAAACTGCTTCTTGTATCTTTGGTCCTGTTATAAAACCACCGAGTGACAGATTCATTAATAATATAGTAGTTTGCTTAAAGGCACTGGACACTATTGGTTTATGTCAAAGACCAGTTTTAAGGGAACGTTGACATCTCTAAATTTTTTACTTTTTTTTTTTGGTTCGAAGCTCTCCTTTTTTTGCCATTATAAAATGTTTGCCGAAGTATTTTCCTCAATCTATAATTATATCTTTAATGATCATAGTAACATATAAAACTCATACCTATTGGTTTGAGAAATTATCGCTTTAAATTTACAAAGTTTTAATTTTTTTTGATTATTTGTTTGTTTATTCTTTATCCCTTTATTATATTGTTTTGTAGTCCGATGTATTATGAAAATAGAACTGCTAAAAAGGATATTTAGGAACCATAATGTCTGAATCTCAAATTACATGTAACTAAAGGTTGACTTTTTTGACTCGACCCAGACTAGTCGTCCATTGGTCGACTACTGTGGTTGACCATTTGGAACCAGCCTCGAGCCCATGGTTTCTTCCGTGGTTCCGATAGCCTGTTCTATGCTAACATGTGTCAGCCAGTGGCACTAAGGTGCAGGCTGAGGGCATTGGATTTTTAAAACCATGGTACCGATGGTTGACTAGACTTCCAAATGAGTTGTTCGAATGACATGAATGAGTGTGTCACTGCCATAGAAATAGAACCCGGAGAATGCTGAGCTCGGCCACCCTCTGTGTCGTCTGTGGACGCGGCGCATCGATACCGCGCGATACGCATGTATGGCAAAATGATCACCGTGTAAGACGCGTGTATGGCAAAATGGCAAGATGTCAGTGCACATAGACGGTTTCTAGTGTGTTCATTGGTCAATAATGATGTCATCGTATGGCAAAATATTTTGCCATTCACACGCGTAACAAAAATGGCGTATGCGCGTCCATAAAAATGGTCTCACAATGAAACCACACGCACAATGAGACACTCGGCCTTCTCCGGGTTATGTTTCTATGGTCACTGCGCATGTATGTGGCTGGTCAGTTGTCAATCACGGGTCAACTAAATGTGTGCACTCAAACTTGCCCTTTGTTGTACTTATAACAGCTTTGTATTCTTTTTCATTGCTTCCAACTTTTTTAACTCACCTATTTTCATATGAACTTAAGAAATCCTGTCATCCTTTGACAAAATATTTTAGAATGTTTTCATTTATTTTCAACTTATGTTCCTCTACACCTTGTTCTTGTTTACTTGTTATTTTCAATGTTTGAAAAGGGAGTTTTGAAAATTGATGGCATTTCGTTGATCAGAATTCATCAATTACAAAATAATCCCTGCAGTGTTTTGTTTGAATCAGTATTCAGGTTGTACAACCAATAACATTTTGCAGAATATGTGCATGTTTTGATTATATGCATACCAGCTGGGCCCAATTTCATGGCTCTGCTTACCGTAAGCACAGAATCGGCGCTTACGGAAGCAAGGAATTCTCTGCTTACGGCAAGCATTTTTCACGGGTTAACGGCGAATTTGGGCTTCTGCGCGTGCGTTCTCCACGTTATTAGGCATTCTACGCTTACAAGGCTAGTGCAGAAACTCGGCGCTTGCACGTAAGCGGGGAATCGTCATTGTAAGCGCAGAATTCGGTGGTAAGCAGAGCCATGAAATTGGGCCCGGATGCATACCACGCCTATAGACCATGCATACCAAGCTTATAGACGATGCATACCAAGCCTATAGACGATGTGACCTGTGACATTACATGTTTACAAAAGAGCCACCCTTATTTCACCAAAAACTCAAATTGGTCGTAACTGCAAATCGATCGTAGTTGCTTAGTAAAGTGTGATGTCACAATAAAAATCACTATGGTAATTCTGAAAGTTTGTCTTACGATGGGTTTTATTGCTTTGTGAAATCGAACCCTGCGCTTCCTGCTGGCACGATTTGTACTGAGCCTAATGGAAGAAAACATAAAATCCTATATTTTATGGAGATTGCACTGTCCAATTCGTATCAACTTTTGATATGATGAAAGGGGGGCACATCTCAAAACTTGTCCAGCTTTGACTTTTGTAACTCTTGGATTGATGTGGAAATTATGACACAAAATGTCAACTTTCCCATAGGACCAGTGCAGTATCTTGCCTGCCAGACTAGCCAAAGAATGTACAAGGTCACACTTATTGTAACCAAGGGTCACATGGTCTATAGGCTAGGCACAAGTCAAACAAATATTATTCAAGCCTTGATTAGGCATGAACTATTTGTGTGTTTAAGCCAATGTTAGACACGAGAAGCAAGACTAGGCATAAGTCACAGTATACCTGTTTTAAAAGTGCAAGCACTGCCAATGTAAAGCTGAACAGTGCATTCGATTAAATTAGGGGTAAGATAATTATTATTACCAAGTTCATAAAGTTGCTCAGCGGATGAACTTGCTTAAAGGCAGTGGACATTAATATTGGTTATTGTCAAAGACCAGTCTTCTCACTTGGTGTATTTCAACATATGCATATAATAGCAAACCTGTGAAAATTTGAAATCCGTTGGTCGTTGAAGTTACGTCCGAGACAATAATGAAAGAAAAAAAACACTCTTGTCACACGAAGTTGTGTGCTTTCAGATGCTTGATTTCAAGACCTCAAATTCTACATCTGAGGTCTCGAAATCAATATTCGTAGAAAATAACTTTTTTCTCGAAAACTATGATACTTCAGAGGGAGCCATTTCTCACAGTGTGTTATACTATCAACAACTCCCCATTACTCGTTACCAAATAAGGTTTTGTGCTGATAATTATGTTGAGTAATTACAAATAGTGTCCACTGCCTTTAACGAAATCAACTTAGGTGCCAGTAGCAAGTCTACACGACTGGACATAAGCTGGTAAAATTTATTGCTCAGCAAAATGTGTCGTTGCTATGCAAGTTTGTGCTCTTGACAGCTTTATGGAAATTGGCTTTAATGAAATAATTGTTTGCATAGTCATACTTTTTGCAGAGCATTGTTATAAGCATAAGACCGAAAACAAGATTTGATCTTGAGATTCTGATAAAATTGATGTAACACAGACGTCATTTGACGTCGTTTTCAAAGGCACTGGACACCTTTGGTATATGTCAAAGACCAGTCTTCTCATATGCATATGCGTAAAATAACAAATCCATGAAAATTTTGACTAAAATGTTCATCGAAGTTGCAAGAGAATAATGGAAAAAAAAAAAAACCTTGTTGCACAAAATGTGTGTGTTTTCAGGTGCCTAATTAAAGGCTTTAGTCTTTTATCTTATGAGTGAGAAATTACCCCTTTCTCAAAAACTGTGTTACTTCAGAGGAAGCCGTTTCTAACAATATTGTATATATACAATGTTTTATCCAATTCAAAAACCATGTGCATAACGTACATTTTCGAAACCACGGGATTTTGCTCCTTTTGCAATTTCAAAACCACATACTTAAAAGACAGGCTCTGAAATGGCTGACGCACACATAGCAAAATCCTTGATTTCGAAGACACCCATGACAAAAAAAACACTAAAGGTTTTGTATGTGAAGTCTTTACTGCGTTTAAAGACTCTAATTTTTTGCGTGAGTTTCTCAAATATTATTTTGTCTATTATAAGATCGTCAGATATGAAAATAATGTTCACTCTCAGTGCAGTCAAATATTGTATAAAAGATCATCACTATTAAAAATTACAAAGGAATCTTGAAAAGGTTTTGTACTATAATAAAAAAGGAGAGAATATATAACACAGGCTAGCTAATAATCAGGGCCCAATTTCATAAAGTTGTTGGATTGAGCAGAAAATACTGCTTAACACTTTTCTTTGCTAAGCAAACATTGAGTGGGTGCACCAGTTGTCGCAGTGAAACTTATTGTAATTTTGGCTGGTGACCTGATTCTGTTCAGCAATACTTTTTCTGTGCTTATCAAGTTTTATGTGCTTACAGGCTTTATGAAGTTGGGCCCAGATGTACATGTTTGAAATATCTCCATGTAATGAATTCAATATAAATCTGTATATTAAAGTAGCAACTTGTTGAAAGTGTGTCTTTCTTTTTGTCGGGGTTAGACTTGTGGATACGTCGGTAATTGTATGTTGTGATATCACTCCTTATCTCGCCAAACTTGTGATGTTCACGCGGGACTATTATACGTACACTAGCTCCCCGCAAGACTACTCCTCTGGCGACTACGGGACGCAATGTGTTTTCTGCAGTTTTAATAGAATTGCCTTCCTTAATTGCCTTTTTGAAACGATGATTTAGAAAAACAAAATCGCACAATTAAGCACTATAGTGCAGCCATTAATTGCATACGGGCAGTTTTGGGAGCCTGAGGCCGTGTCCGAAACGGCAACTTCGGCTACAGCTATAGATCGCGCGCGTCTGCTATTTTTCAACACTGGTAAAAGCGCTGATCTAGACGTAGCTGTAGCCGAAGTCGTCGTTTCAGACACGGCCTGAGTCTCGCGAGAGCAGTCTCCCTTGACAACAGCAATATCGCGTATAAATTCGCGGGAGAGGTGTTACGCTATCACTGTGACAACCGCAAGTCTAGTGTACGTAAGTTCTTGAAACAGAATTTTTAAACATAATTGCCTAGCATGCACCATTGCCAACTACATCCTTCCCACGTCAGCAGTGTCTGTTGCACTGCCCTGCGGTGATTAGGAGACTTTTCAACCCCACTCACACGTTCGCAATCTCACAATGTACTATCTTCCCCGGGTGACCCCGGTGCTCACCCAAGCGAACCATTGAAATAAGCTAATCGAACGCAAACTTCCCCTAGTGCATCTTGGGGGACCGGAACTACTTTCTTTTTGTGCTCGGATTCACGAAAGATCGTAAAATAATAGCGTACAAACCCACAGTGATACAAAAGTACCCATCTTCGCATTACAAAAATACTAACAGTTCAAAAAGTCGAATTACAAACAAATTGGTGGCCATTAAGAAAGTTTTTCGTCGTGACGTCATGCACCTCGGTCAACCAAAAGTGACCCACTCAACAAATAGGGTGAGCCCTGCACATGACGTCAAACCATTTAATGGTCCTGGGAGTGGGTCGACCACTCGCACATTAACTTCTAATTTAAGCAAAAGTGCGGAGTGTATAAACCGTTCATGTCTCGTGAGCATTCAAATATTTTTGGGACCTCTTTGGTCCCACGTGCATTGCTTCAACGCATGATTGAATACGCTCGAGATTTGCACAGTCTAGTTTTCTTATCATCGAGCGCGCATGTCATACCGCGGAGCGTATCCACACAGAGCGCAGTAAACATATTGTGATGTCACGTAGATAGAACAATAGCGCGCGCATTTTAAACTTGTCATTATTGGCACGTGCTTTTCAGAGAATTTGGTTGATGGAAAGTTGGAACAAAACAAAAATACTTCATAGATACACACACACATACGCGCTCCGTTTTGGGACCCGTTGAATAACATTTAATCCAAAGAGTACACAACCAAAGCTACATTTTGATTTGCAAAATGGCTTCAATATATTTGGAGGAATAAACCAAAAGTGTTGCCAATGGCAGTTAGTTTGGGGCTTTCGTTCTACGTGGCCGTTTTAGGAGTTGCGGCGATTTATTTTTACGATGTAGGGGGCTCGGTTGAACATGATGCCGCCGGGCATCCCGTCACGACGGCCCCGCCGGGGGAGTCCAATGATAGCAGCCCCAACGCAACCGACCACGAGCCGTCAGAACAGCACGCACATTCGCCACCGTATGAGATATGTTTCCTGTTTGGATCATGCGTGTTTGGAGGTAATTTATATAATTAAAGTATGCTGATTTCATGCAGGCGCAAAATCATAAAAGAGAAACTATTTTTTAAAGTTTAGTCGTTTAGAACTACTGTTTCTTGTTTGGATCGAAAGCGGTTTTGAGGGAATTTATAAAAAAAAAATCTGATTTCAGGCGCAAAATCCTGAAAGAGAAAGGACATTTTTAAAGCTAGTGATGAATAGGCCTATCTATGTACAACCAAATGAACACGCACGGTAGTAGGTGGTAGGCCGTGGTAGGCACAAGTAAGAGGTTCGGGACGAAACCGGGAACACAATTCACGCAAAATTTAATTATCTAGAATAACGCAAAACTGTTCGGTTCTTTCTTGAAAAAAAATAATTATTATTAAAACTTTGTTAGAGGCCTATAAATTGGCGTCTTTTTAGCATAACAACCGGAACTGCTTTTCAGGACGTTTTCGTTACTATTTTTGTAAAACTTGTTTTTTTGCTAAACGTG
The DNA here is from genome assembly GCF_902459465.1 of Asterias rubens. Classification (NCBI taxonomy): domain Eukaryota; kingdom Metazoa; phylum Echinodermata; class Asteroidea; order Forcipulatida; family Asteriidae; genus Asterias; species Asterias rubens. The sequence continues at coordinate 3,852,950 of NC_047083.1, forward strand.
TTCCCTTTTTAAAAGGAACATTACAGAATTGGGAAAAAATATCACAGGATTCGGGAAAGTACCGAGTATACAGTGCTAACACACATCGGTGTATGGGTAAGAAAACAAAATTAATATTCTTTACCCCCGATGCAAATTTAACAAATATTATACCGATTATTATTGATTACCTTTGCAGCTCTTGTGCGGACACTTCTTCAGAAGGTACCCATCCCTTACACAGTGGTCCTTCTCATCTTGGGTGTATGTCTTGGCTTGCTCTCTGAGAAGGTGCCTGAGATAAACAACTACACCTCATCAGTTGCTCATATGGACCCGCATCTTCTGCTGCACATCTTTCTACCTGTACTTATATTTGAGTCTGCTTTTGCGATGGATGTACATACCTTCATGAAGAGCTTTGTACAGGTGAGTTGGATTTGAAATGAAATAAAAAGTGTTCAAAGGTCTTGATATTATTGAGTAGTGTTTGTTATATAGGAATGTTTTTCATTTTATTTTTATTTTTTTCATTTTAGTCTTATTAGCATTTTTATTTCGTCCTCGTTGAGCTAGATTGTTAATTTTTACGTTTGTTTGATTGCTTTTGTTTTTGCTGTCATTTCTTTAGTTTTGTATATTTCTTTAGTTTTATTCGGCCTAATGCCTCCAAATTGGTTTGATCCGTATCCATACGTTTTTGTTCATGTCATTTTCATTAATTATTTTCTTGATCTGTTCTTGACCGTCTTTGACTAAAATAATTGTACCTTATTTGTTTATTGTTCTCTTTTATTTTTACCAATACTATGGAAAAGTGTTGATTGAATTGAATTAAATTGAATTGAATTGAATTGAAGTAGGATTTTAAACTTTGCTTTTTAAGTTGTGAAAATAGAATTAGCTGTTGCAAACAACTTACCAACCAAATGGACCCAGGGTATAAATGCAAAAAAAGGTTATCGGCCTGACGTTTCAACCCTAGCAGAGTCTTTCTCGAAGGCTAAAATGGCCAAACATGTTTGTTGTGTTGTCAAACATAATTGTTGTGTTGTCATTTAGCCTTCGAAAAAGACTCTGCTAGGGTCGAAACGTCAGGCCATTAACTCTTTTTAAGTTGTGTTGCTTCTGAAAAGAACTGGTGGTTGACAACTCAACGAGATGTTGTTGTTCCTTGTTGTTTGGTTGTTGTTTTTTCTTCAAAGGGAAACAGTTGATGACGTTTCCTTTACGTTTATATTCAATTGGTTCGAATTAAAGTTCATTACTTTATACTTCCTTGGCCAAAAGACAAATAGTTTTATTAACAGTTGTTGATAGCCTTGCCCAAATGAAAACAACATTACTAATAGTTTACAGTTACCTCATCGTTCAATGTCTCAATTTAATTTCATTAACTGAAAAGTAAACTGTTTTACTTAACCGGTGACGGTGTTTCGTTTTCATCAGTGTCTCAAATTAAAGTTTACAACTTCTTTGACCGATGGAAAACAAGAACTACTTTCACTAACATTTGATGATGGGTGTCTGTCTCTTCGTTCAATGTCTCAAATTCAACTTTATGACTTCCCAGACCAAAGACAAATTCTATCACTGACGGTTGACGGTTATCTTTTCGTTTAGTGTCACAAATTCAAATGTATAACTTCCTTGTGAAAACATCTAATCTAATAATCTTTTCAATAATTTTAAAACCATAATGAAATTTGGTAATAGAACCGTTCCTTGCATTTTATTCGAAAGTTCATCTGATATTTTGATGCTTTAATTTTCGTGGTTTACATGCCTAAATGTTCAGGGTTTATAAACTATGATTTGAAATGTGTATAATTATTGCATGTTCATGGTTTGAAAGCCATAAACTTAAACATTCAAAATACTTTACTGGTATGTAAACCATAACAAGGATTTGTCAAACAATTAATTGACAAACGGTGCCGCATAAATAACTGCTTCACAAATTTGTTGGTTTAAAAGGTGTCTGTTTTTTGTCTCTTTCTTTCTAGGTGTGCATCTTGGCTATCCTAGGTCTGATTGTAGCGTCAGCTCTTACCGCAGTGCTAGCTATGTACGTCTTCTCGTACAACTGGTCGTTCAGCGTTAGCATGATGTTTGGCGCTATCATGAGTGCAACAGACCCAGTAGCTGTGGTAGCACTTCTGAAAGATCTTGGTAAGTCAACCACTTTTTTAAAAAAGATATTGGAAACTATTGGTAATTGTCAAAGACTAGCCTTCACAGTTGGTGTATCTCAACATATGCATAAAATAACAAACCTGTGAAAATTGGAGCTCAATCGGTCATCGAAGTTGCGAGATACTATAATACTGAAAGAAAAAAACACCCTTGTCACACGAAGTTGTGTGCTTTCAGATGCTTGATTTCGAGACCTCAAAATCTAATTCTGAGGTCTTGAAATCAAATTAATGGAAAACTACTTCTTTCTCGAAAACTACATTACTTCAGAGGGAGCCGTTTCTCACAATGTTTTAATACTATCAACCTCTCCCATTACTCGTTACGTAGAATTACCAATAGTGTTCACTGCCTTTAATTAATGAACAAACTTGTCATGTTTACAAAAATTATCATTATACAGGTAAACACAAACAAAAGTCAACCATGAAGAAACAAGTTGCACAAAATAAAGTGCAGTATGTATGTATATGTTTTGTAATGCCAGCCTGCAAACTGATATCATGTGGTGATTGCAGATACTATAATACTCTTGGAAACGTCTAGACCAAAACAGTTCTTTTCAGAGCCAACACTCCATAACAGGCCTGCTCCATAAAAAGAAAATTATAATGTGGCTGTTCCCCCAAGTTTACTATTATTTTACTATAGTTCATTCTTATCCTTCACTGCACGATAAACTCCAAACGCGAAGTTAGACTATATATATTTTTCATGAAATATGAAATTTCAGACACAAATATTTAAAGGGATGTTTTTTTACTATCATCATCTTTAGACCGTGTAAGTTTTATGTAAATCTGTGATCTTCACGATTTTGTTTTCCTACTAATTCTGTAATGTTCCTTTAAATTTAAAAATACAGGTGCTTCTAAGCAACTTGGTACCATGATAGAAGGTGAATCGCTGTTGAATGACGGATGCTCCATCGTTCTCTTCTACGTCTTCAAAGATATGTCAGTACCAAACCATGGTGCAACAGGTAAGCCAGTTTCTACCTCTCTGCTACCACAGAACCCAATTTCATAAAGGTTCTTTGCCAAAGTCGAGACGGGAAAAAGCTCCTTTAAAGGCAGTGGACGCTATTGGTAATTACTCAAAATACTTGTTAGCATTAAAAAACATACTAGATCAAGCAATGGAGAGCCGTTGATAGTATAAAACATTGTGAGAAACGGCTCCCTCATAAGTAATGTAGTTTTCGAGAAAGAAGTAATTTTTTTTTCGTCAAATTTGATTTTTAGATCTCAAAATTTAATTTTGAGATCTTCTTGCACACAACTTCTTGCACACAACTTCGAAAGCACACAACTTTGTGTGACAAGCGTGTTTTTTCTTAATATTTTGTCAACCATGATTCAGCGGCCAGCATCACTCTGTACTTTGTTCGAGTGGCACTCGGCGGTCCGCTATTCGGCTTAGTCATGGCCAAGATCACCACCATGTGGCTCTCCTACATCTTCAACGATGCGATGGTAGAGATCTCCATCACCCTGGCGTCTACGTACCTCACTTTCTACTTTGGAGAATCGGTGCTCGGGGTGTCCGGTGTGCTTGCTGTGGTTGTTCTAGGGCTGATCGTGAATGCTGAGAGGACTTCAATTAGTCCGGAAGTGGAGGTGTTCTTGCATAGGTGAGTTTGTCTGGATCAAATTACTTGTGTTTTGTACCTTGTAGGCCTACGCTAATTCTTGTACCTTGTACCCTGTACCCTGTACCCTGTACCCTGTACCCTGTACCTTGTACCCTGTACCCTGTACCTTGTACCTTGGGCTGATCTTGAACGTGGAGAGAACCTCAATCAGTACGGAGGTGAAGGTGTTCTTGCATATGAGAGTCAAGCCTTGTGCGCCTTGTGCTTGTGCCTTGTGCTTGTGCCTTGTGCTTGTGCCTTGTGCCGTGTGCTTGTGCCGTGTGCTTGTGCCGTGTGCTTGTGCCGTGTGCTTGTGCCTTGTGCTTGTGCCTTGTGCCGTGTGCTTGTGCCGTGTGCTTGTGCCGTGTGCTTGTGCCTTGTGCTTGTGCCTTGTGCCGTGTGCTTGTGCCGTGTGCTTGTGCCGTGTGCTTGTGCCGTGTGCTTGTGCCGTGTGCTTGTGCCGTGTGCTTGTGCCTTGTGCTTGTGCCTTGTGCTTGTGCCGTGTGCTTGTGCCGTGTGCTTGTGCCTTGTGCTTGTGCCGTGTGCTTGTGCCTTGTGCTTGTGCCTTGTGCCGTGTGCTTGTGCCTTGTGCTTGTGCCTTGTGCCGTGTGATTGTGCCGTGTGCTTGTGCCGTGTGCTTGTGCCTTGTGCTTGTGCCTTGTGCCGTGTGCTTGTGCCTTGTGCTTGTGCCTTGTGCCGTGTGATTGTGCCGTGTGCTTGTGCCGTGTGCTTGTGCCTTGTGCTTGTGCCTTGTGCCGTGTGCTTGTGCCTTGTGCTTGTGCCTTGTGCCGTGTGACTGTGCCGTGTGCTTGTGCCGTGTGCTTGTGCCGTGTGCTTGTGCCGTGTGCTTGTGCCGTGTGCTTGTGCCGTGTGCTTGTGCCGTGTGCTTGTGCCGTGTGCTTGTGCCGTGTGCTTGTGCTTGTGCCGTGTGCTTGTGCCGTGTGCTTGTGCCGTGTGCTTGTGTCGTGTGCTTGTGCCGTGTGCTTGTGCCTTGTGCTTGTGCCTTGTGCCGTGTGCTTGCGTCTTGTGCTTGTGCCTTGTGCCGTGTGCTTGTGCCTTGTGCCGTGTGCTTGTGCCGTGTGCTTGCGTCTTGTGCTTTGTGCCTTGTGCCATGTGTGGTGTGTCATCTGCCATGTGCTTGTGCCGTGCGCTTGTTTCTTGTGCCGTGCTTCGTATGCTGTTTGCTTGTGCCTAGTGCCTTCTGCCATGTGTGGTGTGTCATCTGCCATGTGATTGTGCTGTGTGCTTGCGTCTTGTGCCTTGTGTCTTGTGTCTTGTGTCATATGCCGTGCGTTGTGCCTTGTGCCGTGTGCTTGTGCATGTGTCGTGTGTCATATGCCTTGTGCCTTGTGCCATGTGCTTCTGCCGTGTGCCGTGCATCGTATGCTGTGTGATTGTGTCTTGTGCCAAGAGTTTTGTGCTTTGGGCTGTGTTTCTTTTGCCTTGTGCTCTGGCTGTGTGCCTTGTGCTATGTGTTGAATACTGTGTGCCTTCTACCAGGTGTCAAATACTGTGTGCCTTGTGCAGTGGCTTTGTGCCCTGTGCTGTGCCTGTCTTGTACCTTGTACCTTAAGGCCCCGTCCCACTACAGCGATAACGAGAATGATAACGATCACGATGCAAAGAGAATGCGTTCTATTGGTTAAATTGCTCCAAGCAGAATTCGCACATGCTCATTCAACCAATAGAATGCGTTCTCTTGGCATCGTTATCGTTATCATTCTCGTTATCGCTGCTGTCCGACTGGGCCTTTATGGCCTAATTGTACCCTGTGCCTTGTGCCCTGTATCTTTTTCCTTGTCATTAACACTGCATTTATTATACTTGATCGTTTAGATTTTGGGAGATGCTTGCCTACCTAGCCAACACGTTAATCTTCATGTTGGTAGGTCTCGTCATCACGAAGCACGCCCTCGCCAACGTAGATCCCATCGACTGGTTTTACGTTTTTGCGCTCTATATTGGCATCAACATCATAAGGTGAGCTCCTATGGTTTCCTAACATCACTCGAGGCCGAGCAGTCTAGTTCACTGGACCCAAGCTCTGGGCCTAATTTCAGAGAGCTGCTAAGCACACAAATTTGCTTAGCATGAAATTTCATCCTTGATAAAAAACAGGATTCCCAACAAAATTTCCATTTGTTTCATGGTGCTTGTTACTGGTATTCAGCTGTTGTTTGCTTATCCTAAAAGTCACGTGGAAAATTGGTTGGTAATCCTGTTTTTATCGAGGGAGAAATTTCATGCCAAGGAAATTTGTTTGCTTAGCAGCGCTATGAAATTGGGCCCAGGGGTGTTGTCAGCAACAGAGTGTGGGTTCCAATCCCGGTCATGACACTTGTGCATTTTATTTCAAAATGTTTTGTGCGGTGCGTATGTTCTTGCCTGTTTTCATTGTTTGACCAGAGCAATGGCAGCCTATACAAGTGGACTAAAAAAAATAAGATGTTATTTCTAGTGGTTGTAGCTGGGTTTATTGAGTGCCTGAAACCCCTCGAAGATGTGAATGGACATGCAAGCATTACACTGAAAAGAAAATTTGAGTCATTCAAATTATTCTCCTGAAATTTCCATTTCTGTTTGGTTTGTAGGCTCCTTGATCTAATTGCTTGAGAAAGGCTGAAATTATTGTAAATATTTAAAGGCAGTGGACACTATTGGTACTTCACAGTTGGTGTATCTCAACATATGCATAAAATAACAAACCTGTGAAAATTTGAGCTCAATCGGTCATCGAACTTATGAGATAATAATGAAAGAAAAAAAAACACTCTTGTCACACGAAGTTGTGTGCTTTCAGATGGTTGATTTCAAGACCTCAAGTTCTAAATCTGAGGTCTCAAAATCAGAATTTGTGGGAAATTATTTCTTTCTCGAAAACTATGGCACTTCAGAGGGAGCCGTTTCACACAATGTTTTATACCATCAACCTCTCTCCATTACTCGTCACCAAGAAAGGTTTTATGCTAATAATTATTTTGAGTAATTACCAATAGTGTCCACTGCCTTTAAAGTAAAGCTACAAATCATTTTAGTTTTTTAAATTTTTTAATAAGTGACTATTTTCATTTTCTCAGGGGAATGGTGATTGCAATGTTCAGCCCAATTCTCTCCCGTATCGGTTATGGACTGAGCTGGCGTAATGGCGTCATCATGACGTGGGGTGGCCTCCGAGGTGCCGTGGGTCTAGCAATGGCTCTCCTCGTCGCGCAATCTGAGGAGCTTGACTCGCAGACCATCGGCAGCAAGGTGTTGTTTCACACCTCTGGAATAGTGATACTGACCCTATTGATTAATGCTACGACCATTCATCTACTGCTGAGGATGCTGGGTGAGTCCATTATTGTGGAATGCAGAGGGATGTTCCATGATTTTAATAAATCATTCAGATAACCTTATTATAAACATTTCATATCAGACAAAATATGCAAAACATTTTTTATTTTGATAAATTGCCTTTCATCACAAGACCAGCTAGACGGCCACCTCTAGGTTAGGGCTACATCACTTCATTTGTTTCAGCTGTTTAAAGCCATTTGACCCTTTCGGTAAACAGTATTGTCCAAGGCCCACACTTCGTGTATCACAACTTCTATATCAAATAACAAACCTGTGAACATTTAGGCTCAATCGGTCATCGGAGTCGGGAGAAAATAACGGGAAAACCCACCCTTGTATCCGTGCGTTTCGCCGGTTCATGACATGTGTTTAAAATAAATCCGTAATTCTCGCTAACGAGAATTTATATTGTTTTACTGTTTTCTCAAAAAGTAAAGCATTTCATGGAATAATATTTCAAGAGAAGTCTTTCACCACTACCTTCTGTAAACCATGTAAGTTATTTGTAAATCTGTGAACTTTTATTTATTTTTCTGTAGCGAAAGGGTCCAATGGCTTTAACCCAAATCAACTCACGGTGCCTCCTGCATGTGTACGATCATTGCCCAGCTCACACCCTATGGTATCTTATACTTAGCAGTTTCACCTCCAGCACAAATATCATATTTCCCTGAAAATTCCATTTTTCCTTATTAAAGGTATGAGTGACATCTCCATACCGAAACGGTTGGCCATGGCGAACGCCGTCAAACGGATCCAAGAGGGTCAGGCTCGGACGTTTGCGATCTAAAAATTCCATTTTCTTTTTAAAGGTATGAGTGACATTTCCATACCGAAACGGTTGGCCATGGCGAACGCCGTCAAACGGATCCAAGAGGGTCAGGCTCGAACTTTTGCGATGCTGAAGGCAGATCGCTTCTTGGCTGATGCTGATTGGACGATCGCCGTGAAGGCGGCTGATATTCACGATCCGTACAAGACCGACCTCGAAGATGGTGTGAGTATTCTAGTAATATGGAAAACGTGACCTCTTGTGCATTCAATGGCATTTCCGGGCAGGCAAGATACGTACTGCACTTTGATTTTGATTCTATTTTGCTTGTTTACTAGTGTAGTTTTTCGATGTCATTTTCATACGGTAATTTTTTCATGTTATTCATCCCCGAACAAGCTGGTCCTTGAGAGAGCACAATATGTTATTGTTCAACCCTAAGATCATTATGTGCAAATCTGTTTATAAAACCTTTATACTTATCTTATTAGCATTGTGCCCACTCTTCATTGAAGCAATAAGCCAAATAATTTAACACCTTTATGACCTTTGCCTTCTAAGCGTTTCAAATTTGTCTTTGTTCAACGCAACCCCAAAATCATTTTCGCAAATCTGTTTATAAAACTTTTCACACTTTCAATCTTATTAGCCTTGTGCACACTCTTCATTTGAAGAAATAGGCCAAATAATTTAACACCTTTATGACCTTTGCCTTCTGAGCGTTTCATTTTTTTTCATTTATTATTTTACTAGAAACTAGGCAGGGAGGGATTAAGTCTTGCCCCGCAGTCAAGTGTCTGCCCTATGTGTCACACCGATGTGCTCAATGAACCGTCACCGACAGAGTATGCTGAAATGATGGACGAAGCCAGACTACGCATGCTCAAAGCAGAACAGGTTCTTAGACAAATTTATTTGATCTTCCTTTGGTAATTGTCAAAGACCAGTCTTCTCGCTTGGTGTATCTCAACATAATATGCATAAAGTAACAAACCTGTGAAATTTTGAGCTCAATTGGTCGTCAAAGTTGCGAGATAAACAATGAAAGAAAAAACACCCTCGTAACACAAAGTTGTGTACTTTCAGATGCTTGATTTCGAGTCTTATTTTGAGGTCGTGAAATCAAATTTGTTGAAAATTATTTCTCTTTCGAAAACTATATCACTTCAGAGGGAGCCGTTTCTCACAATGTTTGATACTATCAACCTCTCCCCATTACTCGTTTCCAAGTAATGTTTTATGCTAATAATTATTTTGAGTAATAACCAATAGTGTACTTTGCCTTCCAACGGTGAATAGGTGAGCTATTGGAAGCAGTTTGAACACGGCATGCTTTCTCGCGAGGCCGTTCGAGTCCTGGTCGGGTACACCGAGACGGCAGCTGATCAGATAGAGGGCTTTGTAAGCGTACAAGATCTCAAGAAAAACTGGGAGATCAAGGGGGTGTATCCGTATTTGGTGAGTAACGATTTGGGCCCAATTTCTTATAGAGCTGCTAAGTACAAAAATTTGCTTAGCATGAAATGTTCTCCTTGATAAAGACAAGATTACCAACCAAATTTCCACGCAATTTTCAGGATAAGCAAACAACAGCTGAAAACCAGTAACAAGCAATATGCAACAAATAGAAATTTGGTTGGTAATCCTGTTTTTATCAAGGAGGAAATTTCATGCTAAGCGATTTCTTTTGCTTAGGAGCTCTATGAAATTCTCGGGGCTAAATCAATCACAAGAACCATCTCTGCCCTCACAGGTACAAGTGTACCCATATACCCCTGGGTGGAGAGAAGCAATTATTGTTAAGTGTCTTGCTCAGGGACACAAGTGTCACACCGGGGATTCAAACCCACTTTCTGCTGAACAGAATCAGCAGAGCTTGAATTCGGTGGTCTTATCCGCTCGGCCACAACATCCCTTAACTATTATTACTTGGTGTCTTCAGAAACGCAAACTGGAAGAGTTGATCCACGTCAAGAAGGTTGAGGAGCTTCCGGCGGCTCGTTTCCGGATTCAACGTTTCATGTTCAAACTCAGCAGTCACGTCGTGTTTGAGGTGACCATCATGGCCGTCATCGTTCTCAACATGATCCCGATCATCATGTCGTTTGTCGTGCAAGAGGATCATCCGTTGTACACCAGCTACAAGCCGGGGCTGAAGATCAGCAACTACGTGTTCACGGCTTTCTACACCATAGAAGCATTTGTAAAGGTAAGATTGCATTCAAAGGAACATTACAGAATTGGTTTTGCTAGCAAAAAAGTTGCTGGCAGTATACGCCTCTCTTAATATTTATGCATGAGGTATGTCACAATGCTAACTCAGACAGGCATTTCAGTGGCTACAACACTTTGAGTCATCATTGGTTTCATTATCAGAAATATGCTTTTGAAACGATAAATATTATAACTTTGTCTACATGTAGGTGATCGGTTGGCGTCGTTACTACATATTCAGCAACTGGAATAAGTTTGATTTGTTCATTCTCATTATGTCCTTCATCGATATCATCCTGGATGAGGTCATCGGAGACAACAAAGGATTCAATCCGGCCGTCCTTAAGGTCGTCAAACTCATCCGCCTACTCCGGGGTCTCAGAATGCTCCGCCTATTTAAGGTAAATGTGGCAATAACAAAATAATAATACTACTAATAATAAAAACAAAGTAGTGAAGTTAATAGATAAGTTGAAATAGACACCATCTTCACTGGCAAAATTGCATTTTGGCTTGCAGGCGCGTCAAACGCTCAGTTTATTAACGCAACCATGCTGGTTACTATAACCAATCAGGCAACGAGTTTTGTGGTATGTGCTCGTGCTCCACGCCGTTCTCGCGTAAAACGCAAGGCTGTGTGTTCCAAAATATCTGTAAAGATGGCCGATTTACGTCATGTGGGAACTATCTATAACGATCCACTGACGATCCAGAAGTATAGTCCCTGCCGATTTTCTACCTTCTGCCCAGGTAGTAGTTTTAAGAGTATGGCAGTTCGTTTCAGAACTGAGAAGTCTCCCGAATTCTGAAAATCTACTCTGTGGTATTAGAATACAAAGCAAAATAGTTCTCTAAAGAACAAACTCTACCTGGCAAGACACACATATGTTGATTCCGCAAACAATAAGAACAACTATAGTGCGCCTGTATTCGTAAAGTCTTGATGCACAACGCTCTGATGACAGTTTTTTTAACTTTTGCCTTTTTGGACGGCCCCTGCCAACAAAGAATCATTTGCGAAAATTTAAAATACAAAATCTATTTAAATCCGCCCCCCCATGTCAGGTTCTTATTCCTAAACTGATCAACATAGTGAATGGCCGAATCAATCTGAAGCTTTCCCTCGGCTACGACGTCGGTAAAGGCTTCGTTATCGGCGAGGAAGAAGTCAGCAAGCTGATTGATCGTCTTGTGGACAATGAGAACATCTTAGGTCACCTCAAGAACGTCTCGGAAACATCAAGACTGGAATGCATCAGAGAGCTAGGTAAGTGGTAAGAGCTAGCCCTCTGACACAAATTTAATATTTTGAGGAAAAAAATAGAGTGACCAAAAGTGGACATTTTAAAATTTGGTTTGGTCTGGCATGTTCGTTCAAATTTTCTGCTGGTAGAAGTTTTAAGTTTGCTTTGGTCACTTTCAGATCTCCAGTGTGGGTCGTGATGCAAGTGTAAAATTCAAAATTTCTGATAGCAGATGATGACAAAATAATTTGAAAAGGGACTGCAGATATTTGAACATATATTCTGTTTTTACCCTACCATGTTTTTGGGGAAATTGCCTTTAATGTACACAGGAATGCTACAGCGTGTTCATCCAGGAATAGCAGTGTCGGTGAAAACGAGGCAAGCCATTCGCACCGTTCTCAACCATTCACGAGATACTATCAGAGAACTGCAAGGAGCTGGTCTCATTGATGAATCAGAGACACACAAACTGGAAAAGGTAAATAAAAAAACCCAGTTTAACCTGACTTTACCCAGACATTATAGTCTTTTTGAGGTATGGCGGACTTGATAGGAGTGTACTTTTTGGTTTTTGTGTATACACACAAATTTACCCGAACCTTATCGTGTTGTAGCATTGTGTCTGCCATATCTAAAAAAAACGTATTAGGGACAGTTGTATCAAACGTTTTCACAAACATAAACCTTTTATTATTTGAGTGAGAAAACCTCTCTAAAAAACTAGGTTACTTCTGAGGGAGCCTATTTTCACAATGATTTATACTATGGTTTGTAATACGCATCATTGACCACCATCTTTGATGTATTTTACTCGTGAATAGTGCACAAGTGTCATGTGCAGCGCGTACACACGTGAACTTTTCTTGTATAAAATACATCAAATATGGTGGTTAATGACGCGTAGTGCAATACATCTATAGCTCTCCATTGCTCGTTACCAAGTAAGTTTTTATGCGAACAATTGTTTCAAGTAATTACCAATAGTGTCCAGGGTTTTCTTTTAATTAAAAAACAAATAAATAAATAAATTACTTAGTTAATTTTTCCTGTATAATCTTTACAGGTTGTTGAGATAAAGATGAAGCAGTTGATGAATGCACCATCGAGCATCCCACCTCCACCTCCTGAAAATCTACTTAAGAATGTACCGTGGATCGAAGGAGATAAGAAACTCATTGATTTCATCAAGGTAACAGAATAAATAAATAGAGGATTTTAGTCGTTTATATTGCGCACTTTACAATGTTGTGAAATGTACATCACCTACTTGCGTAAACATGCTTAGAGAGTATTCATTTTGGTTTTATCCTTACACTCCTGTGCGTTAGCACCGAATACTCTTCACTCAAAACTTTCCCAAGTTCCGTGAAAACAAAATCACAAGTATATTACTCAGGTGGGATTCAAACGAACGACTTTTGAAACTGAGCAGTGCCTTACCAACTAGACCATCGTGATAGCCTGATAGCTAGAGGCAGTTCAAATCCTTGCTAACCTGTGAAATACACTTGACGTAAGCACAAAATTCCCTGCTTCCGCAAGCCAAATTTCGTTGCTTTAAGCAAAAGAATTTAGGTAAGTGGAGCCATGAATTTGGGTTCATTTTTTCCTAGGTGTTTAATTCTGTATCTTGCTTGAGTACCTTTTCCTTTACATCCAAACAGTCATGTGCTGAGCTCCTCCATTTTGACTACGGGGATTTCATTGTGAAGGAGGGTGACGTACCAAATGGGATTTACCTCATTGTATCAGGACTAGTCAAGGTAAGCAATATAATATTTTTAGGAATTTTTTTTTATAATTTCAGGATTTGTTTAATTGATATCCCGACACTTTCAGTTTTTCTTAAAAATGATAGCTGTACAAATTCTGGCCTCGTCAGTTCACCACTTGTTTCTTTGAGCAATGCACTTTCTCTTAATTGTTCCTCTCCGCCTAGGAGTACAAATGGGTACCGGTGAGAGCTGGGCCCAATTTCATAGAGTTGCTTAAGCAGAAAATATTGCGTAACAAGTATCTGCTCAGCAGAAATGAGCAGAATGCCAGTTACAAATTATACAGACTTGGTAGTTTGGCTGGTAACCTCTTTCTGGTAAGCAACGTTTTGTTGCGCTTAGCTACTTTTGTTCTTAAGCAACCCTATGAAATTGGGCCCTATAGGGAGTAACCTGCAATGGACTGGTGTCCAGGGGGAAATAAGAAACACTCTCAGTATTTAATGTTAATGAAACCGGATATAAACACCGGCCTTTCTAATGAGCCATATTGGCTCAGAGCAGTTGCAGACTTATTGATGGTTTTTATTCATTGTCACCACAAATACTTTAAAGAGCTCTGATCTTTGCCGCATTGCTTCGTCCTTCGGGCGGGACGTATTGTCGTTGTCCCATGTGTTGTGTAAACGCATGTAAAAGAACCCAGTGCACTTATCGAAAAGAGAAGGGGTTCGCCCCGGTGTTCCTGGCTGGATTGGCAGCATATTGCGCCACAGCACCTTGTATTGTGAACCATTAAATGGTGCTAATGATTAGGTCTCATATCTCAGAAACTTTGTCCCTTCCTTGCAATAAAAACAATTATTATTATTATTATTATTATTGTTGTAATGTGTATTATCATTATTTTCAATTTGACTTCTACAGCTGTTTGGTCATAGCGAATACTTGGACCATGAGCTAGCCAGTCACCACTCAGTCACCGTCAATTCGGGACCAGGACAGTTTGAAGACTATCTGTCGGTTGGGAATGTCATTGGAGAGATGGGCGTACTGACATTGAAGCCTCGCAACGCTACGGTCGTCTGCGAAACAGCTGTACAGGTGAGTCATCATTGATTGGCTGTCTTTGTTTCAAGGTTTCAAAAGGGTTCGAGGGTTATTTTGTTTTCACATTAACACATCTTATACAGGCAATAATGTGTAATAAAGATATTATTGTTCAGTATAAATCTACGATTTCACACAGTGATCATCAAAATGAAGTCAATCATATTAGACAAAGCAGTGAAAGGTCGTGGGTTCGCATCCCAACCGAATAATATGTCTCTGTTCTGTTTTTTTTTTCTTCACAGAACTCAGGAAAGTACTGAGTATACAAAAAAACGGGACAATAGTGTAAACAGAGGATGAGATAGGACATGTTAGTGTCACAACCATACATAGTATGCATTTAAAACTTTGAAATTGAAAAACGCTCCGAGTTTACCCAGAAATGATCTAAATGTAAAACATATATTTTTTAAGTTAGGCTGTTTTTCGCAAGGGCCGCAGCCTGGAACTACTTCTTGTCAAGAGGGGCCGCTGTACACAAAAAGGAGATGGTTTTGGCACTAACAGGTATTGGTTTATGCTTTGTTAACATCCAGGTATATTACATCAACCTTGAAGACATGCAGACTGCGTTAGATACTTTTACCCTGCATCCGTCTCTTCTCTATCGATTGTGGAGAGTCATTGCTATCCGTATCGCAACACCGCTGATGTTGGAACAGATTGCTTTCCAGGTATATACAGTCAATATTAATTCTGACACCTATATAACAACGTTTGTCAAAGACACTGGACATTTTTATGATTCAAAATTGCGTAACAGTTTACGCTGTTTACCAATACTTCGTTATCATAAACAAGAACCTCTGAAACTTTGTTGATATTTGTGTCAGTAAACTCTCACTGACGCCCAAAGCCTCATGTTTTTTCCTCATGAACTTTTGATTAGATAGGAAAGATCGTGTTAAATACTGCTTTGTCCAAAACCGGTGTGTACAGACCCGAGGTTTGTCAGAGTTTGTCACACCTCGGCCTGGCCTTCGGTTCAGGCTCCGTTCTGTTCTGCTGATAATTGAACCACCCTGTGCATTTCCACTGCGTACGCTGTGCGCGGAGCCTACAAGCTGAAGACGGAGCTGAGGTTTGAGAAAGGCCCCCGGATTGCTTTTAAAGGCAGTGGACACTATTGGTAATTGCTCAAAATAATTATCAGCATTAAACCTCACTTGGTAACGAGTATTGGGGAGAGGCTGATGGTATAAAACATTGTGAGAAACGTGTCTCCCTCTGAAGTGACTCAGTTTTCTAGAAAGAAGTACTTTTCCATGAATTTGATTTCGAGACCTCAAGTTTAGAATTTGAGGTCTCGAAATCAAGCATCTGAAAGCACACAACTTCGTGTGACAAGGGTGTTTTTTCATTCATAGTTATCTCGCAACTCCACCGACCAATCGAGCCCAAATTTTGACAGGTTTGTTATTTTATGCATATATGTTGAGATAAACCAAGTCAGAAGACTGGTCTTAGACAATTACCAATAGGGTCCAGTGTCGTTAATGGCTGATTTGTGTGATGGCAACAAGTTCGCCAGTGAGAGGTAAGACTTCACTCGTAAGAGTGCTGTAATAATACCATGATTATTTCTGTTGTTTTCCGACAGGGCTGGACCCAGGAGAGGGTGAAGCTTCATCTGGAGAGAGGGTACGTACCTGATCTTGAGGAAGAAGGATACAACTTCAATATTGACGATAACGTGGATGAGATTGTTTTGATTCAGGTGAGTTTTCTTCAATACAATTTCTCTAACCCAGTTTCAACTACTGCAACATTATCTGTATCCAATTTAATGCGCTGCGTTCTTGACGTAGTGGCGCTCTACAAATGCCCTATAAGTAATAATAATAATAATAATAATAATAATAATAATAATAATAATAATAATAATAATAATAATAATAATAATAATAATAATAATAATAATAATAATAATAATAATAATAATAATAATAATAATAATAATAATAATAATAATAATAATAATAATAATAATAATAATAATAATAATAATAATAATAATAATAATAATAATAATAATAATAATAATAATAATAATAATAATAATAATAATAATAATAATAATAATAATAATAATAATAATAATAATAATAATAATAATAATAACAATAATAATAATAATAATAATAAGACTTGTAATGCGCACGTTTCCACCAAACTGGGTGTTCAAGGCGCAGTACATGTATGTATGTATGTATACGCCTCTCTTAATATTTATGCATGAGGTACGTCACAATGCTAACTCAAAACGAGGCGATGGGCGCAGCCACTGCAAGTGATGGGGAACGTGCACCCATAGCCTCATTTTGGGTAAGAATTATGACGTCATGCATAAGTATTTAAAGAGGCGTATAGAGCTACTTAAGCAAAGAATAGTGCTTAACATGTTCCTGCTGAGCAGAAATGAGCGGGAAACCAGTCACATATGGTGAGAAATGGTATTTTGGCTGGCTACCTTTATTATGCTGAGCATATTATTTTTGTGCTTAGCTACTTTTTGTGCAGCTCTGTGAAATTGGGCCAAGGTATAATAATTTTATCAGTAACAAAATTATGTGATGCAATCAAGTTAAATGAGTCTTTTATCGGAATTATCAGTATGGATAAACAAGCCAAAAAAGGCTAACAGGGGTGAAATATTCAAAAGTATGTTTTATTTTATATTGGCTTCTTCCTTCCTCACTGATAAGTAACATAAAAAGTGGTGAACATTAGTTTTGAATAAGTTTTGTTTGTTTTGCCTCGTAGGGTAAAGCCATAAACGCACACACTCGGGACGAAATCGTTGCTCCTCACATCATTCCAAAATCTGTTCACCGTTTGACCTTCAAGAAAGATGACAAGAACGATCCAAAGATTCTGGTGATCCCGAGCAGTGCGATGCAACTACCAGCACTAGAGGGTATCATTAGTGCTCAAGCCTCCATGATGTCAATCGCCGGTATGCGCAGCAACGTGTGTCTACAACACACGTCTGTGCAACGCTTGCAAAACTCCAGGACCGTAGTCGGTGGCAGCGGTGGGATCAGTAAGAATACTTCAAGAGAGAGGGTCAAAGTAATCATGCCACCTCCAAGAGAAGGCATCAAGATGAGAGTTCTTGAACCTATTGATCCTAAAAGGCAACCCTCTCCGGTGACGGGTCAAGGTGGAATGACGTATGTGGATGAGTCTGTCTAGGAGTGGTATCCTGATTTTGTGAAACACTGAAAGGGATACATACATGTATGGAATATTCTTGGGTCTACTGTCAAGGATTGGTAACCTGACTGAATGAATCACGAAAGGAATAAATATAGCAGATTCTTGGTTGACTTTAGGGTGTATTTTAGAGGCTCAGCATGCTATTTTAAACTTGCTGGAGGAATATGTAGGGCAAATTTGTTGACTGGGGTGTATTTTCAGAGGCTCGGCCTGTTTTAAACGTACTGGAGGAAGTCATGGCAATGCTTTTTTGACTGGGGTGTATTTTTAGAGGCTCCGCATACTCAAAACAAATATTAACTTAAAAACTGACTTGGTATCAAGCATTGGAGAGATGTTGACAGTATAAAACATTGTGGGAGACAACTCCCTCTGAATTAACGTAGTTTTTTAGAAAGACTTGAGGTAATTTCTCACTAAAGTATTACTAAAGTATTACTAGAAGTCTTTTATTCCATCTGAAAGCACACAAATTGGTCCAACAAGAGTGTTTTTTCTTTCATCATTTTCTCGCAAGTTCGATGACCGATTGAGCCCAAATTTTCACAAGCTTGTTATTTTATACTTATGATAAGATACACCAAGTGAGAACACTGGTCTTCGATAATCGTGTACAGTGCCTTTAAACTCGCTGGCGGAATAAAATGGGAAATTCTTGGTTGACTAGATGGTGTATTTTCAGTATCCTGTTTTAAACTCGCCAGGAAAAGGCACACTATGAGGAAATTGTAAATTTCTATTGGAGCACTTCAAGGGCACGAAGGCAATGACCGGGGGCATGACGGCAAAGTATCACTATCTGGCCAGGACATCTCTTCTTCAATTTATAATGTTGGAAAGTACAACAAAAGAAATATTTTTGTTTTTTTGTTGTCCCCAAGCATGGGGAAAGTACTTTGCTATGAGGCGTGCCACAGTCTTAATCTGGTTCATTATTAGAGTGGTCAAGTTATAAGGTCAGCCGTCGATTTCACCAAACTTTTCCTAACTTAGGACTAATCTTTGGACTAAGGACAAGTTAAGTTCCGTATCCGAAGACGTAGGACACACTGAACCCGTCCTAAGTTAGGACGGGTTACTCGTCGTAACTCGAGATTGGATTAACCCTAGTGTTTCGTGAAATTGGCTGCTAGTCATACAAAAAAATGTAATTTAAGTTTCCACCAGTTGCCAATCAGATCAAGTAAATGTTTTCGTCTTGGGGGGGTTGGGGGATTTTGAAAATTCCCCTCAAACTTTTTGATTTCTCACAGCTACAATCTATAGAAAGATATCTTTTCATCAATTGTTTACCAAGTAACTTTTGCTGCAAAATATTATTATTTTATTTATTACCAGAGGAATCCAGAATTGATGCACAATAATTGATTTTTTTGTTAAATGAATTTAAAAAAAATACAATGTAAATAAAGGATTTGAGCTATATAAATAAGTACAGACTGAAATGAAATGCTTCTAAAGTTTATTCATAATTTGTTTTGTTGTGTTTTTAAATTATTTATAGTTTACAAACTATTTTTTTACATTCACTCATTATTGTGTAATCAATAGATTGGATTGCAGGTCACTGACCACACTCTTTGATATAAAGCAATGGGAAAATGCAGTAAGATTTAAAAGCAGTGGACACTATTGGTCATTACTCAACATAATTATTATATCATAATACCTTTCTTTAATAAGAGTAATGGGGAGAGGTTGGTAATATGAAACAATTCGAGAAACAGTTACATCTGAAGTGACGTTTTTTTTTTCGAGAAAGTAATTGTCCACAAATTTGATTTCGAGATCTCAAATTTAGAATTTGAAATCAAGCATCTGAAGGCACACAACTTCTTGTTACCATGGTGCGACAGTTTTTTTTCTTTCCTTAATATCTCGCAGCTTTGACGACCGATTGAGCTCGAACTTTCACAGGTTTGTGTTAGTTTGTGAAGACTAGTCTTTGACAGTTACCAATAGTGTCCAGTGTCTTTAAGTAATATGCCTGTAATTTATTTTACAGAACTCGGAACTGAATTGATTTTGAATCTCTCTCTCTAAAACTACATTTCCAGTGAAGAAAAACTGTTTTCAAATTCTGTACATTTTCGGTTAAAACCAAAGTTAATATTCTTAACCCCAATGAACATGAATCGTTGCGATACCCGCAGCACGCTGCTATATAGGATTCGAACTGCCTCTAGCTACCGGGCAATCTCGGTGGTTTATTTGGTAAGACACCCTCTAAAATTGTTAAGGTCGTGGGTTCGAATCCCACCCGAGTAATATGCCTGTGATTTTTTTCACAGAACTCGGGAAAGTACTGATTATACACTGCTAAACACACATCGGTTTAAGGAAATTTTGAAATTTGGTTTGGTCTTAAATGTTCGTTCCAAATTTTCTGCTAGTAGAAATTTTTTAATTTGCTTTGGTCACTTTCAGATCGCCAGTGTATGATGCAATGTAAAATTCAAAATTTCTGATAGCAGGGGTCTATTTCACAAAGTGTAAGGACTAGTCCTAACTTCGGACTAGTCCTAGGAGATATTAAAAACGTATGGCTAGTCCTAGGTAAGGACGAGTAACTCGTCCTAACTCGAGATAAGACTAGTCCTAATTTTTGTGTGAAATCTACCCCAGATGAACATTTTGAAAAGGGACAGCAGATATTTGAACATAAATTCTGTTTTTACTCTCCAGGTTTTGGGTTAAATTGGTTGTCCACTGTTGGCCCTTACAAGGAAAACAGGCCCACTCCTCTCATATTTCTTAAAGGCAGTGGACACTATTGGTAATTACTCAAAATAATTATTAGCATAAAACCTTTCTTGGTGACGAGTAATGGGGAGAGGTTGATGGTATAAAACATTGTGAGAAAAGGCTCCCTCTAAAGTGCCATAGTTTTCGAGAAAGAAGTAATTTTCCACGAATTTGATTTCGAGACCTCAGATTTAGAACTTGAGGTCTCGAAATCAACCATCTAAACGTACACACCTTCTCTTCATGGCTCCATGGTTATATATAGCCAAGCAGGGGGTTAGGTTTGTACATTGGAAGAGCCTTCACATTCCTTTGACGAAATGCCAGGCTGCCTAAAAGCGAGTTTCATTGTTATGCAAATTAGGTCTTAACGCGCGCGCGTTTTTTAAAAGCTATAAACAGCAACACAGTGATGTAGTGTTGTACAGTGCTTTGAGAAGGGAAAATGGCTTTTCGTCGCCGGATTTTAACGTCGCGTTCTGGATAAACTGCGTTGTATTTCCACCTGAAAGACGGACAAAATAAGTACCATTGTTACCTACATTGGCACAGTCACAGTCAACAGAGATTTTGTGTGGCTTGCTGCCGGCCAGGGGACGATAGCACTCAATTAGATTAGTGTTTTGCGTGAGTGCACATGGATTGTCTATCTACTCAACAAAATATGCAACTGATAAACTTCGTTGCCACGCTTCTTGTCTTGTATGGGTTTCCATGGAAGTAGCAAAATGTCTTCACAGCCTCGCCTTTGTTGATATTACACAAGAAGTTTGTTTGAAAACAACAGCTTTTATGTTGAGTTTGCGAGCGGCTGATAGCTTCGAGGGATAATATTCTTCTTCGATAATCGGAACTTTCGGAAATACTTGACAATGCCAAATAATATCCCTTCTTCGAGCTTACTCCATGATGGTTGGCGTGAAGCTTCCTTCAAACCTTGGCCGAGGGTTAGTGGAAATGCACGGCCAAAACTTTGACAACTTGATGCGTGAGAACTTGGACCGAAATTGTCGAGGGGGCGGACACTATAGCAGGCGTTACCAGCGGGGAGGGAGCACCACCAGTTCGGGCCAAACCAATGGATGGCTCCATGGAGTTGGAGATGTTTCAAGCTCAACAACTTGTCTGTGGATGTGATTGTGATTTGAGGAAAATCGACAACGCAGAACTTTGAGCTGACTCTGAATTTCAAGAAACGTCGTGCTGACTTTGAATTCAAGAAAACTTTTTGCACAGAACTAACGTTAACAGCCTTTGGAATATTGTGTGTTTTGTCTATGGATCTATGATGTCAAAGGTAAACAGTTGCTGAAGGCATCAAACGGTAAGCGAAGACCTAATCAAGCTTTATTCCCCCAAACCAGCAGAATGTTCTGTGATATTTAAACATGATGCTTATTCACTTATGCTGTTGACAGTCACAGCATGACCGCCATCTCGGAAACCACATGAGTGATTATCAAATGCTCTTATTTTAATTTAGGGATGTTCAGTGTTATGTTGATGGTGTCTAGAACAGGGGCCAATTTCATAGAGCTGCTTAAGCAAACATTTTGGTTAAGCACGAAAATAGCTCGCCTATTTTACACATGTTACCATTACAAATTTCATGCCATAAACATTGCTTGTGACTGGTATTGAGCTGTTGTTTACTTAGCATAACAATTGAGTGGAGTCTTGGCCGGTATTCTGATTTTACTAAGCATTGATTATTTTGCTTCAGCAGAATTTTGTGCTTAAGCAGCTCTATGAAATTGGGCCCAGTTTTGCAGGTCAAAAAGAAGTACAGTTTTCAAGGGTTTTCTGTGGTAGCATAATGGTCGAAGCCAGTGATGCTTTCTCTAATATCTATTCAAATTTAAGTTCAAGTCATTGAACATTATTTTTCCTTGGTTTTTGAAGCTGGAGTCAAATTGTCATGTTGAATTTATACATTTACATTTGATTTATTTACTCAAAATTAACATAAATTAAAGGTCGTTGCAAATAACAGAGGTCGCCCCCACAAAAAAAGACTGCTGCGTAATTTTTTTTAGGCCGAAAAAACTGAAAAATGTGTATCGAACCTACCGAAAATGTCCCACTGAAGTTCCGTCTGTGTGAACACTAATTCCTGGGGCCTGGGGACACATTCTTTGTTACGGACATAGTCTTATTTTATCACGTCGGACAGAATAACCCAACAAGAGTCAGTCCTAGCTAGAACTGGGAAAGATAAATCCTAGCGTTTCGTTAATTCGGATGCAAGTCACTTATGTATGAGACGGTTATAGTGTAATGAGCTATATTTTAATTTCTTATGAGGGTAGCGAACAAAGGAGGCCTGAAAAAAAGAGTCAATAACGCAATATTTCAGTCACTATTTATGATTTTAATTTTTCTACATCATCATATCGGTACAAAATAAAAACAAAATCAAATGAGGCAACATAAAGCATAACATAATTTGTTTTAACCCGTTAAATATACCCACACAAATAAGGTAATATTTACAACAACTGTTCTATGCAGCAATATGAAATAATCATAAGTGGCATGGTATCTTACTTTTGAATGATGTAATTTTGCTGTTGCAAAACTGTTTACCGACAAATTGCAAAAACGCAAACAAATTGCGACTGGTCTCACGTTTTTACCATAATGCATGTAATGGCGTTATAGTATTAAACCAAATATTATTTAGCAGTTTAGCTTTTTTTGTTTAAAACAAAAAAGGTGCTTGATCGAAACGTGAGGCAGTCCACAATGCTTGTGTTTTTAACTTTTTAAGACTTTTATGTGTCAAGCAGAAACACACAACATTTACCCAACTCCTGCCCCCCCCCCGGGAAAAAAATCGAATCAAGATAATAGCGTGAATTACACACAACTTTTATAAATCCCTATTTGTTGCACTCTATTTTTTCTTTAATATGCCTATTAGTATTAAATATATTTCATTTTGTAATTCGGTGGGGAACATGATTTCAATGTGACAATCTACATCCCTAGATATAATGAAAGGGAAGATACTTTTAGTTGGGGCTTAATCACTCTTAATTAGTGGCAGAAAAACCTAATGGTTATAAGCCTAGATTTTACAGTTTGTAATGGTTTTCTCAAGCATTTTGAGAAATAGTTCACATAGAAATTATAATATGGTTTTGAAAAAGTCATCATTTTTGTATGGCCAACATTTGAATCTGAGAAGCGTTCGATAGTGTATTCCTTCTTTTCTGCGTGGACATAATTCGCTCTGGAGTTCCGGCGGTATCTCAAAAACGCAACCACCTTTTTAAATGAAATTGTTTACATGTTAGTTGTATTGTATTCATCTACATTTATATGGGATTATAACAGTAAAACGATTCCAAACCATCGCGATATATCGATATATCGATTAAATATCGCGATGTATTTGCTAGCTGAGACATCTTGCACCCCATAGGTTTGGAGTAAAACCAGAAGAATAGGTCATTAGAACACCTCTCTGATGCTAGGACTCTTCTTCAACTTTCACTTGGAGTTTTAAGACTGATTTAAAATTTCATTAATCGCGATTATATCAAATATCGCGATACATTGTCGGCGATATATCGTGAATAAAATAAATCGATAAGAAAAGGTCTACACAGAAAATTTTCTCACAGATTACCATTGCGTACATAAATATTTTAATTTTTTTTATTAGATGATCCTCCCGTCCAAATCCTTTATGCAAAAGAGTGAAAAAGTACTCTTTGAAGAGCCATATACGAGGGCAGCTTTTTTTTTTGAGTGGTCTTCCACTCTTTTAGATTAAAGTTTGCATCTTTTTGAATGATTTTTCACTCTGTCCTGGAGTGAAACCCCTCTAAAAGAGTAAAATAACCACGTCTCTTTTTAAAGAGCCATTTTTGGGACAACTCGAAATGTAAAGAGTGGTATTTTTCACTCTTTTAAAGGCAGTGTACACTATTGGTAATAACTCAAAATAATTATTAGCAAAAAACCTTTCTTGGTGACAAGTAATGGTGTAAAACATCGTGAGAAACGGCTCCCTCTCAAGTGCCGTAGTTTTCGAGAAAGAAGTAATTTTCCACAAATTTGATTTCGAGACCTCAGATTTAGAACTTGAGGTCTCGAAATCAACCATCTAAACGCACACAACTTCGTGTGACAGGGGTGTTTTTTTCTTTCATTATTATCTCGCAAGTTCGATGACCGATTGAGCTCAAATTTTCACAGTTTTTTTGTATGCATATGCTGAGATACACCAACTGTGAAGGCTAGTCTTTGATCATTACCAATAGTGTCCACTGTCTTTAAATTTAGAGAGAACTAGACAAACTCCCACATTAGGATTAACACCAAACTGGCAACAACCAATCTCTCCCATAATTATACAATATTGGTTTAATGTTTATGATTATGAATTGCACAAATCAAGAAATTGTGACTCAATATACGAAAATACTTATTCTGTGGTGGATTTCACAAAGAGTTAAGACTAGTCTTATCTTAAATTAGACCACGAGTTAATCGTCTCAACTTTAGAACTATAGACCCTTATCACGGGGTGGCCATCTTGACTTCACTCCAACCCATGTAACCAAAATGAGGCTGGACGAAATAATAGTCAGGTGCCATGTGATATGAATGTTACCACTCATTACTGTTATAGAAAACAGGCAACATGACCAAGAGGGTGACATTATTACAAAGGTCTGTTATCCTTAAGTTTTTAATAACTCCTAGGACTAGTCAACAGTGAAATCAACAGTTAGCTATAATGGTATAGTATTCGAATCCTGTACGTGCAAGTCCTGGGCCCAATTTCATAGAGCTGCTTAAGCAAAAAAAATTTGCTTAAGCAAAAAAATCTTTGCTTTGTAAAATCAGATTACCGGCTAGGACTCCACTCATTTGTAATGGTAAAGTAAACAACAGCTAAATATAAGTCACAAGCAATGTACATGGCATGAGATTTTTTGCCAGTAACATGTGTAATATGAGCAAGCTATTTTCGTGCTTAAGCACATTTTTTGCTTAAGCAGCTCTATGAAATTGGGCCCTGCAGTCTAACCACTGGGCAACGGCGATTGTAAAATCAAAACATGGAACAAACTATACAGCAAGTAGATACATGTGTTACCAGAAACCAAATGTACATTGATACCTCACCATGCAATGCCTCAAATCCCACAATAATTTGCACATAATTTCTTAGTTAAACTCAATTGGCTATTCATTGTTGTTGTACGCGTCTCACTAATGGCAAACTTATAATGAATACACAGAACAATAAACGTTTAAGACTACACTATAAGAAACCCAAAGTAAAAACAAAATGTAATTTGCAATTTTGTGCACTTTCCCAAACCACGTGCAACACCAAAGACTTCAAAACCATTCGTTATGTAAACAAAATGGCTTCAAACTGTTTTTGAGAAGAAAACTGACAACTGATTATAAATTGTAAAAAGAAAACCACTTGTTCAAATCATGTTACTATTGTAATAAAACCTTAGATATATCATCTACTTTTAATTTGTTTTGTAAGAAGCTACAATATATTTCGCTTAACCTTTAGATTCCCAAATAATATTTACAACACAATTATCATTTCATTTTGTATCATTATTATGTCATACTTATTTTCAAATGAAATTGTTAAAAGAAATGAAAACGAAAGAAGTTATGTGGTGCGTCACATAGTTGCACACAGGTAGACGCAACGTAACTAAGGACCCGTTGTTGAAAAAAGTTACATGGATGCAGAAAAGTCTATTTCAGAATCAATTATTAATTTGTATTCGTTGCCATCCCCTTGTTTTTCCAAAAAAGAAATAAAATCTAAAACAAACTTTGAAGAACTCTGAAAATTAATGCACAATAGGGATTTCTTAATCATTATTGTCGCTGACACAAGTGATATCCACAAATTGGATACATTGCATAAAATTATATATAAAGTTTAAATTAATAAAAGTATCTCAACAAAAAAAGTAATACACTATTTCATGTCAACAAAATAATGGTTAAATCTCGTTTGGTTTGGCTTTTTTGGTGTCAAAGCTATTCGGTTTACTGCAGCGTTGCGGGGGCTCGAGGCCGGCCTCCCCCTCCCCCTCGAGTTATTTGACTCGGTCTTGGCCTCGGCCTCACAGACCCATGACTCGGACTCGGCCTCGCAGACCCATGACTCGGACTCGGCCTCGCAGACCCATGACTCGGACTCGGCCTCGCAGACCCATGACTCGGACTCGGCCTCGCAGACCCATGACTCGGACTCGGCCTCGCAGACCCATGACTCGGACTCGGCCTCGCAGACCCATGACTCGGACTCGGCCTCAAAGGTGTAGACTCGACTACAACACTGGTATATTGTGACCCCGACTCCGAAAAACAATTATGAGCAGCAAATCTAGTTGACACCCAACCGGTCGATAGACCCAAGATCTAGATCATTTGACAGGCCTGATACTTCACGGAGCCTCCGTTGCCCCTTGTCATTGCCTTGATGCCCTTGAAATGCTCCAGTAGAAATTTACAATTTCCTCATAGGGTGCCCTTTGCCAAAGAGAAAATGCCTTGGTGCCCTTGCCCTTTCAAAAACGAAGCATACAAGCCTGCTTTGATTCTGAACCCCAACGAACTTATGATTTTAAGTCAATTTTTTTTTTTGGTGGATTGTGATCTCAAGCTTGTGGATTCTGAGTCAAAGAATTGTAAAGTTTGAGTCACAACTTGTGGTATCTGAGTCACAACTCATGGGAAATATTTGTCTACAACTTGTGATCTTGAGGACTCTAAAACACAACTAATGTGAGCGTGAGTCAATCATATTTTGGAAACTGAGTCCCAAGCTTGTGGATTCAGAGTCTTGAAATTTATGGAAACAAAATTACAAGTGAGTCACCACTTTTGGAAATGACGGCTAATTTGGGGTATGTATTTTGAAGACACTGGACACTATTGGCAATATTGTCAAAGACCAGTCTTCTCACTTGGTGTATCTCAACATATGCATAAAATAACAAACCTGTGAAAGTTTGAGCTCAATTGGTCGTCGAAGTTGCGATATAATAATGAAAGAAAAACCATGCACCCTTGTCACACGAAGTTGTGTTCGTTTTTAGATGGTTGATTTCGAGATGTTTTATATTATAAACCTCTCCCCATTGCTCGTCACCAAGTAAGGTTTTATGCTAACAATTATTTTTAATTATTACCAATAGTGTCTACCTCTTTAAAAGCAATGGCTATACAAAGTTGTCAAACGATAATGAATCTTTGTGGGTTCGGAGTAGTTATAGGCTTTAGGCTTTATAGGGTTAGGGTAAGAGTGACGGTTAGGGTAGACTTATAGATATTGCATTACATGTAGGGTTAGAATTAGGGTTGAATGTTTTCATTATGCTAAGGTCAAAAGGAATATTTAACATATTATCTTACTAATTTACAATTTCATTATTTCAGCATTTCCCGATTTGAACAGATATTGATTACCATTTTAATTCTTAAAACATATAAAGGCACTGTGACCAGTTCTGCATCTGGGGTCAATTTCACCTTATATTCGAACGTATAATAACACTGTAGACTTGAAGAAACAAAAATCATTCAAATCTGGCACAATTCCAAATTGAAAGAAGTTCTTTCTGGGGGAGTTAGACCTTTAAACAAAAATTTCAAAAACAACGACAATGCAAGGACAACGACAACGAAAAAACAAAACAAACAACGAGTTTACAGTCGACTAAGATCCCAGAGGACTGGCCAAACTATAATCTCTTTATAATTATAGTAAGAACAAAAATTTTTAAGAGGAGAACAAAACAAAGGAACACATGGTAATTTTGGACTTCATAATGTACTCGTTACAAGCAGAACATCTTTATAACGAGGTTTGACTGTTTTAAACGAGATGGTTTGTAACAACAGTTCGTTTTTAGCGACTCCTGTCTCGTCGGGTTTGTCTTCTCAAATCTGTCACTTGGTGACAGTGTTGGCAATTTAAGATGGTTTGCGCATGCGCGTTTAGGCCACCGACTTCTCCTTTTCGGAAACCTCACTTTCATCTCGTCTCTGAAATAAAAACAAATATATATTATACATCAAATTAACAAAGGATTGGTTATTGTTATTATTATTACATCATACAAAGGCACAATCAGCAGCCTTTGCCAGGAACATTGGGCAAACCCCTTCTCTAAGCGATAAGTATTACATGGATCGTTTACGTGAATTACACAACACACGGGACCAGCGGCCTTACGTCCCGTCCGAAGGACGAAGCAACTGTTAAGTGTCTTGCTTAGGACACAAGTGTCACGACTGGGACTCAAACCCACACTCTTCTGATCAGAAACGCCAGAGTTTGAATTCGGTGCTCTTAACAGCTCGGCCACGACACTTCAACGCTAAACGTGGATTGATTTGACCTTGTGAAAACAACTATGACTGTTAAAGGAACACGTTGCCTTGGATCGGTCGAGTTGGTCTTGAAAAGCGTTTGTAACCGTTTGTTATAAAATGCATATGGGTAGAAAGATGTTGTAAAAGTAGAATACAATGATCAACACAAACATGCCTCGAAATTGCATGGTTTTCCTTTTACCTCGTCGACTAACACGGTCGGCCATTTATGGGAGTCAATTTTTTTAATCCTATAAATGGCCGACCGTGTTAGTTCGCAAAGTAAAAGGAAAACCACACAATTTCGGGGCATCATTGTGTGGATCATTGTATTCTACTTTTACAACATCTTTCCAACCATATGCATTTTTTTTTTAAACGGTTACAAACGCTTTTTATAGACCAACTCGTCCGATCCAAGGCAACGTGTTCCCTTATGGGAACTCGGCAAACTCCCACAAGGGGATCATATACACACCAAGCTGGCAACAACCAATCTCTATCATACAAACATTGGTTTAATGTCTATGATTATGAATTGCATAAATCAAGAAGTTGTGAGTCAGTACCTAGACAACAATATTTATTCTAGTCATTGTGAAATCAGCGGTTAGCTCAGGATTTGAACCCACAACCTTGTGAATGCTTTGTTGCCGTTTTCTCAGCAATAGACCTGTATCCAAAAACGTATCTTTCTTTGACATTTGCCTATGAATAATATAAATATAAACCACAAGGGAAACTGACTGGGTAAATTTTAAAATGTTTTTGAGGATTGAACTCTAGAATTTACCAGAGTGGGATTCGAACCAACGACCTCCGGATTAACATGCCGGCGCTCTACCAAATGAGAGCTATCTAGCCCTATATTGGCGATGTTCCTATTTAGTCAATATCTTTTTATATTTTGTCATAACCTGGGAGGCGGCAGCCAGGGGATCACCGATTCGACTTTTGTTTCACATATAAATATAAACCCCAAAGGGAAACTGCAAGTCTTTGTTCAACCCCAAAAATTAAATTAACTATAATATGTAACCTATACTCACCCTCTTGTTGCGGATGGCAAAGTAGACGCCCACGAACAGAAAGCTAGAGACGACTTTCAGGATGCCGACCAGACCCTGGAAAGCGAAGCGTATCCCGGTACGGTCATACACCCAGCACGCACCCCTCTCCTCGTTCTGGTAGCCCCATAGAATACAGGCCGAGTTGATTGCCGCTCCGAAGTAGACGGGCGCTGGGAAGTAACCTTATAAAAAGAAAAGCAAAGGAAAAAATGCTAGGTGTATTTTGGTTTGCGGTATTTTAAAAACACAATGTGTATCTACTTGCTAAGAAAAAAATCAACTGACATGAAACTATACGAATTTAAAGACACTGGACACTATTGGTTATTGTCAAAGACCTGTCGGATCACTTGGTGTATCTCAACATATGCATACAAAAAACCTTGGAACATTTGAGCTCGATTACACGAAGTTGTGTGCTTTCAGATGCTTGATCTAATTCTGAGGTCTCGAAATCAAACTCGTGGAAATTTACTTCTCTCTCGAAAATTACGTTACTTCAGAGGGAGCCGTTTCTCACAATGTTTTATACTATCAACCTCTCCCCATTACTCGTTACCAAGTAAGGTAAAGTAATATTTGTTTTGAGTAATTACCAATAGTGTCCACTGCCTTTAAGCACCTTAGTGCAAACAAAATAACAACTATAATCACAAACTTCAATCCATTCTTACGGATTCACAATCTGTCTGTGTCACTGCGGATTAAAAATCCGTTATTACGGAGTTTGATTCCGTTCCCACCTTTCAGTAGCCCTCTAGGGTTCAAAACTCACAGAGATTTTTAGGAACAGTGTCCTCAGCACTACAGAAGTGGATCAATGAGCTTGTTTTCTTTGTTAAAATGCGGACAAAATAGCAGCTTATTTTCTTCATCAGGCTGACCTAAAAAGGCTGAATTAAGACACAAGTCTGAAGTTTAATATTTACCCAAGAGATTCAGGAACAGTGTCTGGAAACCGAGGGCGGCTGATCTCATGTCATCTTCAACGATTCTACGGATGGGAGCAAAAATATTCACATTTTAACAGATATATTCGGTATTTTTTTTTTATATATTATTATAAATATATAGCACTTGACTTGTTAACTCCCGAAGTGAGCCGAGAAAGAATACATGGACCCAATAATGACCGGGGCACTAATGTAAAGCGCATTGGGACGGTTATTGTGAACTGTGCTATTTGTCCCACATAACAAAAAAACTTCCAAAAGTACATAGATATTGTTTGTTTATCTTGTGTAAGGTACTCGGTGATTTCACTGAACAATTTTTTTACACACACCAAGTGTACACACTCCAACAAAATCAAACAAAAAGGCCTGCTGGAATTTGTTAGAGCGTGTACTAAGCAAACTGTTTCATTTTGTTTGAGTGGGTACAGTTCCCAGTACATGGTGGTTTAAGCTGTTGGAATGTGTTGGGTTAGAGATTGATTCCAGTAAAAACTATTTGGGGTTTGGGGTTTTAAAGACACTGGGCACTACTGCGGCCCTGTTTTGGTTAAACGATGTAAGTCATTTTTTTGAAATTTTGAGATAAAGCCATTTCCCAGTAAAGTGAGGGCACTCTTTCCGATTCTGAAAATCTTATCGTCAACGGATGAGTGGTTCAGAAGATACAAACTGTATGTTGACCTGTACAACTCAAAGTTTGTGACTTTAATTCACAAAAAAGATGTATGTCACACTTACACTTATTTTACAAACTAAAAATATGGTAAAATGGTGTATCTCTCTGACATACACCATTTGAGCAAATTAATCAACATCCCAAATGCTTTTTAGTATACCATTGTTATGCACCAGTTTGACGACATACGCTTTCCTGTGAGTGTGCATTATTTCGGTGAAATGATGTATCTTTGAATAAACTGTAACAGTTTCTTCAATAATGTTCAAAAACTTATAACAAAATATGGAAACTTATTTTCAATTATTACATTAGTGAAAAACTTTAACAAAATGACAATCCAATATTCTGAAACAAAAAGGCAGTTATTTCAACTTTAAACCTATTTTTCTTGAAATTAGCTTTTTTGAGATACATCGTTTTACCAAAACAGGGCCGACTGGTAATTGCCAAAAATATTCTTCTCACTTGGTGTATCTCAACATGTGCATCAAATAACAAACCTGTGAAAATTTGAGCTCAATCGGTAGTCGAAGTTGCGAGATATAATAATGAAAGTAAGAAAAAACACCCTTGTCGCACCCTTGTCACACGTAGTTGTGTGCTTTCAGATGCTCGATTTCGAGACCTCAAATTCTAAATCTGAGGTCTCGAAATCAAATTCGTGGAAAACACTTCTTTCTCGAAAACTACGTCACTTCAGAGGGCGAGGGAGCTGTTTCTGACAATGTTTATTACTATCAAACTCTCCCCACTACTCGTAATCAAGAAAGGTTTTATGCTAATAATTATTTTTGAGTAATTACCAATAGTGTCCACTGCCTTTAATATAATTTATGGGATGGGTCCACTGCCTTTAAAGGCAGTGGACACTATTGGTAATCACTCAAAATAGTTATTAGCATAAAACCTTTCTTGGTGACCAGTAATGGGGAGAGGTTGATGGTATAAAACATTGTGAGAAATGGCTCCCTCTGAAGTGCCATAGTTTTCGAGAGAGAAGTACTTTTCCACGAATTTGATTTCGAGTTACGAACTTGAGGCCTCGAAATCAACTATCTAAACGCACACAACTTCGTGTGACAAGGGTGTTTTTTTTTCTTTCATTATTATCCCGGAAGTTCGATGACCGATTGAGCTCAAATTTTCACAGCTTTGTTACTTTATGCATATGTTGAGATACCTTAACTGTGAAGGCTAGTCTTTGACAATTACCAAATAGTTTCCACTGCCTTTAAACTAACCTCAATGTGATTAGGACCAGTCCACTCTGCCCCAGTCCACT
This sequence comes from Asterias rubens, assembly GCF_902459465.1. Classification (NCBI taxonomy): domain Eukaryota; kingdom Metazoa; phylum Echinodermata; class Asteroidea; order Forcipulatida; family Asteriidae; genus Asterias; species Asterias rubens. The sequence continues at coordinate 3,885,488 of NC_047083.1, forward strand.
GGCGAAGATTAGTACAATACTGCTGAAGATGAGTACAGGCACCTGCCAGTCTTGACAGTCAGGTGCGCACTCTCCATCAATTGCTGTCCCGTTCGCGAGCCCGGGTGATGGGGTGATACAGGTGCAGTCATAAAAGCTCTGAAAATACAAAATCATAAATGTATTGCTCTCATTATACTTGGTTGTATATTCAAATAATTAACGTTAAAGACAGTGGACACTATTGGTAATTGTAAAAGACCAGTCTTCTCACTTGTACATAAAATAACTAACCTGTGAAAATTTGAGCTCAATTGGTTGTCGAAGTTGCGAGATAATAATGAAAGAAAAGAACACCCTTGTCACACGAAGTTGTGTGCTTTCAGATGCTTGATTTCGAGACCTCAAATTCTAAACTTGAGGTCTCGAAATCAAATCCGTGGAAAATTACTTCTCTCTCGAAAACTACGTCACTTCAGAGGGAGCCGTTTCTCACAATGTTTTAAACCATCAACCTCTCCCCATTACTCGTTACCAAGTAAGGTTATATGCTAATAATTATTTTGAGTAAATAACAATAGTGTCCACTGCCTTTAAAGACACCGGACACATTTTGGTAAAAGTCTGAGACCACATGTGTTCTCACTTGGTGCGTACCAACATAATAACTCTGTGAAAATCTGGACGCAATTGCAATGAAAGGAAAACACCCTTCTTCCACAAAATGTGTGTGCTTTCAGTGTGTATAATAAAGGGCTTCAGCTGAAGATTTTTATTATTTGAGTAAGAAATTACTTCTTTTGCCAAAAATATGATACTTCAGAGAGAGCAGCTTAAACAATGGTTTACACATCAGCAGCTCTCCATTGCTCGTTATTTTGAGCACTAATAGTGTTCAATGCCTTTAATGAAGACATGTAAACAAAAATGTCTCTGAAAACTTAACAAATAAACAACAAAAACAGCTGATTTCGGTTGTATCAACCAAAATTAAATGACAACGCGTTAACATGCTACAAACTGGGCATAATTTTCCGTTTTTTTGACTGACTCACCCATCAGCGGATTAAACCAACATTTTCATAGGTTTGTTATTTCATGTATAAGTTGTTGATCATACAAACCATAAGTGACTTATTTTTTCGCCCCTACCAATCCTGCACTGGGACTTTGTAATACTTACAGTACTATTATAGGATTTTGAGGCATTATAGTAAGGTTTGCGGTAACACCATGTAATGACTATCTCTAATGAGTTGGGGTGGTTCTGAAAAGTACCGTTGGTTTCAACTCGACGTTTTGATCAGTATGCTCTGATCGTCTTCTGGAGAAAGGATTTGAGGCATTGCATTGGTTGGGTATCAACTTTGGTTTGCGGTAACACCATGTGTGTATCTACTTGCCAGGTAGAGTTTGTTCTTTAGAGAACTGTCTTGCTTTATATTTGGTTTCCAGTAACACCATGTGTGTATCTACTTGCTAGGTAGAGTTTGCTCTTTAGAGAACTGTCTTTTTTTATTCTACTACCGCGGAGTAGATTTATCGGATGTTCGGGAGACTTTTCAGTTCTAAAAAGAACTGTCCTGCAGGCTGTTTAAAGCCATTGGACCCTTTCGGTTCAGAAAAAAAAATCACAGATTTACAAATAACTTACAGGGTTTACAGAAGGCAATGGTGAAAGACTTCTCTTGAAATATTATTCCATGAAATGCTTTACTTTTTGAGAAAACAGCAAAACAATATAAATTCCCGTTAACGAGAATTACGGATTAATTTTAAACACACGTCATGACACGGCGAAACGCGCGGAAACAAGGGTGGGTTTTTCCGTTGTTTTCTCCCGACTCTGATGACCGATTGAGCCTAAATTTTCACAGGTTTGTTATTTGATATAGAAGTTGTGGAACACAAAGTGTGGGCCTTGGACAACACTGTTTACCGAAAGGGTCCAATGGCTTTAACTACTACCTGGGCGGATGGTATAGAAAATAGGCTGGGACTACTACTTTAGCTTATAGGATCGTAATTAACTGTACTACCGCGGAGTCACTTCTTGAAATTTGTCTCAACGTTTCGACTAGCTTGCTCTAGTCATCGTCAGTAATGTTCTTACATAAATTGTTCTGTTGAGTGAGTCCATTTGTGTTCTATTCACTGCTTGGCATCCAGCATAGCATGGTGAAGCATACGTGAGGCCATCCGATCCGCATACTGGCTCGTAGGCTTCTCCCCCGCACGTACAGTCCATGTTACACTCTGAAACTGCCTGCTGTACGGAGTCTTCCAGTGTTATGGGTCTGGAAATAACAACATCAACTGTTATAGTAAATTAGTTTGAGATTGGACGTGCGCATTCTATGAGTGAATTTCTACTTTTTGTAAATATTGGCCACTGTCCACTTATGTCTTCTTTACTACTATGATATAGGTCAATATTTTATTTTTAATTGATTAACAGTGTCAAGGCCTGACGCCTCTTGTTTCATGGGCATCTGAGGCACATAAATTGTGCAACAATGGTGTTTTTTCTTTCGTTATTCTCTTGCAGCTTCGATGACCAATTAAGTCAAAATTTTCGCAGATTTGTTCTTTAATACATGTTATGTTTGAACACACCAAGTGAGAATACTACATAAAATGTGTAGCCTGAACGTCTGACGTCATTCCTCAAGGCTCGTGAATAAAACGATTCTATTACGGAATTTAGGCCGTGTCCGAAACGACGGCTTCGGCTACAGCTACGTCTAGAACAGCGCGTCGGCCAGTGTTGAAGAATAGGCAGACGCGCGCGATCTAGCCGTAGCTGTAGCCGAAGTCGCCGTTTCGGACACGGCCAGAGCAGTGTACTGTTTGGGCACACGTTTATCCTTATCACTGTATCCAATGTAATCAGTGGATCTGAGAAGCTGGGACCTGTCTTTATCCTTGCCCAATCTATATATGTTGCCCTAGTTTATAGCTTACTGCAGTGTTCCTGTCATCCCATCAAACCTTGTGGGCGCCATATAATCAGCCGAGATGCCCGCAACAGCCTGCGTCTGACAGCCAAAGGTCAAAAAGACCGGGATGAAGATGATGCTGACCACGTCGCCGAAGAGGAGGAACAGGGCGCACTTCTCGGGGGCCCATTTGCGACGTTTGATGATGAAACCACCGACCATGCATCCGACCAGATTGAAGGGGAAAACGATGACTGTAATTAAGAAAAACAGGTGACACATGAGAAGATCAACAGTGATGGGATTTGAGGCATTGTATAGTGCGAGTTTTTACTTGTCTGATGAAGTGCTGTTCACACGACAGAAATTTAATTGGGACCCCCTGCTTAAAATTAGCATGGTTGTAAAATGTAGCTATGTTTGACATGATTTTGCACGGAAATTTGGACCAACAAATTTCGACCTTTCACACGAGGTACGTTTTGTATATTTTTCAACCATGCTACAATTTTAGCAAGGAAGGAACCCTTGCTAAATTGCTCTCGTGTGAAAGGGGCTTATTAACTCCCGAAACAATTAAGTTCCAGTTGTCTTGTCTTCAGCCTTTTCAGTTCTCCAAGTTTTGTTCATGATAGCACTTTTGTGTCCGATCTGCACTCCACCAACAATCAAGAACCCTTGGCTTAACGCCCTCACCGTTAAGGATCCTGTCGAGATATTGATACATAAATATATCAACACAGTATTTGTTTGCAGTATCTCAATGGGTGTATTTACTTGCCACGATTTTGTTCTTTAGAGAACTGTCTTGATTTATATTCCATAACTGCGGAGTAAATTTTTGGAATTCGGAAGACTTCTCAGTTCTGATAATAAATGTCCTGCTAGTCTAGCTACTACCTGGGCGGAAGGTAGAACATAGCTGGGACTACTACTTTAGTGGGTCGTTATTGACTTCACTACTGCAGAGTGGGTTCTTATCGGTCTCAACGTTTCGACTAGCTTGCTCTAGTCATCTTCAGGAGACTGATCTTTGGGAAGTTGACAACCGAACTTCAAAGTGTATTTTATCCAAAGAGAAATAAGTTGTGAAGCCAGTTTCAAGTTATTGTAATCCCTCAGATAAATGATCGGGTCCCGTCGTCTGGATTCATTTATAACACCCAACATTGCTTTATGTATACGGGGTTCAAGACATCATACAATATTTTGACTTACTCGCAAGCATGGATGACAAAGCTGGAGACACTGCAAACGCCACATTGTAGTATTTCAGGGAGAAGCTGCCGTTGGCGGCAGCATTTGCACCCTCCATGGCCGATGACAGACATAGCAAAAACAGACCGAGATTCAACGCCATTCTTTTGTAGCTGTGGTACATCTCTACGGTGGGTGAGAGAGACACAAAGGTGTTAATAATGAAGTCTTATAAAGCCCCCTTTCACACGATATCAATTAAGCAAGGGTCCCTTGCTAAATGTTAGCACGGTTGTAAAAGTTGACAAAATGTACCCCGTGTGAAGGGACATCAATTGTTTCTGCTGTCCAAGTTATCTTGCTAAAATAAATATTTTAAAACACTGCTACATTTTATAACCATGCTAAATTTCAGCAAGGAACCACAGTTAAATTGATGTCGTGTGAATAGCACTTAAGGCGGCATGTCTGTCATCAAAGGTGACGCTCCTGGCGCAGAAAACCCTAACTATAAGCTGACATCTGCGAACTGTATAAGATGCAAAATAACAGAGATGGATCTTAAGTTTATTCTTGAAACTGAGGCAGGACGTCTCTTTCCTCAGTTAGATAAACCTGGTCCCAATTTCATAGAGCTGCTTAACGGTCGATTTTGTGCTTAACGGGTGCACCTAGCAAGTTTTTCATTTCATAGCCTTGCTTAAGCAAGGTTTTTTGCTTAAAACGGCGAGGCAAGCAAGCAAAAAGGGTCCTTAAAGACCCATTGCTTAAGCACCCTGTTTAAGCGCCGGGCCCAGTTTCAAAGAGCTGCATCCCGTAACGGTCGATTTTGTGCTTAAAGCCATTGGACCCTTTCGGTAAACAGTGTTGTCCAAGGCCCACACTTTGTGTACCACAACTTCTATATCAAATAAGAAACCTGTGAAAATTTAGGCTCAATCGGTCATCGGAGTCGGGAGAAAACAACGGAAAATCCCACCCTTGTTTCCGCGCGTTTCGCCGTGTCATGACATGTATTTAAAATAAATCCGTAATTCTCGTTAACGAGAATTTATATTGTTTTGCTGTTTTCTCACAAAGTAAAGCATTTCATGGAATAATATTTCAAGAGAAGTCTTTCACCATTGCCTTCTGTAAACCCTGTAAGTTATTTGTAAATCTGTGAACTTTTTTTTTTTTTCTGAACCGAAAGGGTCCAATGGCTTTAACGGGCACATCTAGCAAATTTTTCATATCATACCCTTGCTTAAGCAAGGTTTTTTGCTTACATAGGTAAGCAAACAAAAAGGGTCCTTAAAGCCTCTATTTTGCTTAAGCACCCTATTCACACAGCGCATAGTGCAACACTCATTGCAAACGATGTTATTGTGTCGGCACAGCGGTGATTGTACGTGCGTTTGTATGGTAGGTGTAGCGAATAAACGAGTGTCTAAAATGCTTCAGAATCATGCTGTACAATGTATTATCTTCTTGTTTACTTTCAAGTAAGTGTGTAAACCTTTCGAGGGGCACTTTGAACCATTACAAATAATACAGATCAGACACAGAAGGTGATTAATTTTTTTTATCGCCACTCGAGTGCACTCCGCATTTATTTCGCCCGCCATTTTGTCAGCACCTTCTTCTTTTTCGCTTAAGCAAACGATCTAAAATGTTGCGCGCGCAGTTTGTTTACGTGCTTAAGCTAGCAACCGCTGGTGAAATAGGTTTACGCTTAAGCAATTCTTGTTGCTACGTTAACCCAACATATTTGCTTACCGTTAAGCAGCCCTAGGCCATGCACACAGTGCAAAATACACTGCCTTCTTCTGTTTTGCTTAAGCAAACGATCTAAAATCTCCGCGCGCAGATTCTTTACGTGCTTAAGCTAGTGTACGTTGAGCTTGGAATCCGAATGGTTTTAAGTAATTATTTTTGCTACGTTAAGCGAAAAAATTTGCTTACCGTTAAGCAGCTCTATGAAATTGGGCCCAGTTGGCCTTCATTGAATAACAACGTTACCAAAGTAAGTCTGGGACCACTACAGTATATTAAATGTAGCGACCACTTTGCGTGTTCACTTTGAGTTGTCTGACCTCATCGCATCATCATGTAGTAGGGTTTTAACAATTTGGATGACTCTTCCAGAGCACCGTACAAAACGCCCTTTCCTGTTCTCTATAACGGTGTCTTTTTATTATAATGGGTTCTTTATAACACGATGTCTTTATAAAACGGTGTCTTTAAACAATGTTGAACAAAACGATTCCAGGTTTTTTTTTTTAGAGACTGTACTTACTTTTGAGAGCGTTCCAGAATGTGATATGAAGAGGAAGCTTAAATGGCTCGTCCTTCTCTGGTTTAGTCACAACCTCCTTCCCAGAATGCCCATTTGATGTCCCGTCGATCGACTTCATCTGGATTCCTTCGTCTTCCTTTGCTAGGAGGGCCTTAGCCTGGAATGCACAAATTAGAGCAAAACAATGGATTAATATTGTGCATATCATAACAATTATATTTATAACCTATTATTTTAAAGACACATGGACACCTTTGGTAATTGTCAATGACCAGTCTTCTCATTTGGTGTATTTAGAAGTAACAAAAATTGAATTTGATTTCGAGACCGCAGAATTAGATTTTGAGGTCTCGAAATCAAGCATCTGAAAGCACAACACTTTGTGTGACAAGGGTGTTTTTCTTTCATAAGTATCTCGCAACTTCGACGACCGATTGAGCTCAATTTTTCACAGGTTTGCTATTTTATGCATACGTCAAGATACACGAAGTGAAAAGACTGGTCTTTTATTACCAAAGGTTTCCAGTGCCTTTAATGACAGTTACTTTTGTCAGGCACAAAGTGTCATTACCTTTTCACGCTCTTCCTCCATTCGCTCCTTGGACTGAGGCATGTGTTTCGGGAAGAAAAAGAACGGGATACTTAGTAGCATGACCGCACCGCCGAGGCAGACGAAGCCGAGCCACCAGGCCCCGATGAACCGGGGGTCGTTCTGCTCGAATGTCGGCCTCTCATTCGCCGGCACACGGTCAAAGTCCACGAAGATGTTGAGGAAAGTGGAGCCGAAGAGGAAGCCGAGAAGAGGGCCAATGGAGACGGCGATGAACAGGAAGGCTGGTTGAGAACAAAAAAATGTATTTATATCAGTATTGACATTTAAAAAAGAAAGAGCGGAATTAAGTTGTTTAATTCAACCAATATTTATTTCCATAGTGATGAACAAAGGAGAATAATAAACAAGTTAATTAAGTTCAAGGGATTTGAGGCATTGCATGGTGATGTATGAATATATAGTTGGCTTGACATGTGTGTATCTACTTGCCAGGTAGAGTTTGTCCTTTAGAGAACTGTCTAGCTATATACTTTACTACAGCGGAGTAGATTGTTCGGGTTTTTTTTTCCGGGAGACGGAAAAGATACGAACCTTCCTCCCTTTTAACTACTACCTGGTCAGAAGGAAGGAAATTGTCTGGGAATACCACCACTTTAACTTTTAGAGGATCATAATTAACTTCACTACCAGTTGTGCTATGAAATTGGGCCGTGGTCAGTTCTCACACAGGAGTTTCTTTTAGAAAGAGCATACCTATATACACAGGGGTGGTGTGCTTGCCCACAGCATCATCAATGTACGTCGTTCCCAGGGGCTTGACCGGTACATTCCCGATCCCAAGTAGCAGCTGTCCAATGATGAGCCACCACACGGGGTTGAAAGCAGTCTCATTGTCGTAGTCCACCTCACAAGGATCCGTGTTGTCCTCATTCGCCGCGCAGTAGTCGATGAACTTCTCCGTCTCGTTGCAGCCCTCGGGGATGCTGGTGTAGGCGGGTAGCATGAAGTGGGGTACGCCGCACATAACTATGCCGATCCCGGCTAGCAGGAGACCGAATGCGATGATGCGGGGACGGTTACCCTTGTGGCCGAAGTAGGCGACGAAGATGACCAAGAGGAGGTCCATGGCGTCGTTCAAGATGATGATGGCTCCAGATTCAATACTGAAAGAAATGAAAAACAGACAGTGTTAAACCGTTTGCAAAACAAAATCGAGTCATTCAATGTCCTCGAAAGGACTCCATGACTTCATCCCAACTCCATCCTTCAGACCCAAGGGCAGGGCTCTTCCAACTCAATCGCCTTATAAACTGGCCCGGGCCGTAATATACCTTGTACCTCCAGAGCATCGGAGCTACCCCATACCAAGAGCTCAAATTTGTGTCAGTGTGGCAGCCCACAGACCATCATCGACATCGTTCATTACTGCCCTGACTTCAGACCACCAAAAGGGTTGATGAGGATACCATCAGTTGGCTTGAAGCCACTAAACTACCAATTTAATTACGTCAATTTGGTTTAAAAATCAAACGAAATGAAAAAAGAATATCGATTCATTCATTCATTTAATACACCAGAGGCACGGAAGTTCCAATGAGCTGTATAAGGTTGCAGGTCAAGGAATGCAAGGTGATTTGGCACAATATGCTGCCAATCAAACCAGGAATTCCGGGGTGAACCACTTCTCTTTTCGAAAAGTGCACTGGGTTCTTTTACGTGCATACACAGCACACGGCACCAAGTGCTTTACGTCCCATCCGAAGGACGATCGCATTATCATGGTTAAGTGTTTTGCATCGTACATGTGTCAAGGCTGGGACTCGAACCAGAAACACCACAGCTTGAATCCGGTGCTCTTTACAGCATAGGCCATGACACGCCATCTTACGTATTTAATGATGTCTTCATCATAGGGTAAATTATCCCCATATCTTAACATGCTGGATGGCTCTTCAAACAAAAAGATTTCCGAGACTTACAAAATAATTGCAAATACAACCTACCTGGAGAGCTGAAACTGCTTCTCGATGGTTCCGACGACGGCTCCGAGGTAGACAGTTGACGAGGTCTTGATCAGGAGATACAGCATGGACCAGAAAGCAAACGCCTTCGGTCCTCCGGCAAACCACTGGAGTCTCTTGGGCCGGAACGGACCGATACCGCATACTAGCTGGTCCGGATCCGGGTCCTCCGGGTACTCCACCTCAGTTATATTATCGTAGATCGCTGCAGAATCCTTCAGGGGAACCCTGGAGTCCTGCCGGTCCATCTCGGATTCAACCATCTTGTGATGTTTCTTGTTGGATGGTTCGATCTCCTCACCCTCGAGAACGTCAACCTAAAATATTAAATATACAAATATTAATAATACAGCATTTGTAAAGGGGGAATGTCTTGTAAGCCATTCAATGGCGCCGGTCTAAGTTTAAAGGTGTTGTCGGATTTCTTGGGAAAGCAAGCATGAACAAGCGTGTTTTGAAGTTTCTGCTGGAAGAGAGTGATGTTGAACATTTTTTCAAGAAGTGGATATCAGAGTGTTGGAGCTGTGTTTGAAGAGACAGCATGTGATCGTTATTATTCGATAATAAATAGCTTTTATTTTAATTGCAGGAAATGCTGTAGACGCGACGTTTCGACCCTAGCAGAGTCTTCCACGAACGCTAAAAAGGGTCCTTCCAGAAAAGATTCTATTGGGTTGGGTCAGGCCATAGTGATTTTTATTGCACAGATCATTTTATATGATAAGCAGTTTGAAACAGCTTATTCTATTCCCCAATTTGTTTTTATTTGAAACTTGATGATGATAATGATGATGAAAATGATGATGATGATGATGATGATGATCATGATGATGATGATCATGATTCAACACAGCATTTGTGGGGCGCCGTATATATTATTGCAAACACATTCGTAGGCAAGCGCTTCTCCAAGAAAAATGGCGTTTTAATGCTTGATGGCAGATGTGGTAAGATAAAATGCATTCAATGAATGATAGGCACACAGTGGGATGTGAACCCTTCATCACAACTACAAAACGAGAAAGGAAAGTACCACACAACACCAACCTTTTAGTCGGAAAACCAAACTAACAAACACATTTTATGGACATTCCTAAATTTTAAAGGATTTGGGTACTTTTTCAAAATGTCCACAGATTTATATTAAACTTACAGGGTTCGAAGATAATGATAGTGGAAAGCTTCCCTTCGAATATTACTAACTAAGGTTGTGTAGTTTTTGAGAAATGAGTAAAACAAGTCACAAAATCATGTTGGTCTCATGAGACCAACATTATTTTAGCATGTAAAATCCCCTTAACCAGTTATTATATTATACCAAAACCATAGCATAACTGGTTAATACGTTTTTACATGCTAAAGCTGAGACCAAAAGATTAC